>NW_027361671.1:21235000-21817500 GCF_039654945.1 Dendrobates tinctorius
ACCTGGGATTAAGACTGGTGTGACATTTCCTCATGAAGGCCTCTTGATGTTGTTTCCTATGTTATCTTCAGACCAATATCTATAATAATAAATGCCCTAAGCAGCTTCCGGTTGTAACAACTTCCGTCCAGTTGTAACCGGTGACGTCACCACACACACGCACATGTTAACCCTCAACACACCACACTGCCTCAACACACACTCCTCTCACCTTTCACCTCCACTCACGTCCACTCACTCTTTCACTCCACATACGTTCCTTTCTCTCACTCCATTTCTCAAACTCACACCGTCATCGTCGCTGCCCCAACATCTTCCTCCGCCGCCGCGATCCTGGATCCAGACGTTCTCCAGGCCGCCGACATGTTCTTGCGGCGACGCTATCTTGGATTTCGTGAAATCCCGCGAGATTCAAGATGGCGTCGCCGCAAGAACATGTTGCTGGCGTGGACGACTCGGGATCCAAAAAGATGGCGTCGGCGAAATCTCGCGAGATTACGCCGACGCCATTTTGGATCCCGATGTCGTCCGCGCCGGCGACATGTTCTTGCGGCGACGCCATTTTGGATTGGCGAAATCCCGCGATAGTCAAGATGGCGTCGCCGCAAGAACATGTCGCCGGCGAGGACAACGTCGGGATCCAAAATGGCGTCGGCGAAAACTCGCGAGATTTCGCCGACGCCATTTTGGATCCCGACGTCGTCCACGCCGGCGACATGTTCTTCCGGCGACGCTATCTTGACTATCGCGGGATTTCACGATACTCAAGATGGCGTCGCCGCAAGAACATGTCGCCGGCATGGACAACGTCTGGATCCAGGATGGCGCCGGCGGAAGAAGATGTCGGGGATCGTGGAGCAGCGGCGATGACGGCGTGAGTATGAGAGACGGAGTGAGAGAAGGGGTCGTATGTGGAGTGAAAGAGTGAGTGGAGATGGTGAAAGGTGAGAGGAGTGTGTGTTGAGGAGTGTGTGTGTTGAGGGTTAACATGGCAAGAGGTGTGATGCTGTCGCATCCTCCCGATGCGATAGCATCGGGCCATAATCTAGTCTATATATATTTGCATAAAAGACAAAGATTGGACTCATCACTGATGAGGATAGAACTTCATTCCATCCTCCACAGCCATCTTGCTCTGCACCATGGTAACCATTGAGAGTGGGTCGTGAGGTTAATGGAACACCTTTAGCAGGATGTCTGGCTTATGGCCCAATATCATGCAGATACCATCTGATGGTGTGTGTAGACACAAGTAGATACTTTAAACTTACTTGATATGTGATGTCCATTTTCACTTGCAGTACAGAATGGATCTAGTGCAGCCAATTTTTCCCTAGTGTCCCTGGAGCCACTTTTCAACATGACAACTCCAGGTCACTTATTCCTCATTCTATTGTGAGAAGCCTTTGTGGCCTAAACATGGACTATGCATTCGCCAGAATTGTCTGCTCATCATTGGTCGACAATTACATGGGCGTTACCAGCAATGAATCTTGATGATTTGTAGGCATAGGTGCATTCAGTGAAGCAGAACATTCCTCATACAGCCATTAATAACGTCATTGAAAATATGTCACAGAGCAAAAATGTGTGTGTATTTATGTGCATGGTGTATCGATATTGAACTGATACTCGGGTTTTGAAATGTTGTCTCCATTTTTTCATCAGTTGTATATCAAAGGTTTATCGATCCTGTGATTTCCATAATTCCACTTTCCTTTCTTGATGTTGCAAATTCAATATTAAGGAGAGTATTTATTTGAACAAATGCTCACTATATTTGCACTAAAAAGTGACTCTCCTGAGGGAGAAGATGACTTACAAATGGCTAACACATGAGGTTGGTACAAATGTGCAAGGGCTAGAGGTCAGTTGTAAGAGAGATAGATGAAGATGGATCTCCTTGTGTAATATTGCAGGAGCAGACACTTTTTACCTTATCTTGTGATGATTCTGATGAACCATGCGTGGTTGAGGTTCAACAGGTTGTGTGAAGTGGCGAGGCAAGATGATAAAGCAAAATGACAAGCTTCTGTGGCTTTTCTTGTCCACCCACGGGACAAGCGATAAGTAAGTAGCATCGATAGTGTTGGAGTGCTGTCCCGGCCGGTGACAGGCACTCTGTGCAGCTCTTCTGTCCTGCCTTACGAGCACGGTTCCCCCGCTGTGACTGGATGCTTGAGGCGTTAGGCGTTCAGCCAGAAAGCACCGGTGTGACGTTGAGGGTCACGTGAGGCTCACGTGACTGGTGGTCGGTAAGAGGCAGTAGAAGGACCAATTCTATCTTACGCATTTCGGAAACTCCTGTTTCCTCTTTTGTTATCCATTTGTTAGTCATCTTCTCCCTCAGGAGAGTCACTTTTTAGTGTAAATATATTGAGCATTTATTCTGATTTTTTTGGCAAACTTGTGGTTATTGTTTTATTTGCAGCTGAAGAGTGTCTTAGTATACTTGTGCTACTTTTTTATTGTAAGAGTGTATTTATTAACCTCATCACTTTTAACTTATATTACATTTTATGAATATTTTTTTCTTTGTTTATTTTAGTATTAGTTTATATCTTTTCATAGTTTCTGCCATGAACTATAGCCACACACAAAAAAAAAAATCATAGCTCATTTTCAATGCGTTCAGTCCCAGTTAACTAATAATGCTTACGGTACATGATTTACCAGCTATATGCAATCTTTGACCTGAAAAACACAGTGCAAGGAAAAATAGGTCCTGCTAAAAGGCAGAATGTAAGGAAAGTATTACTGACCTATGCCGGCAGTCATGTGTTTCAATTATTTTCAGGAATCCATTTGTCAAATAAGTGAAGCGATCTGAGATGTCAAGTTCAAGCTGGGGTTACTGGCTTTCTACATCTGATATGATGTATCTTCAGTAGCTATTTAATTGAACTACTCAATTTATTTTTCAAGCAACAATGCTCTACCAAGAACCATGACATTAAACAATTAAATATGAGTTTAAAAGTCAGCATTATGTGTAATTCATCATTTCAGCAAACCATCACGTAGTCCTAAGGGTCTGACAATCCTTGATTTAGGAAAGTAATATCAATAAAGGTACAAATCACCTGTCTGGAGTAAAATGTCAAAATAATATTTATTTTTGTTCTTTTTAGCAGTTATTAATGATTATAGTGAGACCTAATGCAATGGTATGTTAATATGACACAATGGAAGCATTTTCTTTTATTAGAAAATAAGAAAATGTATTAATAAAAATGCAAGTTTTGCATATTTTTGTATAATTGTTTTTATATTTATCGAAGTTTTGGTGTTGGTAAGTGGAGCAGCTTCATTTTATCTGTCTAGTAAAGTTATTCAAACCAAATAATGTACCCTTGGCTCTATTTCTGACAAAAAAGATGGAGTATTGTTTGAGATTATTGCTTTCCCTTCCTGTACAAAGTCAAAATATCAACAAACCTTTCTTTAAAGCAAGTAGACTCAGCAATCAGCACCTATCAGCCATTGTTGGGAACATGTAGAAGAAAATATAAAAAGACTGTTTTTTTTCAAAAGTCTCCACTCCGAGTAATAGAAGAGTGCTGAATGGCTTGGAAAACACTCTATGGTGTGTGTGTGACCAACAAGAACTTATCTAGTTGGATCCTCAATGAATAAATAAATAATAATAAATAATCAGTATACTGTTCTTCCCAAATAAGATATTTATTGCATGTAAAATCAGACACACCGGAAAAGGTCTGATAGGTTAAAGTCTGGCAGATGAGAACCCCTACTCATCCTGTGAGTAAATTGAATTTTGTAGGCATCTACATTTCTGAAATCTGCAGTATGTTGATTCTCAACAATATGTGTTTTTAATGCCTAACTCTATAAAATGTGAGACTACATGCATTCTTACCTGTAAATTGGGACCAGCAATGCTGTTGGGATCATGGACCTCCATACATGATAGCTGTGTTGCCTACACGGCTGGATTAAGACAAAGTGGAGCCCTGGGCAAAAGGTAAAAGTGAGTCCCCAAATGCTAACCTATTGCACCATGACACAGAAACATTCAAGTTGCATTTACATGAGCTGAGTTCAGGCTGTTAAACGAGCTTGATTAGCAATAGTCAAGTCGTTCAGCGCTTGTTTACTGGCCTCTTTACACAGGCTAACGAAAAATCATTGGGACAGAACAATGTCTAATAGGTCAATTTGTTCCCATACAGTATCATGTTAGCAGCAGCATATCTGTAGTCTACACCGGGTAATGTGCTGCTGAGATGTGACGCTGAGTCACCTCTCATTGACAAGCCATGTGATGGGATAAGTCAAGTAGTCCGAGGTCAAGAGCTAGGAGGGTATGTCATAAACAGAAGGAAGAGACAAAAGCGTCATCAGGTAATGTTCTGAGGTCTGAATACCAGGAGATAGCAGATCAGAGCAGAAGAATGGTTAAAACGAGGTCAAGGTCAGACAATAAAGATCAGCAAACAGAACACAAGGCACAGAGAGATCAAATCACACAGTAGCTGAATGTACTGCTGGCAGATGTTGTTCATCAACACACTGACAACTCAGCACTTCAGCATGTTCCCGTACCAGAGCTGTAAGTAACTGCATCTCAGACACACTGAGGGATGGACCCGTGACATGAGAACGGTTATTTTTGTTTCAACATTAACAATTCATTCATCTGATGAATGAGCATAATTTTGCTCATACTTTGGGTGGTTACCGATATGTTTATGTATGAACTCTCATCTGCGCTATTAGTATTTATAAATGTAGATGCTACATATACACAACATGTGTGTCACAAACATTGTATTTTACACACACATATACACACTGCATGTTAACCCCGTCACCCCCAAGGGTGGTTTGCACGTTCATGACCGGGCCGATTTTTACAATTCTGACCACTGTACCTTTATGAGGTCATAACTCTGGAACGCTTCCATGGATCCCAGTGATTCTGACATTGTTTTCTCGTGACATATTGTACTTCATGTTAGTGGTAAAATTTCATTCAAATAACTTGCGTTTATTTGTGAGAAAAATGGAAATTTGGCGAAAATTTTGAAAATTTTGCAATTTTCCAAATTTGAATTTTTATGCCCTTAAATCACAGAGATACCGCACACAAAAAACTTGATAACTAACATTTCCCACATGTTTACTTTACATCAGCACAATTTTGGAACCAAAATTTTTTTTTGTTAGGAAGTTATAAGGGTTAAAAGTTGACCAGCGATTTCTCATTTTTACAACACCATTTTATTTTTAGGACCACATCACATTTGAAGCCACTTTGAGGGGTCTATATGATAGAAAATACCCAAAAGTGACACCATTCTAAAAACTGCACCCCTTAAAGTGCTCAAAACCACATTCAAGAAGTTTATTAACCCTTTAGGTGCGTCACAGGAATTTTTTTGAATATTTAAAAAAAAATGAACATCTAACTTTTTTTCATAAAAAAAATAATTCAGGTTC
Source organism: Dendrobates tinctorius (assembly GCF_039654945.1). Classification (NCBI taxonomy): domain Eukaryota; kingdom Metazoa; phylum Chordata; class Amphibia; order Anura; family Dendrobatidae; genus Dendrobates; species Dendrobates tinctorius. The sequence continues at coordinate 21,240,464 of NW_027361671.1, forward strand.
AATTTTTTTTATTTTACCAAGGGTAACAGGAGAAATTGGACTGCAAAAGTTATTGTGCAATTTGTCCTGAGTACGCAGATACCTGATATGTGGGGGGGAACCACTGTTTCGGTGCATGGCAGAGCTCAGAATGGAAGGAGCGCCGTTTGACTTTTTCAATGCAAAATTGGCTGGAATTCAGATTGGACGCCATGTCACGTTTGGAGAGTCCCTGATGTACCTAAACAGTGGAAACCCCCTACAAGTGACCCCATTTTGGAAACTAGACCCCCCAAGGAACTTATCTAGATATGTGGTGAGAACTTTGAACCCACAAGGGCTTTATAGAAGTTTATAACGTACAGCGGTACAATTCAAAAATCATATTTTTTCCACAAAAATGATCTTTTCACCCCAATTTTTATTTTCCCAAGGGTAACAGGACCCTAAAAGTTATTGTGCAATTTGTCCTGAGTACGCTGCTACCCCACATGTGGGGGTAAACCACTATTTGGGCGCATGGCAGAGCTCGGAAGGGAAGCAGCACCATTTGACGTTTTTGGCTGGAATTGAGATCGGACACCATATCGCGTTTGGAAAACCCCTGATGTACCAAAACAGTGGAAACCCCCCACAAATGACACCATTTTGGAAACTAGACCCCCTAAGGAACTTATCTAGATGTGTGGTGAGAACTTTGAACCCCCATGGGCTTCACAGAAGTTTATAACATAAAGCCATACAATTAAAAAATCATATTTTTTCCACAAAAATGATCTTTTCACCCTCAATTCTTATTTTTCCAAGGGTAACAGGACCGTAAAAGTTATTGTGCAATTTGTCCTGAGTACGCTGATACCCCACATGTGGGGGTAAACCACTATTTGGGCGCATGGCAGAGCTCGGAAGGGAAGCAGCGCCATTTGACGTTTTTGGCTGGAATTGAGATCGGACACCATGTCGCGTTTGGAAAACTCCTGATGTACCAAAACAGTGGAAACCCCCCACAAATGACACCATTTTGGAAACTAGACCCTCTAAGGAACTTATCTAGATGTGTGGTGAGCACTTTGACCCCCCCAGTGCTTCACAGAAGTTTATAATGCCCGGGCGTGAAAATAAAAAATTCGTATTTTTTCCACAAACATGATCTTTTAGTCACCATTTTTTTATTTTCCCAAGGGTACCAGGAGAAATTGGACACCAAAAGTTGTTGTCCAATTTGTCCTGAGTATGCTGATACCCCATATGTGGGAGAAAACTACTGTATGGGCACACGTCGGGGCTCGGAAGGGAAGTAGTGATGTTTTGGAATGCAGACTTTGATGGAATGGTCTGCGGGTGTCATGTTGCCTTTGGAGAGCCCCTAATGTACCTAAACAGTGGAAACCCCCCACAAATGACACCATTTTGGAAACTAGACCCCCCAAGGAACTTATCTAGATGTGTGGTGAGCACTTTGAACCCCCCAGTGCTTCACAGAAGTTTATAACGCCCGGGCGTGAAAATAAAAAATTCGTATTTTTTCCACAAACATGATCTTTTAGTCACCATTTTTTTTATTTTCCCAAGGGTACCAGGAGAAATTGGACCCCAAAAGTTGTTGTCCAATTTGTCCTGAGTATGCTGATACCCCATATGTGGGAGAAAACTACTGTATGGGCACACGTCGGGGCTCGGAAGGGAAGTAGTGACGTTTTGGAATGCAGACTTTGATGGAATGGTCTGCGGGTGTCATGTTGCCTTTGGAGAGCCCCTAATGTACCTAAACAGTGGAAACCCCCCACAAATGACACCATTTTGTAAACTAGACCCCCCAAGGAACTTATCTAGATGTGTGGTGAGCACTTTGAACCCCCCAGTGCTTCACAGAAGTTTATAACACCCGGGCGTGAAAATAAAAAAATTCGTATTTTTTCCACAAACATGATCTTTTAGTCCCCATTTTTTTATTTTCCCAAGGGTACCAGGAGAAATTGGACCCCAAAAGTTGTTGTCCAATTTGTCCTGAGTATGCTGATACCCCATATGTTGGAGAAAACTACTGTATGGACACACGTCGGGGCTCGGAAGGGAAGCAGTGACGTTTTGGAATGCAGACTTTGATGGAATGGTCTGCGGGTGTCATGTGCGTTTGGAGAGCCCCTGATGTACCTAAACTATTGAAACTCCCCACAAGTGACCCCATTTTGGACACTAGACCCCCCACGGAACTTATCTAGATGTGTGGTGAGCACTTTGAACCCCCAAGTGCTTCACAGAAGTTTATAACACGGACGTGTTAAATAAAAAAATCATTTTTTTCCACAAAAATTATATTTTTGCCCCCAATTTTTTATTTTCCTAAGGGTAACAGGAGAAATTGGACCCCAAAAATTGTTTTGCAATTTGTCCTGAGTAGGCTGATACCCTACATGTGGGGGTAAAACACTGTTTGGGTGCATGGCAGAGCTTGGAAGGGAAGGAGCACCATTTGACTTTTTCAACTCAGAATTGGCTGGAATTGAGATCAGACGCCATGTTGCATTTGGAGAGCCCCTGATGTGCCCAAACAGTGGAAACCCCCCAATTATAACTCCAACCCTAACCCCAACACACCCCTAACCCTAATCTGAGCCCTAACCCTAGCCCTAACCCTAACCCTAGCCCTAACCCTAGCCCTAACCCTAACCCTAGCCCTAACCCTAACCCTAGCCCTAACCCTAGCCCTAGCCCTAACCCTAGCCCTAACCCTAACCCTAGCTCTAACCCTAGCCCTAATGGGAAAATGGAGATAAATACTTTTTTTTAAATTTTATTATTTTTCCCTAACTAAGGGGGTGATATCGGGGGGTTTGATTTACTATTTATGGCGGTTTTTATATTTGGCAGCTGTCGCACGCTAAAAGACGCTTTTTATTGTAAAAATAGTTTTTGCATCACCACATATTGAGAGCTATAATTTTTCCGTATTTTGACCCACCGAGTCATGTGAGGTCTTATTTTTTGCGGGACGAGTTGACGTTTTTATTGGTACCATTTTCGGGCACGTGACATTTTTTGATCGCTTTTTATTCCTATTTTTGGGACGCAGAATGAACAAAAACCAGCGTTTCATGAATTTCTTTTGGGGGGGTGCGTTTACACCGTTCCACGTGCGGTAAAATTGATAAAGCGGTTTTATTCTTCGGGTCAGTATGGTTACAGAGATACCTCATTTAGGTCTTTTTTTATGTTTTTGTCGGTTTTATGCAATGAAAACTATTTTATATAAAAAATAATTATTTTTGCATCGCTTTATTCTGCGAGCTATAACTTTTTTATTTTTTCGCTGATGATTCTGTGTGGTGGCTCGTTTTTTGCGGAACAAGATGACGTTTTCAGCGGTACCATGGATATTTATATGCGTCTTTTTGATCGCGCGTTATTACACTTTTTGTTTGGCGGTATGATAATAAATCATTATTTTTTGCTTCGTTTTTTATTTTTATTTTTTAAGGGGTTCGCTAAAGGGGTTAACTAATGGGACAGTTTTATAGGGCGGGTCGTTACGGACACGGCGATACCTAATATGTGTACTTTTATTGTTTTTTTTTTTAATTATTTCCAAAAAATGGATTTATTGGGTGAATATTTTTTTTTTTTCCTAATTTATTTGGCGATTTTTTTTAAATTATTTTAACACTTTTTTTTATTTTTTTTTTACTTTATTAAATAGTCCCAGGTGGGACATCACTGTCCTGTGACAGATCGCTGATCTGTCACATCACAGATCACTGTGACAGATCAGCGATCTGACACAGGCACTGCAGAAGGCTTCCTCATGCCTGCGCTTTGCAGGCACTGAGGAAGCCAGCTTCCTCAGGCCCCCGAAGGCCCCCGTCGCCATCTTGGATTTGGGGGCCTGGAGGAAAGGAGCCCCCCGCAGCAGCGCTGCACATTGCGCTGCCGTGGGGGGCTCAGGGAGGCACGGAGGGAGCCCCCTCCCTGCCGATGCTTCCCTTTAACCCCCGGTACATCGCGATCATGTTTGATCGCGGTGTGCAAGGGGTTAACGTGTCGGGGGCGATCCGTGACCACCCCTGACACATTGTGCCGGGTGTCAGCTGTGATAATCAGCTGACACCCGGCCGCGATCAGCGGCGCTCACCACGTGGGCGCCGCTGATCGCGCCGACGTACTATCCCGTCCATGGGCATAGGGGCCCAGGTCCCTTGGACGGGATAGTATGTCGGATGGCAGAAAGGGGTTAATGATACAGTACATGGTTATTAGATCGCCCCTCAGTCGTCTTTTTTCTAGACTAAATAATCCTAATTTTGCTAATCTCTCTGGGTATTGTAGTTCCCCCATCCCCTTTATTAATTTTGTTGCCCTCCTTTGTACCCGCTCTAGTTCCATTATATCCTTTCTGAGCACCGGTGCCCAAATCTGTACACAGTACTCCATATGCGGTCTAACCAGAGATTTGTACAGAGGCAGTATAATGCTCTCATCATGTTTATCCAGACCTTTTTTAATGCACCCCATTATCCTGCTTGCCTTGGCAGCCGCTGCCTGGCACTGGCTGCTCCAGGTAAGTTTATCATTACATTTGTGTGATTCACCGCGCTATGCTGAGCAGATGTATACAAAAAAGGGGGGGAAATAAATACTTAACAGCAGTTATACGTACTTACTTAAAAATGAAGTTGATGTAGAATATTCTGTGTAAGTTGAGATGTCTACGTGGCAAGTAGTTTGCAGGTTATCTGATGGTAGAAATCTCGTTTTTGATAGCTGCTGATGCTATTGGTACAATGATATATTAAGGTACCAATAAAACATACAAAAGGTCACACCACTCCTTGCATGTCCACCATACTCACTGGTTGTATCTTAACATTTATATTCTCTTCGGAGTGTTCCCTTTATGGTGGATCAATTGATAAAATACTAAATATGAAGAGAATTTCAATTACTAACAGATACCACAACCTTGATATTCAGTCCCAGTTCCTGGGGTACATATGCACTTACTTGTGCTAGATTTGTTATGCTACCCAGGTGTAAATCCTGATAGACTCTCTATAATGGTCTTTGTTGGCTTTATTTAGAGCCGGTGCAGGGACGATATCCACTGTTGAAAAAAATGACAAAGTGCTGGGTAAGGAGGGATCCACTAAACCCACTAATAGTGCTAGCGTTCCAGTAGCCAGTTAGTCCTGGTAGGACTTCTATGCACTTACTTCTGGTATTTGCTCTGTCGCAGTCTGGCTGAGGCAGCGGCTGCTGATAGAGTGATAAGCGATGCAGTGTAAGGAGGGATCCACTAGACACCCTAATTATGCTAGCGTTCCAGTAATCAGTTAGTCCTAATAGGACTTCTATGCACTTACTTCTGGTGATTGCTCTGGCGCAATCTGGCTGAGGCAGCGGCTGAGGCAGCGGCTGCTGATAGAGCGATAAGCTATGCAGCATGTAGTAGGGGAGTGGGTAGACGCCAGCACCTCGTGTACGCCGGCCGGAAGTTTTGACGAGGACGCGGCGAGAGTGGGGGGCAGAGCTACTGTGACGTCACAGGCAGGGAGGAGGACGGATGCACGAGAGGCACAAACCAACCAACGCTTTTCGAGGGGGGCTTCCCTCTTCGTCAGGGAACTTATCCGCTCACTTCTAATAGCCAGGATTCTCCTCAAGCTAAGTACATGCCATCGGCTTCCACCTATTGACACTCAAGTGTAACTGCTCAAAAGACCACCTTTAGTGGTGAACTTTTTGGCCATTCTAACTGCACTCCTCTTTAGAGGTACTTGATATATTGGGGTTAGATAAACTTGGACCACATTTAAAACACCTTTATTGCATATAGTTCATCTATTATATTTGATTTTATTCACATCAGCACAGTAATACTAGTAGTAGCTGTTTTTAAATATTAGAGCGCAACTCTATTATCTTTTATTTTACTGGGTAAATTGGTTCCGTATAACCACATTTAATCTGTCCCCCTTTTTTTCTCGTAGTTTGATCAATCAAACTCCACTTTTTTATCTTCTTAACATCTAATGCTCATGAGTGTACTGCATCAACAACCCAGGTAATTATTTTTATTTTTATTGATTCATAGCGTGAGTATTATTTGTATTATTTATTATTTCATTTTATCCCTTGTGGTGTTGGGATTTTTACCTGCTGCTGAATCAATTTTATACACCAGCGCCGCTGGTTTATTTTGCTTTGTATCACAATCTACAATTGAATGGTTCACAAATAAACGTATCCAGGTGTTAGAATGGCCAAATCAAAGTCCAGATCTGAATCCAATCGAGAGTCTGTGGAAAGAGCTGAAAACTGCTGTTCACAAACGATCTCCATCAAACCTCACTGAGCTCGAGCTGTTTGCCAAGGAAGAATGGGCAAGAATTTCAGTCTCTCAATGTACGAAACTGATAGAGACATACCCCAAGCGACTTGTAGCTGTAATTGCAGCAAAAGGTGGTGCAACAAAGTATTAAGCTAAAGGGGCCGAATAATATTGCACGCCCGACTTTTCAGATTTTGTATTTCCACAAAAATTTAAAATAACCAATACATTTCGTTCAACTTCACAATTGTGTCCCACTTGTTTTTGATTCTTCACCAAAAATTTACATTTGGTATCTTTATGTTTGAAGCATGATATGTAGGAAAAGGTTTGAAAATTCCAGGGGGCCGAATACTTTCGCAAGGCACTGTATATATATATATATATATATATACACTGTATATATATACACACACACACTTTAGATGACTTACTAGTCTGGCTCCTATTCTTCAGTTCTCCTAGACTCCTGCAGGATGTAGGACCATTGGTGAAATCATGATCACATGACCATGTGTCATCCAAAGATTCTCAACAGCGGAAACTACACTGATATTGCACAACTGCTATTATCAATGTAGTTTCTGTTGTAAACGCTGTGGGTCCCCAAGGCCGCTCGGCCTTGGCAAATTGACCACTTTTCCCCACCCCTTAATGCCAACCATGGTGGCACAACCTGCTCATCCACATAGAAGCAGACTTAGCTCTCTTGTGTTCACTATGAGAGAACTGCTGCCAGACTCCTCTGGTGATGGTTTAGCTTGTGGAAAACAAAAGAATTGTCAATTCAAAACTAGATATTTATTTCCTCCTGACATCATCTGTTTGGAGAGAGTCTGAAGGCTAACATACACAATAAATTTTTAACTGAGCTTGTTGATTTTGGAAGGCTTAGCCAATATTAGTCAAATGTGTTTGAGGCCTTAAGAGTCCTTTACTAATTTTTTTTTAATGCATCATAAGACAATAGGTAAAAAAGATGGCGTTGTAATTCCAGCATGTCCATGTCATGTCAGTTTATTGGACACTGCTCCTTTGCCATAAGAGCAACAGCACAAAGGGAAAGAATAGTGTTGCACATTGGAACTTATGGACTGCTTTGTCGATACACGCAATGGCTACATTTTCCTAAAAGTAAGAGTATCTTAAGGACACCGACACTTTATATTCTCAGTGCCCCTACTTCTTCCTTTTTCAAAAAGTCATATAGGATATTTATTACATTCTATTGATTACATGTAGAAACTCTATTTTTCTTGGAGTTCTTTCTGTTATGAGCGGTGGAACGCACTAAATAAAATTATAAATAAAGTGCGTTCACCGCTCGGGGTCCACCGTGCGGTAGTTGGTAAAACCGCTGCTAGATGGTTGCAGAGCTATCAGGCGGGGAAGTGCACAGGGTTTGGACGAGACCCAGATGCAGAAAGCAAGCTCTGTTGAACACACAGAGCTGCAAGCACAAAGACATATAAAGTAATGCTGGAGCGAGCTCAGTTTTACTCACAGAGCTGCAAACACAAAGACAAGCTCTGTTGCACTCCCAGAGCTGCAAGCATACACAAGCTCTGTTTCACTCACAGAGCTGCATGCACATACAAACTCTGTTTCACCCACAGAGCTGCAAGCATACATGCATGTGTAATAACGCTGAGTCTGTTTTTAGACTCACAGACTCTCAGCGAAAGTGTCACGGTATTTACAGTCACAGAAGTAGCCTTCGGCAGCAGGACTACTCGCTCTAGACCTACCGTTTGTTAAGACACGAGACGTCGCAACTGAGGACGCGGGTATAGGCTGCAACTGCAGCGCGGCGAGGGCCGCAGGCAAGACGCTGCAAACTGCTGGCGCAATGCAGACGCTAAGCTGCTGAAAAGGTATAGCTGGAGCGCGCTGGCGCTAGCGCTGCTACTGGCGGCCGCCCAATCACTCACACAATCATAATATCAGAGGGAAGGGGTTTCATAATAAGTCTTCCACCAGTCCAAGCATCCATACCAAACACACAGCAGCAAGTATGAGAATACTAGCACTTGGCGGAACGGCCATGCGCACTTTTTATAGCGTATGGGACCTGCCAGAAATCTCCAGAGCCCTGAGCTGAACCAATGGAATCAGGAGCAGGACCTGAGCACCTGACTCCTGAACTCCAATTGGAGCTCATTCCACGAGCATGCTCAGAAGCTGGCTGAAAGGACTTAGCCTCTGGAGACAAATGTGAGGATCTGAATCTCTGCATATGTATGGCAGGACACAGATTCCTAACATTACCCCCCCTCCTAAGGCCCCCTCCTCCCTGAACCTTCCGGGCGACTGACCCGTGCCCTACGATGGCACAGGGCTCAAACTTGTCCGAGGACGAGCTTGGTGTCCAGGTAGGTGTTACAGTCACCCGAGACACCTGGAAGGCATCAGTGGAATCGAGGTCACCAGGTTTCAAGAGGGACACCTGGGAGATGGCAGGAGCGGGAATGACTGAGGCACGCCGCCGCGTGTCGGCAGATGTCGCCACACTCTGCCTGGGATGTTAGGCTGAGCACAAAAGGTGCAAGCCTGAATAAATTTTTTAATGTGCCGAGCTCTATGGGGCCACCAATACGCACCAGCCAGTAGCTTAGAGACCTGCATATAGCACCGATGATGGTGCATGTTGGGCGCATGTGCCCAGGCGAGCACCTGAGCCCTGAGATGAGGAGGCACAAAAGTCTCGATGACCGGTTCAGACTCCACCTTTTGCGGGGAGACGGCTTCCGAAGAAACTGCACAAACATGGTGACAACCGCAAATGGAATCCTGTTCGGAGTCTGAATTAAGGTTGGTACGAGATATCTCCATGGGCTCAGGAGGTAGAACCTCTGGCTCCACCAGCTCAGGAGGTTCAAAAAATTTGGGAGCTGAAACAGATTTGCGCTTGGAGTGCGCCCGCTCCATACCGCGCTCCGAAAAACGGAGGTCAATCCATGAGGACACGGAGATTAGCTCCTCTAAACTGGTGGGGATCTCTCTAGTAGAGAGAGCATCCTTCACGTGCTCTGCTAGACCTCTCCAAAAGACGGGGATTAAGGCCCTGTCGGACCATTCCAACTCGGACGCCAGTGTCTGAAAACGAACGGCATACTGGCTGACCGAGAGTGACCCCTGGGTAAGGGCAAGTAATTGCAGAGACGTGTCGTGAATGACCCGAGGACCGAGAAAAACTTGCCTGATGGCTGTAAGCAAGTTGGCAGCGGTCCGAATCTCAGGATCACCACGTTCCCACAGAGGCGTAGCCCATTCCAGCGCCTTGCCCGACAGTAGGGAAACAATAAAGGCCACCTTAGCCCGCTCCGTGGGGAATTGAGCAGCCAGCAGCTCCAGGTGTATCGAGCACTGGCTGACGAAACCCCTGCAGGAGGCGCCATCCCCAGAATATTTATCGGGCAATGGGAGGCGGGTAACTGTCGGCGCAGGGACGGACCTAGACATACACTCTACCGCCTAGGTGAGTGCCTGAACAGCAGCATCTGTGGCCTGCGCAGCTGCGAGAGACCTCTCAAGGGTAGCCAGACGAGCCTCGAGCTGTCGCATGACCTGTAACAGCTGCTGCTGGTCTGCCATCTCTAGCCAGACCCTGGCGCTAGTATTATGTTATGAGCGGTGGAACGCACTAAATAAAATTATAAATAAAGTGAGTTCACCGCTCGGGGTCCACCGTGCGGTAGTTGGTAAAACCGCTGCTAGATGGTTGCAGAGCTATCAGGCGGGGAAGTGCACAGGGTTTGGACGAGACCCAGATGCAGAAAGCACGCTCTGTTGAACACACAGAGCTGCAAGCACAAAGATATATAAAGTAATGCTGGAGCAAGCTCAGTTTTACTCACAGAGCTGCAAACACAAAGACAAGCTCTGTTGCACTCCCAGAGCTGCAAGCATACACAAGCTCTGTTTCACTCACAGAGCTGCAAGCACATACAAACTCTGTTTCACCCACAGAGCTGCAAGCATACATGCATGTGTAATAACGCTGAGTCTGTTTTTAGACTCACAGACTCTCAGTGAAAGTGTCACGGTATCTACAGTCACAGAAGTAGCCTTCGACAGCAGGGCTACTCCATCTAGACCTACCATTTGTTAAGACACGAGACGTCGCAACTGCGGACGCGGGTATAGGCTGCAACTGCAGTGCGGCGAGGGCCGCAGGCAAGACGCTGCAAACTGCTGGCGCAATGCAGACGCTAAGCTGCTGAAAAGGTATAGCTGAAGCGTGCTGGCGCTAGCGCTGCTACTGGCGGCCGCCCAATCACTCATACAATCGTAATATCAGAGGGAAGGGGTTTCATAATAAGTCTTCCACCAGTCCAAGCATCCATACCAAACACACAGCAGCAAGTATGAGAATACTAGCGCATGGCGGAACGGCCATGCGCACTTTTTATAGTGTACGGGACCTGCCGGAAATCTCCAGAGCCCTGAGCTGAACCAATGGAATCAGGAGCAGGACCTGAGCACCTGACTCCTGAACTCCAATGGGAGCTCATTCCACGAGCATGCTCAGAAGCTGGCTGAAAGGACTTAGCCTCTGGAGACAAATGTGAGGATCTGAATATCTGCATATGTATGGCAGGACACAGATTCCTAACATTTTCAACCTCTCAATAAGTCCAAGTCTTTTATAATTGTGAATAGCTGCTACATGTTAGCATATGTTACACGGCACATGATTGTCATGTGTACAGGCTTTTATTTATAAATTATATTAAAATACTGTATTATTAGCACCAGAACACATAAAAATGGATTGTGGAGATGTCATTATACACTTTAGAGGGATAACTACTTTCGAATAGAAATAAGTTAGTGGTGTTTGTAATCTTTTGGCACAGCATAAAACAAACATAAAAATTTGAATCACAAAGAAAATGGTAAATTAATATAAAATGAAGTATAACAGTAGAATACATAGTTAATGCATCAATGCATGTTATTTATAGAGAGAATCAAAGAGGTGACTCATAATTAATCAATTAATGAGTACACACCAGGTGCACAGTAAATTTAGAGTATAACAAACTGCTTAATCATTATGATTTAATGCTATAAACATTAGAAAAGTAATGCGAAATACAAGGCAAGCGATAAGCACTAAACCCCGGATTAAGATGTACAAATACAGGTGTTGTTTATTGATAGCACAGATCAGAGACCTAGGGAATTGCATTTTTGATTATTTTTAGTATGTATATGATAATATATCTAAAATAATTTAGGCTTCTTGACCATATTTCCAGAATTGTGCTGTAGTTTCATCCAGGGTTGAACATAATAGCTGGATGGAAACTGGAAGAACTGGTCACATTGTTTGCAATGCAATTGTTCCCTAATTCCCACTGACAGTATCTAATGCATCCATTGTTGCCCAGACCAGACACAGGGGCCAATTCAAAGGCTGAGTTACAATGTTTGATGCAACTTTATAATCCGTTCCATGAGTAGCTTCTGGGAGTAAATAGTAAAAAAAACTCTTATGGCAATTGATCTATTTTTACATCAGCTTGCCATCAGTCATGAATCATGATCTATTCAGAAGCATCCTCGGTGCATCTTCTGATTAGTAGGTGCTGGATTAACTAATACAACAGAAATGACAGCATGGTCCTGCTACTCAGAAGGGACAGCATAGTTCTGTTACGCAGAAGGGGCAGCATAGTTCTGTTACTCAGAAGGGTCAGCATAGTTCTGTTACTCAGAAGGAGCAGCATAGCTCTGTTACGCAGAAGGGGCAGCATAGTTCTGTTACGCAGAAGGGGCAGCATAGTTCTGTTACTCAGAAGGAGCAGCATAGCTCTGTTACGCAGAAGGGGCAGCATAGTTCTGTTACGCAGAAGAGGCAGCATAGTTCTGTTACTCAGAAAGGGCAGCATAGTTCTGTTACTCAGAAGGGACAGCATAGTTCTGTTACTCAGAAGGGACAGCATAGTTCTGTTACTCAGAAGGGACAGCATAGTTCTGTTACGCAGAAGGGGCAGCATAGTTCTGTTACTCAGAAGGGACAGCATAGTTCTGTTGCTCAGAAGGGACAGCATAGTTCTGTTACTCAGAAGGAGCAGCATAGCTCTGCTACTCAGAAGGGGCAGAATTGTTCTAAAGTTTTTTTAGCGTTAATTCATAAAACGGCTTAAAAACTAGTGGAAATGTAAAGATTATGGATTTGGCTCATTAAAGCCCCCCTCCAGCTGTTTTATTTTTTCCGGTGCTGGAGTGGCTCTTTAAATTAAGTCCCTTTACCACGTTCTTATACTCACCTTCAAGCAGCTACACTTTTTACCAACGCCGCTTCTGTCCCGCAGCGCCATCTTGTGCACTTAACTTTGGACTATCCGGAAGTCAGAAGTTGTGTCACAAGCTCAATGCAAGTCTATGAGAGCCTTAACGATGTCAGAACCAGGCTCTTATAGAGATGTATTGAAAAGTGACCTCCAGCGTGCTCTATGAAACACTGGAGCTGCCAGCAGGTCACTTTTAGCTGGATATTGACGAGATCGATGCTGAAAAGCGATAAAGGCAGCAGCAGGTGAGTATTAGACAAGGGGCAGGGGAATTACATTTAAAGCACAACTCCAGGGGTGCAATAAAAAAAAAAGCTGGAGTGGTGCTTCAACTACCTTTTACCAGAATTTGCACATAAAATTGCTTGAAATGTTAAAGTATTGGAACATTTGGTGTTTTTTGCCAGTCCCAGCCTGCTCCACCTACTCCACCTGACAAATTAATCATAATTTATGCCAAAGAAATGTATGTCAGCCCTTGCTTGTTATTTCTGCCTGTGGCACACAACAGTTGAAAGTTCCATCAAATTTCATGAAAAAGTCTGCACCTTTTAATGAACTTGGCATATCTTACTCCAGTGCTCTCTTCAGGAAGTCTGGCAAACAGTATTTTCTTTTAAGGGCTCACACTCATCAGCGAAAATAAAATCGCTCTGGTGTTGTTCCTAAAAAGTTGGATGAGAGTCATGCTAGGGTCATGTGAATGCAATACAATTTTTCTCACCTGGCATCCATAACACATCCGTATGACATGCGTATGCAATATGTATGAAATGCATTTTTAACATCAGCTTTTACATGCAGTAATTCCCTATGTAATTTTAAGCTAGTTTACTAACTAATAAAGCAATATAACAGACAGATACATAATGATGATAGATAGATAGATAGATAGATATCATTGAGATATATGATCAGTGCAGGGCGTTTATAGTTTACTGTACATGTATTTAGCAATTAAATTAAAAAAAAATGGTCTGAGGTACATCTACTTTGTCCTAACCAGGGGAGGGAATGCTGACTGCTGAGGGCAGATGTTTATAGTCTGGGAAGCAGGTAATAAACATGGAGCTTCCCAGGCTATTAATATCAGCTTAGAGATGTATACTTAGCCTTTAATGGTTATTAACAAAGGGCAACCCCCAAAAATACGTTGTGGGGTTCCCCTATAATATATAACCAGCAAAGGCTAGGCAGAGAACTGCAGGCTGATAATGATAGCCTAGGAAGGGGTCATGGTTATTGGTCCCCCAGAAATGGCACATCCATAAGATTTTCTAATTCTGGTGCTTAATCTCCACTCTTCCCACTTGCCGTGGTGCAGTGGCAAGTGGGGTAATAGTATTGTGGTTGATGTCAACTTTGTATTGTCATCAAGTCCAGGGGTTAGTAATGGAGAGCGGTCCATAAAACGCCCCCCATTACTAAACCCATAGTCAAATGTAATAAAGACACACAGAGAGTAAAGTACTTTAATTAAAATAAAGAAACAGACTCCTTTATTTGAAATAAACACTTTCCACCCTCTTTTACCCATGTATTAATGTAAAATAAAAAAAAATACAACACAATATTCCTCACCTGTCCGCAGGTAATCTCTATGTGATGATGCCCCATGAAGAACTTCAGCTCTGCTACATATGGATAGTTTGTTGAGCGGTGGCATGATACGACCGCTCAGCAAACCAGCCAGAACACACTGAGACAGCAATGTGACTACACTCCTGCAGTGTCTAGCGGATGTATCAGAGCTGAAGTTCTTCTGATATTAATAGCCTGGGAAGCTCCATCTTTATTACCCCCTTCTTAGATTATAAACTTCAGCCCCCAGTTGTTGACTTTCCCTCAGCTGGTTAAGAAAAAGTACGCAATTTTTTTTAATAATTGATTTATTTTTTAAAAAAATACATGTACATTAAACTGCATACACACTGCACTAATTATATATGTCACTGACATATTTATTTCTATTCTATCTATATATCTATTTGATTTATTATATTCTGATGGTTCACGCTTTGAATTTACTATACTCGACTCGATGAAATGTTAGGTTTCCTATGAGATCGGTTTGCTAAACTAGGACAGCACACGAATGGTCTATGTGCCATTCAATTTTTTTCTTGGACCCATTGACTTGCATTGGCAAGTCTCATCTGATATATACAGAACAGCCACTTGCAGCATGCTGCAATTTTTTTCTTAGTCCAAACCCAACAGAGAAAAAAAATCACAGATGAGCACAGAATCATTTACTAACACTAGTCAGAGTGCTATTCAACTTTTTATCGGATTCGTCCATTTTAAACACGGATAAGCTTGAGCCCTTTAAGGCACACTAAAATTATCAAGGATTTAAGAGACATGCACCACTTAATAAATTTGTTGCACTGATAACTGAGTATATGATTTTTTGTCCTTGTATTTAGATTTATAACAGGTTAGGTCCTATATAAGAATAAAAAGCAGTGCACAACACATTTATTTGGATGACAACCACTTCATAGACATTAGGTAGTCAGAAAATCTGGCCACCAACTCTCCTGAATCGAGTGTGACAGTTTCATCCATTTCTATGCAGTTGTCATGCTCGGGTTGGTAAAGCCGTGGCCAGTCAGAGCACTGCGGTCTGATCTTAGTCCGATTTATTCAGCCGTCTGATTGTGCCCTTACATTGGATGATTATTGTGTATACCATAAAATTTAGGTAGCATATGAAATAACTGAAAAATATAAACAATGACCGATAAATAAGCTTGTCATTGATAATTTTTTCTTATTTTATTCTAAAAATAAAGTTTGTTGAAATTATTTTTTTCTGTTGTATGTTGAAGCTATGAAAAAAAATAGGGTAATTGTTAAAGGGAACCTGTCACATCCTTATATACTATTAATGTGCAGATATGGGGTTAATCTGCAGGATATTAGTGTTCCAAAGCTTTGCGGCCCCTGCATTGAAAGACCAGTTGCTGAGCAGAAACAAATTTTATTCCTCCCGACAGCCTCTGGCTTTCAGTCATAGAGGCGTGCTCATTGATGTGCTGCCGAGATGGCTGTCAGTCAGTGCTGGGGCGTAGTTACAGTCACTGATCTCTGTGTACTGAGCACTGACTGAAGCCATGCTGGCTGCATTTCTATGGCTGAAAACGAGAGGTTGCTCGAAGTAATTAAGTTAATTTCCTCCCGGTAACCAGGTTTTCAGTGCAGTGTTGGCGGCACAACTTTGGAATATCTGCATATTAGGCGAGTTTGGGGACCTGACAGATTCCCTTTAAATTTACATGCATGTCTTCTGAACTGTACAACTTGACCCTAGGTAACTCCTCTAGATGTCAGTATGTACAGCATTTGGCCATTGCTCGTAGTAGCTGCCATCTATTAAACAAACGACAGTGGGTTCTATACGGATTTTGAAAGAATGTTTGTGACTACTTGTCTCTTTTACCAATATTGCTGAGTGGTAATGGGTGCAGTAGGAAATCAGCAGAACATAAAGCATACATATTCAGCCTATGGTACACTACTGTTACATCAGTTATCAGGTACTCCTTATCTTAAATTGATAGTTTTCGTAACATATAATTAATGGAATTGCAACAAATTCTCTATGTGAGTATGTAGTTTGATTGTGCTACAGCAAGAAAAATCCTTAAAAAAGATTTAGATTTTAATTCCAGGAGGCATGATTCCTGTGATGAACACATCATGTAATTTTCCTCCTGTTTAGACTATACAAGAAATGTCAAAGGCAGATAGTGTAAAGAGGGAGAGCAAGTCGTCCGTAAATTCTCTAATTATCTGTGTAAAAATACAATATTTTTTGCCTGCAGATGATTTATGAGTGTATTGATATATAGTTAGATTTTTTCATTGGAAATCATAGATGCAAGTAATTATGATACAGTATTAGTAACTTGCAAAATGAAAATATCAAATCTGAGATATTGTACATATTGGCTCTCTTCCAAGAGTACCTTAAAGGCATATTTGAATGTTTATATCTTTTGAAGGTTTTTCACCTTTTTCACCTTTTTAGATCATTTTAACCACTTTTATCCCAACAGTAACTGAATATATACCAATAATTTGCTACCTATATTTTCAGTAAAACATGTAATATTGACCAACTGTGATAAAATATTTGCTCCTTAATTATAAAAATTTACATTAATGTCCATGCTCTAGTACAACCGGTGGGGCAGCCGTAGCATGTGCCTGGGTACAACTGGCAGAGGGGCGCAGTTTGTCCCCAGTGGCTGCATTCTGCCACCCCCATACTGAAAGTTGGCAGTTCTGTGAGCCGGCTGTCAAGCTGACAGCTGGTTCAGAGAAGCTGTAGGTGCCGGCTCCCAGTGAACAATTGTAGTTGTATCTTTCAGACTCAAGTACAATTGAAGCTATGACCGCCGAATCAACAGCGTGATCAGATCATGTGAACGTAAGGGGTTGCATTGAACGGTATCTGCCTTTAACCCCTTATTAATTACGTCCCGCTTTGTATAATTGTGGTTTATGGATGTAAAGTACTATTGCTGCTGCTGTATTATATTTACTGTGAACTTATAGGGAAAGTGCAGTTCCCTGTTATGAATGGGTCACCGAGGAGGATTGCAGGAACAGGCTAAGCCACCAGGAAACCAGAGGGGTTGGTAACTCAGTGGATTGCAGACCCCTGATCCTAACAACACAACTAGCAGTAGCCGTGGAGCCTTCCTATGATGCCCTAGACGCCTCAGCACAGCTGGAGAACTAACTAAGCCTAAAGCCAGAAAGGTGAAATCTAAACTGCCCAGGAGCAGATCCCCAAAGGAATTGACAGCCCCCAAACATATATTGTCGGTGAGACAAGATGAAACACAAACACAGGCAGAAAATAGGCTGAGCAAATGATGGGGCCCAAACTCTCTAGATAGGACAGGACAGAAAAGATACTGTCTGCAATCACGCAAAAACCCTAAAAAAATCCAACACATTTGATATACAAAAAACCTGAGGCCACACGACCTCATTCCCACTAGATCAGCACTTTGATGTGAACTGGAAGAAAAGCAAAAGATACTAATATAACAGGGGACTGAGCAAACTAGCACAAGCTGTAACATATGGAGTGGGGCCCAGCACTGCCCCCAGCAGGGAGTATGTTGAAACCTCGCAACAAGGCAGAAAGCATAAAAAAGCACAACCAGATTAGATGCAAAGGATTAGCAAACGAATCACTTAACTGAACAATGTAGATCAGGCAGGAGACTGAAGAGCTCAAAATGCACAAGGAGGAAATCACCAGCAACCACCAAGGGAAGCCTGCTGACTTACATGTTCCCAGCCAGCAATCCCAGATTCCCAATCATCGTAGTCAGGTGGCAAACCTCCGTCAGACTGGCCAGCTCCACTACTCCCAGTAACCACCAGAGGGAGCTCCAGCTCAGAAGTCTGAGCAAGGGAATTCACAACAGTTCCCCCTGTTTGTCACTAGATGCGGGTATGATAGTTATAGGGTTTAATATTACGTATAGTTAAACATAGGAGGGTCTACGGTGGGTTAAGACAGGAAATATTTGCTAGCAGGATCAGTCAGGGCCAGGGTGCCCATTAGCTTTGGTGGGCTTTCTAGCCCAGGAGCCTCCATACCATGCAATGTTGCAAGTGTGGAACCCAGCCATATAGTGATCATGGGCCGTAGCATCAGCAAGGATAGCAGCGCAGCAGTAGAAGAAACTGTAACTCACATAGTGGTCACAGCATTGCGGGCAGGTCGCTCATTATGTGGTAGCTTATTGTGTGGGCTGATGACCTCAGAACCAGGGTGAGAAGGCTGAGGGAACTCCTGAACTAAGTAAATCTGAACAGAGAGGACACTGAGGAACCGAAGGATACGGTCTGACCCAGGAATGTGCTAGGTGACAGAGAGAGGAGGAAAGGGAAAGACTAAGAGTTGCATTTCATACAATATGAGGTTGATGCTGTAACAAATATGGATGTGCTGTTTAAGAAGTTCAGTAAAGTTGTTTATTGGCAAGTTGAAATGGACTGTGGCTCATTTTGTGTACAACCGGACAGAGGAAGGTTCCTGCCTCGTGGAGCCGACCCTGAAGGTGTAGGAGCTGCAGGTACGTCGAATGATGGACAGTGTATACTTGTGAAGGGAGGCCAGGGTGCGTTAACGCAAATATCCTCAGCCGCGAGTACCGCCCTGACCGACCTTTACATGATCACGCTGCTGATGTCACTCACTGGCATGTAGAGCATTGGTGGTAGAGCTGAAGACACATAAGATGGGGGAGGATTTAGTGTAATGAGGCTGGGGGGGTGTTTACTGCTTGGGGTGATACTGCCTGGGGGGTTATTTACTGCCTGGAGGGTATTTTCTGCATATGGGGGTGTATTTACTGTTTGAAGGGTGGTATTTACTGTGTGTGGGGGGTATTTACTGTGTGTTGGTATTTACAGTGTGTGGGGGTATTACTGTGTGGGGGTATTTATTGTGTGTGGGGTATTTACCGTGTGTGGGAGGTATTACTATGCGTGTGGTTGTATTTACTGTCTGTGAAGGGTATTGCTTTCTGTGGATATATTTACTCTGTGTGGGGGGGTATTTACTGTGTGGTGGGTGTGGTGGGTTATTTACTGTCTGTGGGGGGTATTACTGTGCGTGAGTATATTTACTATTTGTGAGGGGTTATTACTGTGCATTTGTGTTTATTTAATGTGTGTGGATATATTCTGTGTGTGGGTTATATATTGTGTGTGTGGGTATTCTCTGTGTGTGGGGGGTATTTACTGTGTGGTGAGTTATTTACTGTCTGTGGGGGGTATTACTGTGCGTGAGTATATTTACTATTTGTGAGGGGGTATTACTGTGCTTTTGTGTTTATTTAATGTGTGTGGATATATCCTGTGTGTGGGTTATATATTGTGTGTGTGGGTATTTACTGTGTGGGAGGTATTTACTGTGTGTGGGGTATTTACTGTGTGTGGGAGTGTATTTGCTGTGTGTATGGGGTAATTACTGTGTGTGGAGGAGATTTACTGTGATGGGGTATTTAGTGTAATGGGGATGGAGGAGATTTAGTGTAATGGGGGATTATTTCAGGACACTAGTGTGGGGAGCAAGCAAAGCGACAGGTGCAGACTAGTGTTGAGGGACTTTTGGTTTTTTAGGGTCAAGTTTCGTTTCATGAAACCCGACTTTTCCAAAAGTTGGGTCGAGCAAAATCGGCCGACTATAGGGAAAAGTCGGGGTCGTCCCGAAACACGAAACCCAATGTAAGTCAATGGAAGTCGGCAGTGAGAGAAGGACAGGAAACACACCAACAGTGCCCATTTGAATGCCAAAAGCATAAATTCTTGTTACTGAAGCTTGTCAACCTTAATTAACTTCATAATACTAGTTATGCACTGAAAAATGGGGGTTATTTGGCTACAGTTGTGGGGGGGAGGGCTGGCTCCAGGTTTTCGTGGGCCCAGGGCCAAAGAGCGCCCCTTTAACACATACCACAACTCATGATGCTCCGATATGGCAGAGAAATAGCAGTATAGTACAATGAAAATACTTCACTTCTTACATCTCATGACTGATATCCATTTTAAATTCTCCAATACCTCCAAAAACGAACAGTATATAACTCCATACAGTATTATGGCCAGCGCTTAGTGCGCTATACAGAGTAATGAGGCCCATATATTTCTCCATACGGAATCATTATTCCCATATAATGTTTCAAACCGTATATGATGAGCTCCACATAATGCTACAGTATATGTTGGTCCCAATGGATGAAGCTCCACTGTCTTATGGGCCCAAATAATGCTCCATATATAAGGGGCCCCATTTCTACTGCTCTAGTGTATAATGGGCCCTGTAAATGCTGCTCCAGTGTCTGATGTCCACCTTTGGAATGCTCCAGTGTATGGTGGGCCCCATATATCATTCACCAGAGTATAGTGCTCCCCAAAAATTGCTGTCCCAACATTGAAAACAATTACATAAGTCTCCTTGCTAGGGAATCCCTGCCCTACTCTGAACTTCTTGTCGTCCCCATCTTCCATCTCACTGCACTTGGCTGTTTAGGCCCTCCCACCAGCAGAGACACTTTTGCGTACTATGCGGTGCCCTGTGCCAGTGCCATCGCCCATGAGTATGCCCCCCCACCTGCTCAAGGAACCTGCACTTTCATCTGCACCTTCCTCTTTGTCACTGTGTAAGGTGGTATAGTATGCGGGATGGGGAACCTGAGTTTCCTCTGGGTCAGATTCTGGCTGTGTAGAGTGCGAGGGGAATGTAGTGGTCTGGGTCAATGTACCAGCTGCATCATCCAGCAGTGGCTGGGCCTCAGTGCACTTGTGGCATCCCCAAGAGTACGGTCGCCACTGTGGCATTGCCTTCCTCCTAGGGAGTGTGTTGTCAAGCTTGGGAGCAACGAAGGATCTCTCTAGCAGTGAAACCAACACACAACACATTTCCCACTCCAGGCCAGCAGGGAGACCTCTGAACCTGACTGCTGAGGAGCTGCTCTCTGTGGTCGGGAGGAGGTAAGTTAGGGCACTCTGTGCAGGGAAGGGGAAGTGTGTGAACGTGAGAAGGGGAGCTGGAGGATGAGCAGAGTTAAGGCTCACTCCTAGCTGGAGCTCATGGTCTGGATTCCGGTCTCCGAGTTTGTAGGGACAATGACGTTCCTGCAGCAGAAACCGGGGGAAGTAGCAGCTATAAATGCTCTGTACCCAACTAAGGCTCGGAGGCCCCAGCATCGACGTGTGCAAGGCAGAAGGAAAAGGCTACAGCTGTCTGCCATACATGTAAAGTCTGAGGAACATCTGTTAGACAGGAGGCGTTTCAGTGAACCACGGTCCTGTGAGTGCTTCCCCCACAAGCGCTAGAAAGGAGACGTTCAGGAAGGTACATGTTGGCAGAGTGTTGGAAGGGAGCTTTCCATTCTGGTCCCGGAGGTTGGCAGAGGTCCTGACCCGGAGGACACAGCACGGAGGCAGGCATCTGTGTAACCTGCAGACTGTGAGTAAAGCTTTGGAACTGCACGCTCTGGTATCCTACAGTTATTCCAGCACCGCTACATCTGGGTACCAGCACCTACACCGCCTGTGCCTTTCCCCCATCACTACATCTACACTTCCCGGGGACTCCAGTTCCACCTGTGGGGAGCTTCACCATCTTTGCTGCACAACACCATCAGTCCCAGAGGATCTGCATGCAGCGTCGACCTAACATCTATGTTGCCGAACACCACAGGTGGCGTCAAACTATCTATATAAACTCTTTACCATTATACCACGCCATTTACATGGGCGCCAAGGGCCACCGTCCGGGTCACCGCTGCTGTGATACATCCCACTGACACCGGCCCGGTACCGAGTACCCCACAGCCCTGGGAGGGAGACCCATATGCCGACTGCTGATCGGGCGGCGTTATTCCCACGAACCTCCAAACAGCGTCCCTGAAGGTAAAGTTTTTGGTTTCCGGGGGCAGTATGATTGCAAAGCTGAACCTTAAAGAAATGTCCAAAAGGGCACCACCAGGAGTGGAGCCTGTGGCTTAATAGGACTGCACCTGGGAAATCACTACCATACAAGCTACAGAAAAGATGGACAGATTGCAAGCTTTGTCGATTCTGTGTGTGGTGTAGTATGTCCGTTTGTAGTTGTGCTAGCGATTTCTCAGCTTTATTCCGTTAACGACCGAGACTCCGGCATGGTCCCGCGGTATGCGTCAAGCTTACTAGAGGGATACGCGAGGCTGTGGCACGTGAGATCGAGCAATAACAGGTCTAGCATTCCAGTACGTGTCCGGGGCTGCATGCACGCTACACTGAAAGGACCAGCTTTTGTCGCTTACAGGTGCAGATAACCTGCTGAACTCCGTTAGTGATGGGGATCTGGGATTCAGATTATTCCCCGCGAACGATGATTTCCCAGTAAGTTCAGGTCAACCGCAATTCCGGAGTTAGGCCCAACTGCCATTCCTGAAAAAATTACGTGTCCAAACCACAGGTGCTGTAGCTTGCTCAACAGCTCGGCAGCCGTTCTCAGGCCCAGTATGGATTCAACAACATTGTAGAAAGTTGATAAAGGGTACAGTTTCACCGGATAACACGTATATATGTAGCCTAGTTTACACATAAAAAATATATGTCTATAGATCAGGAGGCAGACTCAGATGTTCTCAGGCCCAGTATGGATTTGACCAGATTGTACAAAGTTGAGAAAGGGTACTTTATCACTGGATAGCAGGTATATATAGCATAGTTAAAACATGTAAAATCTCCGTGTTCTCAGTATGGATTACACAGCAATCTAAAAAGTGGAAAAAAGGAATTGCATTTGAGGCGTACACAACTATATACTTTTGGTGTTATTTTTAAATCTTCACATATATTTCTGTCTCAGTAATACAGTCCAGCCTCTCCGCAATAGGAAATGAGATGCATACAATTAGTGACATAAAGACTATTGATTGCAGAAATCTAGGAATTATTATTCACGGGAAAAACTTCCGTCACAATTTTCATAGGCGATGCTGACCCTCAATTAATTTGTGTGTTGAGACAGTGAAAACATTTTTTTGTGAATAAAGTCTTGCTGTTTCGCACTTCCGTTGATTCCATCACTGTTACTCATCTCAATCCAATTTTTATCACAGGGAGCGATGTAAACATGGTGCCCACTGGCTATTATGATCTGTCACGTAACTTTGGAGTGCAAAAGACAGAAGCCACAGGCCGTAGGCGATTCTATTTGATTGGCATGAGAGGGCACATTTTGAAATGTGCGCCGGAATGTCACACGTTTGTGAGTAGGAAAACTGTGAAAGCTGATGATAAACCACCACTGCATGTAATTGTGAGTCGACGTCCATAAGAAATGGAAGCCACTGATCATCTGGAGCTAGAGCCCGGCCAGCAGGACAGGGCATAGCTACATCTTAACCATCATCTTTCAGTTCAATCAATTTGTAGTGGCAGTCCCAGTGAAGGATTTGACAGCCCAGACTACACAGTGGAGGAGCAGGGAGAGGTAAACATTGCAAATGCTGGGGCCCTGCCCAAGCAAGGGGGGCACACTCGTGGGCCTCGGTACTGGCACTGGGCCCCTCATAGTTTGGCGGTGTGTCTGACGGCGGGTGTGCACCACCACTGTCAGAGACACTTGATTGCACTATGAGGGACCCTATGCCCAAGAGTCGGCCTACCCACCTGTCCAGGGCAACGGCACTCGCACGGTTTTGTGTGCTAGGTGGTGACCCCGGCCATGGAGGGGGCTGCCCACTTAGGGAGGTTTACAAAGTGGCATATGTAGATGTGGGTCATTCAGCTGCTGCAAAAGGCGAAATAGGTCAAGTTCGCGGAATAGGAGGAGGACCAAAGCAAGCCATTTTTCTGGCAACCTATGTGTCATCAAGGGAAGGTGGGACAAAATCCTTGGAAACCCATGCATGGTTCATTTTAATGAAGGTTAGATCATCCACATTTTGGGTTGACAGACGGGTCCTTTTTTCTGTCAGGATTGATCCAGCAGCACTGAAGACTCTTTCCGATAGCACACTTACAGCTGGGCAAGCGAGCTCCTGTAAGGCATATTGTGCCAATTCAGGCCAGGTGTCCAGTTTAGCGGCCCAATAGTCAAAGGGGAATGACCTGTGCGGGAGAACATCGATATGGGAGGAAAAGTAGTTGTTAACCATAGTTGACAACTGCTGTCTCCTGTCACTTTCCATCGATGCAGTATTACCAGTTGTGTGAGCGGTCCGTGAAAAATCAGTCCACAACATTGTCATGAAACCCCTGTCTCCAATGCCACTTCTGCTGTGTGCACCACGAACACCTCTGCCAAGCTGCCCCCAGCCCGTACGGCTCGTGTGAGAACCATCACCGCTGCTGTGTGCTGGGAATGCCTCAACCAACCGATTAACCAGAGTTGCTTGTTTAGTAGCCAATATTAGGTCAAGGTTCTCCTGTGGCATGATGTTTTGTAATTTGCCTTTATAGCGTGGATCCAGGATGCTGGCCAACCAGTAGTCGTGATCGTTCATCATTTTGGCAATGCGTGGGTCCCTTTTTAGGATCTGCAAGGCATAATCTGATATGTGGGCCAATGTTCCCGGTGTCAATGATGCACTGCGAGTGCTGGGTGGATGAGCACTTTCTGGCAAATCCACATCCCTCCAGTCACGCACAAACCCTGTGCCAGACCTTGCCACGCCAACATTTTCACCTGCCCCACGAGATGCATCCTCCTCCCCTAAGTAATCATCCCCATCATCATCCTCCTCCTCTTCTTCCTCCACCTCGTCCAGGAGAGGTCCCTGAGCAGACAATGGCTGAATGTCATCAAGGATTCCCTCCACCTCTTCCTTCTCGTCAACATTGACTGCAGACGCCTGCTCCTTAAGGTGCGTCAAAGTTTGCATGAGCAGATGCATAAGTGGGATGCTCATGCTTAGGATGGCGTCGTCTGCGCTTACCAGCCATGTGCATTCTCAAAACACTGAAGGACTTTACAGAGGTCTTTCAGCTTCGAACACTGCACACCTGTCAACTCCATGTCTGCTCTCAAAGTGCCTGGCCGTGTATCCTCCCACAAATGCATTATGGCCTGCCT
Organism: Dendrobates tinctorius; assembly: GCF_039654945.1. Taxonomy (NCBI): domain Eukaryota; kingdom Metazoa; phylum Chordata; class Amphibia; order Anura; family Dendrobatidae; genus Dendrobates; species Dendrobates tinctorius. The sequence goes on from NW_027361671.1 coordinate 21,265,677, forward strand.
CTGCTCGCACAGCCGCTCAACCATGTGCAGGGTGGAGTTCCACCTTGTTGCAATGTCGATAATGAGGCGGTGGTTGGGAAGGTGGAGCAATCGCTGCAGCTTCTGCATACGAATGGAGTGTACAGGCAACCGGCGGATGTGCGCGCACAGTCTTCGCACCTTCTGGAGCAGGGCTGTTAACGCCGGATAATTGTTGAGGAAGCACTGCACCACCAGGTTCAAGGTGTGAGCCAAGCAAGGTATGTGGCTGAGTTTTAAAAGGGCTATGACTGCCACAAAATTACGGCCGTTATCACTAACTACCTTGCCTGCCTCAAGATGTACACTGCCCAGCCATGACTCAGTTTGTCGCTGAAAGCACTCGGCCAGCACCTCGGCAGTGTGTCTGTCGCCCAAACACATCATCTGCAACACAGCCTGCTGACGCTTTCCACTAGCTGCTCGATAGGGGGACACCTCGTGTGCAACAGTGGCAGCTGCAGATGGAGTGCTCGTACGACTGCGCTCTGTGGACGAGCTTTCGCTTCTGGAGGAGGAGGGTCAAACGCCTACAGCCAACTGTTTCCTATACCGTGGGCTAGGCAGCACTGTCCCACCACCGTTGTCCCCTGTGGACCCTGCATCCACCACATTGACCCAGTGCGCAGTGATGGACACGTAACGGCCCTGGCCATGCCGACTGGACCATGCATCAGTTGTGAGGTGCACCTTTCCACTCACTGACTGCTTGAGTGCATGGACAATGCGGTCTTTCACATGATGGTGGAGGGCTGGGATGGCTTTGCGAGAGAAGAAGTGGCGACTGGGTAGGTCATAGCGTGGTACTGCATAGGCCATGAGTTCGCGGAAAGCTGCGCTTTCCACCAACCGATCGGGCATCATCTCTAACGAGATTAGTTTGGCAATGTGGGCGTTCAAACCCAGTGTACGCGGATGAGAGACTGAGTACTTTCTTGACCTACTCATAGTGTCTGGGAGGGTGAGCTGGACTTGAGAGCTGCATATGGTGGAAGTAGCAGTGGACAGGGTGGACTGAGAGAGGGTTGATGATGGTGATGGAGTTGGTGTTCTTTCTGATGGCCTAGATTCAGTCTTTCGTTGATATAACAGTGGGATTCCCTGACTGCTGTGGCCTTGCAACGACACCTCAACATTTGCTGCTGTGCTAACCGGTGGACTTACAGTGGGGGAAACAATGTAGCGTTGCTGACTACCTTCTTTGTGATCAGTTGCACATGTGGTACTTGAGGTTTGGTGTTGTGTCCATGCTTGCAAGTGCATGCTGGTTAAATGTCTAAGCATGCAACTGGTATTCAAATTTTTCAGATTTTTCCCTCGGCTAAAGGTCTTTGCGCACTTCTTACAGATAACCTTGGCCTGATCATGAGGATTTTGTTCAATAAAGTGCCACACTGCACTCTTCCTACTTTGGCAGACATTTTGCGGCCTAGCACGGTGTGATATTTTGACCCTCTGGACAAGCTGTCCAGCAACTCTTTTGATTTTTGGAACCTGTCTTTGGAGTGCTCCGGGCCTGCCAGATAACAGCTGTTGCGATGTCGATGTCTGCTGTGGATGCTCCTCCTCCTCATCTGAGCTATTGGAAGCAGCACCCTCTTCCCCCAATGGATGCCAATCTGGGTCAACAACTGGGTCATCCATCACCTCCTCTTCAATGTCATGTGCACCTTCCTCTGTGTCACCGTGTATGGTGGTATAGTGTGCGGGAAGGGGCACCTGAGTCTCATCAGGGTCAGAATCTGGCTCTGTACACTGCGAGGACAATGTAGTGCTCTGAGTGAATGTACCAGCAGAATCATCTATCAGTGGCTGTGCATCAGTGCACTCCATGACAGATTCATCTTGGCCTGGGTAATTCACCATTTCACTTGATAATCCAGGCATGGTATGTGAAAACAGCTCCATGGAGTAATCATTAGTATGGCCTGCGTCATCCTTCAATCTTGGTTGGGGTGAAGGACACAAGGAAAGGTGTGGTTCATGAACATGAGCCTCCAATGACGACTCAGTGCTTTTATTTTTTACAACTTCAGAAGAGGAGGCGATAGAGCTGGAGGATGAGTCAGCAATGTAAGACAAAACTTTTTCCTGAAGCTCTGGCTTTAAAAGCGGTTTGCCAACTCCTAGAAAACTAAGCCTTTGAGGCCTTGTGGAGCCAGACGATGACGCAGGCTCAACACCTCCTGCATTCGGTCCTATTTTGCTTTTGCCACTACCATCAGATCCACCACCAACACCATCATTACCAGCTGCCAACCCCCGCCCAATTCCACGGCCTCTTCCACCAGCCTTCCTCATTTTTGGTAGAAATATAGACAAAATCCAACAAACTATATAGTAATGTAAAACAAGGAACAAGGTGTCTATAGGACAGGGGAGATTTTAAATTTCTGCAGACACTTGTGGACACTGGACACTTTTGGATTGTGTGAGGCCCACTGAATATCACAGCGCTATGTCACAGGCCCGATGTTGCAGGTGTGAAAAATGTCACTAGAGGATAACGGAGATTTTGAATTTCTGCACACACTTGTGGACACTGGACACTTTTGGATTGTGTGAGGCCCACTGAATATCACAGCGCTATGCCACAGGCTCGATGTCGCAGGTGTGAAAAATGTGACTAGAGGATAACGGAGATTTTGAATTTCTGCACACACTTGTGGACACTGGACACTTTTGGATTGTGTGAGGCCCACTGAATATCACAGCGCTATGTCACAGGCTTGATGTCGCAGGTGTGAAAAATGTGACTAGAGGATAATGGAGATTTTCAATTTCAGCACACACTTGTGGACACTGGACACTGTTGGATTGTGTGAGGCCCAGTGAATATCACAGCGCTATGTCACAGGCAGAAATTGGCTAGTGTATGACAAACTACAAGGTGTATATAGAATTGGGCAGAATAGGAATCTCCCTAGAGTGTAGGTCTGTAAGAACGGAACAAGTCCTCGACTTATCCTTACAGAGCGACACACAGATAGCTTCACTGTGGCCGTGATAACAGCCGTTACACGGTACTGAGAGAGGAGCATGCACGTACACGGCTGTCCGGTGTACGTAAAATTGTCAAGCTCCGTGTTTTTTAAGTATACGGACTGACACACACTGTCTCTCTATAGTTTTGAATGTGATCAAACAGCAAATATATTTAACTGTTTGAAAACTAGACAAAACTAGAAGGTGCAGGTCTGTAAGAACGGAACATGTCCTCGACTTATCCTTACAGAACGACACACAGATAGCTTCACTGTGGCCGTGATAACAGCCGTTACATGGTACTGAGAGAGGAGCATGCACGTACACGGCTGTCCGGTGTACGTAAAATTGTCAAGCTCCGTGTTTTTTAAGTATACGGACTGACACACGCTGTCTCTCTATAGTTTTGAATATGATCAAACAGCAAATATATTTAACTGTTTGAAAGCTAGACAAAACTAGAAGGTGCAGGTCTGTAAGAACGGAACATGTCCTCGACTTATCCTTACAGAGTGACACACAGATAGCTTCACTGTGGCTGTGATAACAGCCGTTACACGGTACTGTGTGAGGAGTATACACCGCTGTATGGTGTGAAAAAATGCACTCTCAGTACCTCACCAGGACAAAAAAAAAAACTGGGATTGCTTTTAAAAAAGCAGTTTGCAGAGCAGTGGGTAAACAGCAATGCAGCCATCAGGAAGCCTTAGGAGGCAGCCTAACAACCAACACCGCTGATCCAGCAAAATATAGCCTCCACTTGCACTGCACACACAGTGACTGGTGTGTTGTACAGGCAAAATCGCTAGCAGCAGAAGCAGTTTTTGGTGTCTTCTTCCCTGCCTAATGCTCTCCCTACAAAATCAGCAGCAGCAGCTCCCCCTATTCTGAGCTCAACATGAGTAACATGGCGGTCGGCGTGCATGCCCTTTTATACCCCTGTGACGCCCACCAAAGCAAGCCAATCACTTGCATGCCCTTCTGAAAGATGGTGGTGACCCCTGCCTATGTCATCACGTTGCCCACAGTGTCCGTGGTTCCTGATTGGCTGAAAAAGAGCGCAAAACAAACTTTTGAAACGCGACTTTTGCGCTTAAGTCGCCGACCTAGTGGCCGACCTCATCCTAGGGTCGGGTTTCGTTTCATGAAACCCGACTTTGCCAAAAGTCGGCGACTTTTGACATTTTTTGACCCGTTTCGCTCAACTCTAGTGCAGACACAATATTGGGAGTGGAAAAAATTTGTAGTCAATATGAGCAGAAAGGGGTGAGATGAGGGGCAAGGATGGGGGATGGGTGCAGACAAAGTATAGTGATTGACGGTATGTTTGTGGGCACAGTATGAGGAGTGAAGGTGATGGGATGGGTGCAGACACAGTATGAGGAGTGGGAAGGATGTGTGAGGGGGCAGTATGCAAAGTGAGATGGTAAATGTATGAGAGGGAAGGGTAAACATGTGAAGAGACTATTGAGGGGAATAGTGCAAGGAGACAGTATGGAGGGAGAAAAGTGTGAGTGGGCACAGAATAGAGACTGAGTAGTGGGGGGTAGCATGGGTGAACAGTGTAAGGGCACAGCCAAGAAGGGACAGAATGCCAAATAGGGGGAGTGTGGTGAGGGCGTATAGTATAGAGACTGGGCCCTATAGGGGAACCCAGTGCGAAGAGGCAGCCTAATATGGAAAGGAGAGTACTGTGCGTACTGTACACTGTCCGGATTCTCTAATGCATGCAATTTGCATACATGTGGTCACATGATGACTAGACATGTGTGCCCTCATTCAATGAAAATGAATTGAGCAAGGCTGGACATGTCTAGTCGGAAGGTGGCCATATAAATCGCATACGTGTGCAAGGGAGAATCCTAAAAGTGTGCAGTGCATGCACTGTGAGAATTCAGAACCCTCTAGCCACCTATAGAATCATAGAATCATAGAATCGTAGAGTTGGAAGGGACCTCCTGGGCCATCTGGTCCAACCCCCTGCTCAAAGCAGGATTCGCTAAATCATCCCAGTCAGATGTCTGTCCAGCCTCTGTTTGAAGACTTCCATTGAAGGAGAACTCACCACTTCTCTTGGCAGCCTGTTCCACTCATTGATCACTCTAACTGTCAAAAAGTTTTTTCTAAAATCTAATCTGTGTTTCCTCCCATTCAGTTTCATCCCATTGCTTCTAGTCTTTCCTTGTGCAAATGAGAATAAAGTTGATCCTTCTACAATGTGACAGCCCTTTAGATATTTGTAGACAGCTATTAAGTCTCCTCTCAGTCTTCTCTTTTGCAAACTAAACATTCCCAAATCCTGCAACCTTTCCTCATAAGACAGGGTTTGCAGACCGGTCACCATTCTGGTCGCTCTTTTCTGAACTTGCTCCAGTTTGTTGATGTCTTTTTTAAAATGTGGTGCCCAAAACTGGACACAACATTCCAGATGAGGTCTGACCAAAGAGGAGTAGAGGGAAATAATGACTTCACGTGATCTAGAATGTATGCTTCTGTTAATACATCCTAGAATTGCATTTGCCTTTTTTGCTGCTGCATCACACTGTTGACTCATATTCAGTCTGTGATCTATTAGTATACCCAAGTCTTTTTCACATGTGCTGTCACTTAGCCCTATTCCTCCCATTCTGTATATGCTTTTTTCATTTTTATTGCCCAGATGTAGTACTTTGCATTTCTCCCTGTTAAAAACCATTCTGTTAGTTGCTGCCCACTTCTCCAGTTTATTTATATCTTTTTGAATCCTCTCTCTCTCTTCTCTAGTATTAGCTATCCCTCCTAGCTTTGTGTCATCAGCAAATTTAATCAGTTTACCCTCAATTCCTTCATCTAAATCATTGATAAAGATGTTGAACAATACAGGGCCCAGGACAGAGCCCTGTGGTACCCCACTTGAGACATTCTTCCAACTGGATGTGCAGCCATTTACGACCACTCTTTGGGTCCGATCACTAAGCCAGTTATGAATCCACCTAACAGTTGCCTTGTCCATTCCATACTTAGTCATTTTTTCAATAAGGATTGTATGAGAGACTTTGTCAAATGCTTTGCTGAAGTCAAGATATACTATATCTACAGCATTTCCTTGATCCACCCAATCAGTGATTCCATCATAGAAGGAAATTAAGTTAGTCTGACATGACTTATTAGTTACAAACCCATGCTGACTCTGTTTAATCACTTCATTCTTATCCAGGTACTGACATACATGTTGTTTAATAATTTGTTCAAAGATCTTTCCTGGTATAGAAGTCAGACTCACCGGCCTATAGTTGCCTGGGTCCACCTTCTTCCCCTTTTTGAAGATAGAAACAACATTTGCTCTTCTCCAGTCTTCTGGCACTTCTCCTGTTCTCCAAGAATTTTCAAAGATTATGGAGAGGGGTTCAAAAATTTCTTCTGCTATCTCCTTCAGTACTCTGGGGTGTAATTCATCTGGACCTGGAGACTTCAATTCATTTAGGTTAGCTAAGTGTTTCCTCACTATCTTTCTGCTTATAGATATCCTGGATTCTTCTATTCCCTTAATAGGACAGTGAAGAACAGTTGATGTTACATTTCCTTTCTGAGAGAAAACAGATGCAAAACAGGAATTTAAAAGTTCAGCCTTCTCAACATCCTGTCCTATAGTGACTGAAGATTTTCATCTCAAACCTGGATGCAACCTTTCATTATAAAATTAAGCCCTGTAGCATGCAAATCCTAACAGCCTGTAATATATAGGGTAGGCCATTTATATGGATACACCTGGGTGAGCTATTTATAAAGTTGGATCCAAAATGGCCAACTTCAAAATGGCCACCATGGTCACCACCCATCTTGAAAAGTTTTCCCCCTCCCATATGCTAATGTGCCACAAACAGGAAGTTGATATCACCAATAGTGTTGAGCGATACCAGCCGATACTGAAAAATATCGTATCAGAATGGATCAGCCGATCTAAAATAAGTATCGGGTATCGCCGATTCCGATACCGGAAGTCCCATTCAAGTCTATGGGACTTCCGGTATCGGAATAAGAAAAACCCTTTTCTGTCCTTGTACAGCCTCTCGGGGGTGTGTACGGACCTTCCGGGGGTCTGTGCCGGCCTGCCGGGGGTCTGTGCCGACTGCCTGGGGGTCTGTACCGGCCTGCCGGGGGGCTGTGCCGGCTGCCGGGGGTCGGTGCTGACTGCCCGGGGGTCTGTGCGGACTGCCGGGGGTCTGTACCGGCCTGCCGGGTGGCTGTGCCGACTGTCCGGGGGTCTGTGCAGGCTGCGGGGGTCTGTGCAGGCATTGTCCGATGGGACTACAAGTCCCATCGGGCTATGCCTGCTACCATGACGGTGATTGACACATTAGCCAATGATGGGACAGTAGTAGTCCCATTATCCGGCTAATGTGTTGAATGTAAAAAAAAACCCAAAAAAACCATACTACATACATACTACATACGTACTACATACGTATTACATACGTACTACATACATAGTACATATATACATACTACATACATACTACATATATACATACATACTACATATATACTACATACATACTACATATATACATACTACATACATACTGCATACATACATGCTACATACATACATGCTACATACATACTACATATGTACTACATATATACATACTAAATACATACTACATATATACATACTACATACATACTACATGCATACTACATATATATATATATAAACTACATACATACTACATACATACTACATATATACATACTACATACATACTACATATATACATACTACATACATACTACATACATACTGCATATATACATACTACATACATACTACATATATATATACACTACATACATACTACATACATGCTACATACATACTACATATATACATATTACATACATACTACATACATACTACATATATATATATATATATATATATATATATACAAGATTCAAGATTCAAAGAAGCTTTATTGGCAGGACTAAATATACATTAGTTTTGCCAAAGCAGTTGTACAGAAGGGAATTGGGATAGGGACTGTAGGGATGTTGGGAAGGGGCTGTAGGAAAGGTGGATGGGGCAGATCCAGGATGGGGCTATAAAAGTCCATGGCATAGGGAAGGTGGATGGGGGCATGGGGGCAGATCCAGGATGAGGCTATAGAAGTCCATGGCATAGGGAAGGTGGATGGGGGATTGGGGCATATCCAGGGTGGGTGCCATAGAAGTCCATGGCATATCATAGTTCTCTTTCTCGCAGTCTATGGCATTCGCTCACATATTGCGCTGCTATACTATACTATACTATACTATACTACATACATGCTACATATATACATACTACATACTACATATATGCTACATACATACTACATATATACATACTACATACATACTACATATATACATACTACATACATACTACATATATACATACTACATACATACTACATATATACATACTACATACATACTACATATATACTACATTCATACAACATACATATATACTACATACATACAACATGCATACTACATACAACATACATACATAGTGCATACATACATACTACATACATGCTACATATATACTACATTCATACAGCATACATATATACTACATACATACAACATGCTACAGACATACAACATACATACTACATACAATACATTCATACAATACATACATATAGACATACAGTACATACAACATAGAGTACATACTCACCATTACTTGTCACTTTGATCCCCGAAGCCAGTGTTATCTAAGGAAAAATATGAAAATAACAAACCACCAAATACTCCCTGATCCACAGAAATCCACGAGTGAGTGTCCCACGCCGATCTTCCGTGGAGAGCAGCAGCATCAGCTGATGCAACCACTCTCTACGGGGCTCAGGAATTCAGTGTTGGGAGGTAGGTATCATTTCGCACTGTATTCCTCCACCACTGTAAAAAAATAGTCCCTGGTCTCACTTTATGGCAAATGCTGCGTGGGAACTTTTTCACACAGCAATGCCAAAAGTGAGACTAGGGACTATTTTCTTACAGTGGCGGAGGAATACAATGCGGAAGGATACCTACCTCCCGACACTGGATTTCTTGAGCCCCTAGAGAGCGGTCGCATCAGCTAATGCTGATGCTCTCCACGGGAGATCGACGTGGGACACGAGTGTATTTCTGCGGATCAGGGAGTATATGGCTTGCTTGTTATTTTCATATTTTTCCTTAGATGACACTGGCTTCGGGGAACAATGTGACAAGTATTGGTGAGTATGTACTCTGTGTTATATGTACTGTATGTCTATGTATGTATTGTATGAATGTATTGTATGTAGTATGTATGCATTGTATGAATGTATGTATGTTGTATGTATGCAGCATGTAGTATGTATGTATGTTGTATGTCTGTAGCATGTTGTATGTATGTAGTATGTATGTAACATGTATGTAGTATATATGTATGTTGTATGAATGTAGTATATATGCAGCATGTATGTAGTATCTATGTATGTTGCATGAATGTAGTATATATGTAGCATGTATGTAGTATGCATGTATGAATGTAGTATATATGCAGCATGTACAGTGGGGAAAAAAAGTATTTAGTCAGTCAGCAATACTGCAAGTTCCACCACTTAAAAAGATGAGAGGCGTTTGTAATTTACATCATAGGTAGACCTCAACTATGGGAGACAAACTGAGAAAAAAAAATCCAGAAAATCACATTGTCTGTTTTTTTTTCATTTTATTTGCATATTATGGTGGAAAATAAGTATTTGGTCAGAAACAAAATTTCATCTCAATACTTTGTGATATATCCTTTGTTGGCAATGACAGAGGTCAAACGTTTTCTGTAAGTCTTCACAAGGTTGCCACACACTGTTGTTGGTATGTTGGCCCATTCCTCCATGCAGATCTCCTCTAGAGCAGTGATGTTTTTGGCTTTTCGCTTGGCAACATGGACTTTCAACTCTCTCCAAAGGTTTTCTATAGGGTTGAGATCTGGAGACTGGCTAGGCCACTCCAGGACCTTGAAATGCTTCTTACGAAGCCACTCCTTCGTTGCCCTGGCGGTGTGCTTTGGATCATTGTCATGTTGAAAGACCCAGCCACGTTTCATCTTCAATGCCCTTGCTGATGGAAGGAGGTTTGCACTCAAAATCTCACGATACATGGCCCCATTCATTCTTTCATGTACCCGGATCAGTCGTCCTGGCCCCTTTGCAGAGAAACAGCCCCAAAGCATGATGTTTCCACCACCATGCTTTACAGTAGGTATGGTGTTTGATGGATGCAACTCAGTATTCTTTTTCCTCCAAACACGACAAGTTGTGTTTCTACCAAACAGTTCCAGTTTGGTTTCATCAGACCATAGGACATTCTCCCAAAACTCCTCTGGATCATCCAAATGCTCTCTAGCAAACTTCAGACGGGCCCGGACATGTACAGGCTTAAGCAGTGGGACACGTCTGGCACTGCAGGATCTGAGTCCATGGTGGCATAGTGTGTTACTTATGGTAGGCCTTGTTACATTGGTCCCAGCTCTCTGCAGTTCATTCACTAGGTCCCCCCGCGTGGTTCTGGGATTTTTGCTCACCGTTCTTGTGATCATTCTGACCCCACGGGGTGGGATTTTGCGTGGAGCACCAGATCGAGGGAGATTATCAGTGGTCTTGTATGTCTTCCATTTTCTAATTATTGCTCCCACAGTTGATTTCTTCACTCCAAGCTGGTTGGCTATTGCAGATTCAGTCTTCCCAGCCTGGTGCAGGGCTACAATTTTGTTTCTGGTGTCCTTTGACAGCTCTTTGGTCTTCACCATAGTGGAGTTTGGAGTCAGACTGTTTGAGGGTGTGCACAGGTGTCTTTTTATACTGATAACAAGTTTAAACAGGTGCCATTACTACAGGTAATGAGTGGAGGAAAGAGGAGACTCTTAAAGAGGAAGTTACAGGTCTGTGAGAGCCAGAAATCTTGATTGCTTGTTTCTGACCAAATACTTATTTTCCACCATAATATGCAAATAAAATGAAAAAAAAACAGACAATGTGATTTTCTGGATTTTTTTTTCTCAGTTTGTCTCCCATAGTTGAGGTTTACCTATGATGTAAATTACAGACGCCTCTCATCTTTTTAAGTGGTGGAACTTGCACTATTGCTGACTGACTAAATACTTTTTTTCCCCACTGTATGTAGTATGTATGTAGTATGTATGTTGTATGCAGTATGTATGTTGTATGAATGTAGTATATATGAAGCATGTATGTAGTAAGTAGTATGTATGTATGTTGTATGAATGTAGTATATATGTAGCATGTATGTAGTATGTAGTATATATGTATGTTGTATGAAAGTAGTATATATGAAGCATGTATGTAGTATGTAGTATGTATGTATGTTGTATGTAGTATACTGTATATGTAGTATATATGTATGTTGTAAGAATGTAGTATATATGTAGCATGTATGTAGTATGTAGTATATATGTATGTTGTATATATGCAGCATGTATGTATGTATGTTGTATGAATGTTGTATATATGTAGTATGTATGTAGTATGTATGTAGTATATATGTATGTTGTATGAATGTAGTATATATGTAGTATGTATGTAGTATGTATATAGTATGTATGTAGTATGCATATATGTAGCATGTATGTAGTATGTATGTAGTATATATGTATGTTGTATGAATGTAGTATATATGTAGTATGTATGTAGTATGTATATAGTATGCTTGTAGTATGTATATATGTAGCATGTATGTAGCATGTATGTAGTATGTATGTAGTATATATGTATGTTGTATGTATGTAGTATGTATGTAGTATGTATGTAGTATGTATATATGTAGCATGTATGTAGTATGTATGTAGTATATATGTATGTTGTATGAATGTAGTATATATGTAGTATGTATGTAGTATGTATGTAGTATGTATATATGTAGCATGTATGTAGTATGTAGTATATATGTATGTTGTATGAATGTAGTATATATGTTGCATGTATGTAGTATGTATGAAGTATGTATGTAGTATGTATATATGTAGCATGTATGTAGCATGTATGTAGTATGTATGTAGTATATATGTATGTATGTATGTAGTACGTATGTAGTATGCTTTTTTTTTTTTTACATTCAACACATCAGCCGGATGATGGGACTACTACTGTCCCATCATTGGCTAATGTGTCAATCACTGTCAGTGTAGCAGGCATCGCCTGATGGGACTTGTAGTCCCATCGGACGATGCCTGCACACACACAAGACCCCCGGCAGGCCCGCACAGACCACCGGCAGCCAGCACAAGCCCCCCCCGGCAGGCCCGTACAGACCCCCGGCAGGCCCGCACAGACCCCCGGCAGCCGGCACAGGCACCTGGCAGTCGGCACAGACCCCCGAGAGGCCCGCACAGACCACCGGCAGCCGGCACAGGTACCCGGCAGGCCCGTACAGACCCACGACAGTCAGCACAGACCCCCGCAGTCGGCACAGACCGCGCATCATGATGCGCACAGACCGCGCATCATGATGACTTCCTGACGTCATGACGTCCACACTTCTGCGGATTCCCATTGGCTGAATCAAATCGAGCAGGCTGATAGCTTTATGGGAACTTCCGATTCCGGTATCCGATGCGAAAAAAGTATCGGAAGTCAGTATCGGAATTCCGATACAGCTAATATCGGCCGATACTTGCGGTATCGGAAAGCTCAACACTAATCACCAACCATTCCCATTTTATTTAGGCATATCCATATAAATGGCCCACCCAGGTGTATCCATATAAATGGCCCACCCTGTACTTACTGTCAGGATTCAGCTCTGCTTGCTGGTTTCAGCACACGGCCGCTACACTCATATGCGATTTTTATACTTACGGTCACGTGACAACGAGTTTTTCTTCCTGATTCTCTCAGTTATCCACTGAGCATTAAATTAAGGTGAGCACGTCGTTGGCACATGACTAAATGTGCAAATCGCATATGTAATTGGTGGGGCCGCCAAACCGAATTCTTTCCCTGGGTGTCAGAACACCTAGATACATCACTGAGTACAACCAGGAGAAGACTGGAAAGAATCTGTGCTGAAAAATTGAATACAGGCTCCACATCATTCCTTAAAGAAGCCCTCCTATGAATTTTTTATTATATATGTTCATGTAATATAGTGTAATGTGAGTGTATTAATATACTCATCTTTCACCGCATTCTCCGGGATCCACTGTCGTTCTGCTCCTCTTCTCAGTGACATCACTGCTCTTCAGACTCTCTCTGGATCACTCTATGGCTGCTCCTGTGTGAGCTGTGAGCTTCTTTTACAATGCAAGTCTATGGATCCTTGTTCTGATGCTCCCTAGTTTCATGTTGTAAAAGTCACTTCCAGGTCATGCAGAGCTCGGTGTGACCCGGACAGTCCACAGAATGGTGACGTCATTCAGAAGAGAAGAACAGTGTTGGACACTGGAGAAAGCGGCGATAGGTGAGTATATTAACACACTTACACTACATTACATACACACATTTAATGGAAAAATACTCAAGGGTGTGCTTCTTTAAAATACGGTATAACAAAACTGACAAACTTATTTTAGGCTACTGTATGTGCCCACGTTAGCTTTTTTAAACGTTCAGGAAATGGGTCTCCTTCCCAGAAAACAAGCGTTTTTTCCGCAATTTTTGCGTGTTTTTTGAGCAAAAACAGAGCGTTTTTGATGCGTTTTTTTCTGCGCGTCTTCTGACCTATAGGAAATAGCCCAAAACACGGACCTAAGCAGAAATTAATGAACATGCTGCGTTTTTTTACCACTAAGCGTTACCTTAGCAGTAAAAAAACGCATCCATTGGCACAAAAAGGCCAAAATGCATTAAAATGAATGGGATGCTCCTTTTAAGTGTTTTTGATGCGGTTTGATCCCGAAAAACGCATCAAAAACACTTAAAAAAACGCAACGTGGGCACACAGCCTTATATATTGATGCCCATGTGAAATAAAGTAGATCTAAGGGGGGTTCAGGTTCAGAAAACACCTGTATGACTGAAAGAGAAATAAAGTTCATTTTCTCCCGATGCCATACTTTCAGTACGGTGGCCGGGCACTTTCCTAATGTTATTCCTTAGATTAACCCTATATCTGCAGGTTAATAGCGCTATCTGACCTGACAGGTTCCCTTTAACTAGTACAGCTAATGCTTCTATAATATTTAATGTCTACAAGAAACCTGTCAGACAAGTGCAGCGCATAGACATACATAAGAAAAGCTCAGCACTAGAGATGAGCGACTTTGCCTTTTTTAGGGTGGAGTCGGGTTTCATGAAACACAAAGTATATGGAGCATTATTTGGGCCCATAAGACACTGGAGCATCATCCATGGGGTCCATCATATACTGGAGCATTCTAAATGGGGCAGATCAGACACTGGAGCAGCATCTATGGGTCACATTATACACTGGAGCATTAGAAATGGGGCCCATTATATATGGAGCATTATTTGGGCCATTAACACACTGGAGCATCGTCCATGAGGACCATCATATACTGTAGCATTATGTGGAGCTCATCATATACTGTATGGAACATTATATGTGACCAATTATTCTGTATGGAGAAATATATGGAGCTCATTATTCTGTATGGCGCACTATGCGGTGGCCATAATACTGTATGGAGTAATATACTGTCCTTTTTTTGAGCTATTGTACAATTTAAAATAGATCAGTCATGTCATGTAAGCAGTGAAGTATTTGTCATTGTACTATACCGATATTTCTGTGCCGTATCGGTGCATCATGAGTTGTGGCATGTGTTAAAGGGGCGCACTGACACTCTTTGTCCCAGGGCACACGAAAACCTGGAGCCAGCCCAACCCCCCCACAACTTTAGCCAAATAACCCCCAGTTTTCAATGCGTAACTATTATTATGAAGTAAATTAAGGTTGACAAGCTTCAGTAATAAGAATTGATATTTTTGGCATTGAAATGGGCACTGTAGGTGTGTTTACTGTCCTCCACTCCCTGACGACTTTGCTTCCCCATTGACTTGCATTGGGTTTCGTGTTTCAGTTGGCCTCTGAATTTTCCCTATAGTCGGCCGATTTCGTTCGACCCGACTTTGTGCCCACTACGGCTCGTGGGAGAACCAGCACCATTGCTCTGTGCTGGGAAAGCCTCAAACAAACGGTTTACCAGAGTTGCTTGTTTGTTAGCCAATATTATCTCTAGGTTCTCCTGTGGCATGATGTTTTGTAATTTGCCTTTGTAGCATGTATCGAGGATGCTGGCCAGCCAGTAGTCGTCATCCTTCATCATTTTGACAATGCGGGGGTCCCTTTTTAGGATTCGCAAGGCATAATCGCACATGTGGGCAAATGTTTCAGGTGTCAATAATGCACTGCCACTGCTGGGTGGAGGAGCACTTTCTGGCAAATCCACATCCCTACAGTCACGCACAAATCCAGTACCTGACCTTGGAACGCCAACATTTTCTCTTGCCCCCTGAGAAGCATCCTCCTGCCCAAAATAATCATCCCCCTCATCCTCCTCCTTCTCCTCATCCTCTTCTTCCTCCACCTCGTCCAGGACAGTTCCCTGACCAGACAATGGCTGACTGTCAGCAAGGCTTCCCTCCTCCTCCTGCTCCTCCTCCTGTTCCTCCTCCTCTGCTGTAGACGCCAGATCCTAAATGTGCGTCAAACTTTGCATGAGCAGACGCATATGTGGGATGCTCATGCTTATGATGGTGTCGTCTGCGCTTACCAGCCATGTGCATTCCTCAAAACACTGAGGGACTTTACAGAGGTCTTTCAGATTTGACCACTGCACACCCGACAATTCCATGTCTTCCCTCAAACTGCCTGCACGTGTATTCTCCCACAAATGCATTACAGCCTGCCTCTGTTCGCACAGCCTCTCAACCATGTGCAGGGTGGAGTTCCACCTTGTTACAATGTCTATGATTAGGCAGTGCTTGGGGAGATGGAGCAATTGCTGCAGCTTCTGCATACGACTGGAGTGTGCGGCTGAGCGACGGATGTGCGAGCACAGTCTTTGCACCTTATGGAGCAGGGATGTTAACTCCAGATAATTATTAAGGAAGCACTGCACCACCAGGTTCAAAGTGTGAGCCAGGCAAGATATGTGTGACCGACTCAGCTTCTGCTGAGCCCATTGTTGTGAGTTAATTTTCCCCTTCACCATTGAGGTCTGATGAACTCCCTCTTCTGGTGAAGGAAGGTAGTGAGGCTGATTACAAAGCACCTGAGCAGAATGATGATGACTGGGTGACTAGAATTGCTGACTGGATATAAGGCAGCCGACGCCCTTCTGCCTTGCGGGTGATTACTCTGAGGGATTCTTGGAGACCAGTCTGATTCCTGCTCCTCAAAAGCTAAGTTTTCTGCTCTACTTTTTGCATTTGTGTTTTGGTTTGTTTTGCCTTGTTTTTCTGGATTTCTGCCTTTCCCTGCTGGGTGAGCTGAATTCCTTTTTGCTCTGTCTTCAGAAAATACCTGAGTACTGATATAGTCTTTTTGAAGCCTAGCGTCTTCAGGGCTTTTTTCCCTATCAGTCTGTTGGCTCTTGTTTTTGAGAGGGTTTTGGCGGATTGCAGACAGCAGCTTTTCTATTCTGTCCTATTTAGTTAGTTTGGGCCCCATCATTTGCTCAGCCTATCTTTCTATCTGTGTGAGTGTTTTTTCATCTTGCTTCACCGTCATTATATGTTAGGGGCTGCCTATTGCTTTGGGGTCTGCTCTGGGGCAGTTTAAATTTCCCTTTCTTTCTTTAGGCTATGTAGTTCTCCGGCTGTGATCGAGGGGTCTAGGGCACCGTAGGAACCCCCCACGGCTACTGCTAGTTGTTGTTGTTAGGTTCAGGGGCCTGCAATCCGATAGCTGCCAACTTCTCTGGTTTTCTGGACTTAGCTAGTATTTCTGTTTTTGCCTCCTACAGTGACTCATTCATAACAGAATCACCCGCCATACCGCAGATCCTAGGGTACTTAATAGCAGGAAAGAATTGTAAAAAAAAAAAAAAAGTGTGTATATTTTTTCCTCTATATCTCTGAGGCCGTAGGGGGAATTTTTTTTTCTCTCAATGGAGATAAAGCAATTGTCTAATCGTGTGGAGCAGCTCGCTGCCGAAGTGCGGGTAATTTCCGCCTACCTTGCTCATTCACATGCTGCTGAACCAAAGATCCCTACTCCTGATGTGTTTTTTGGGGATCGGTCTAAATTTTTGAATTTCAAAAATAATTGTAAATTATTTTTTTCCTTGAAGCCTAACTCGTCAGGGAGCTCCGCGCAGCAGGTTAAAATTGTCATCTCTACTGCGTGGCGATCCCCAGGATTGGGCGTTTTCTTTGAAACCAGATGATCCTATTCTGACTAATGTGAACGCATTTTTTCAAGCCTTGGGGCTGTTGTATGACGAACCTAATGCTATTGATCAGGCTGAAAAGACCCTGTTGGCATTGAGCCAGGGTCGAGATTCTGCAGAATTGTACTGTCAAAAATTCCGAAAGTGGGCGGTCCTTACTACCTGGAATGATAATGCCTTGGCAGCTCTCTTTCGGAATGGTTTGTCAGAAGCCATAAAAGATACTATGGTGGGATTTCCTGTCCCCTCTGGTCTTGATGATTCTATGTCATTAGCCATTCAGATTAATCGGCGTTCACGTGAATGCAGGACTGCATGAGAGGTGTTGCCACCTGTTGAACAAGTGTCTGAACCTATGCAATGTGATAGAATTTTGTCCAGGGAGCAACATCAGGAGTTCAGAATACGTAATAAGCTGTGTTTTTTTTGTGGAGATGCATCGCATGTTATTTCTGTCTGTCCTAAACGAGAGAAACGCTTTGCACACACGTTTTCTGTGGGTGGTGTTCAACCTAAGTTTCTTCTGGCAATAACTCTGATCTGCTCCCTGTCCACATTTTCCGCCAAGGCTTTTGTGGATTCGGGAGCAGCCCTGAACCTAATGGACTTGGATTTTGCTACATGTTGCGGATTTCCTATGACACCTCTGCGGATGCCTATCCCTTTGAGGGGGATTGATGCTACTCCTTTGGCGAAAAATAAACCTCAGTTTTGGACCCAGGTGGTAATGCGGGTCGCCCCAGACCATCAAGAAAATTGCAGATTTTTGGTGTTGCATAATTTGCATGATACCATTGTTCTGGGGTTTCCCTGGTTGCAAATTCATAATCCAGTTTTGGATTGGAAATCTGTGTCTGTGGTGAGTTGGGGTTGTCGGTGTGCCCTTAGTGAGGCTCCGGTTTTTTCCACCTCTCCTCAGTCGCATGATGTTCCTGACTATTTGGCGGACTTTTATGATGTATTTAGTGAGAATGAGTCTGCGTCTTTACCTCCTCATAGGAGTTATGACTGTGCAATTGAACTGAGCCCGGGGTGTAAATTTCCTAAGGGTCGGCGCTTCAATTTATCTGTACCCGTGCACGAGGCTATGCGATCCTATATTAAGGAGGCGTTGGAGAAGGGTCATATTAGACCATCATCTTCACCCTTAGGTGCCGGTTTTTTTTTCGTGGCCAAAAAGGATGGTTCATTAAGGCCTTGTATTGATTATCGTGCCCTCAACAAAATTACTATTAAATATCAGTATCCGTTACCCCTGATTTCGGATCTATTCTCCAGAGTTAAAGGTGCTTGCTGGTTTACCAAGCTTGACCTCAGGGGGGCGTATAATCTTATCCGCATTAAGCATGGGGATGAATGGAAGACGGCGTTTAATACTCCGGAGGGACATTTTGAGTACCTGGTGATGCCTTTTGGGCTCACTAATGCCCCTTCTGTCTTCCAGTGCTTCATGAACGACATTTTCTGAGACTTTGTGGATAAATTTTTGATTATCTATCTGGATGATATTTTTATCTTCTCCAAGGATTGGGATTCTCATGTGGAACATGTTCGGACTGTGTTCCGGATCTTGAGGGAGAATTCCCTGTATGTCAAAGGATCAAAATGCCTTTTTGGAGTACAGAGGATTTCATTTTTGGGATTTATTTTGTCTCCGTCAACTATTGAAATGGACCCGGCCAAGGTACAGGCCATTTATGATTGGATTCAGCCCACTTCTTTGAA
Organism: Dendrobates tinctorius; assembly: GCF_039654945.1. Classification (NCBI taxonomy): domain Eukaryota; kingdom Metazoa; phylum Chordata; class Amphibia; order Anura; family Dendrobatidae; genus Dendrobates; species Dendrobates tinctorius. The sequence goes on from NW_027361671.1 coordinate 21,284,776, forward strand.
GGCCCTCCAGAAGTTTTTGGGTTTTGCTAATTTTTATCGGAAATTTATAGCAAAATTTTCTAGTATTGCCAAGCCATTGACTGATCTGACTAAGAAGGGTGCTAATGTGTTGAATTGGTCTCCGGAGGCTGTTTCTTCCTTTCAGGAGCTGAAGCGAAGATTCACTTCTGCCCCGGTTTTGCGGCAACCTGATGTCTCACTCCCGTTCCAGGTAGAGGTGGACGCTTTTGAGATTGGTGCAGGAGCTGTTTTGTCCCAAAAGGATCCTGTAGCATATAAAATGAATCCCTGTGCTTTCTTTTCCCGAAAGTTCTCTCCATCTGAACGTAACTATGATGTGGGGAATCGGGAACTGTTAGCCATGAAATGGGCATTTGAGGAGTGGAGACATTGGTTGGAGGGAGCTAAACACCAAGTCGTGGTCCTCACTGACCACAAGAATTTGATTTACCTGGAGTCGGCCAAATGCTTGAACCCTAGACAGGCTAGGTGGGCCTTGTTTTTTTACACGATTTGATTTTGTGGTCTCTTTTCTTCCTGGCACTAAGAATGTCAAGGCAGACGCCCTCTCTAGGAGCTTCTTAGCTGATTCTCCTGTGGTGACCAAGCCTGCTACCATCTTAGGGGAAGGGGTAGTTCTTTCTGCCATCTCGCCCGATTTGAGACGTGCTCTGGAAGAGTTCCAGGAGGACAAACCTAAGCATTGTCCCAGTGGAAAGTTGTATGTTCCTGACCAGTGGAAGAAGAGAGTGATGTCTGAAGTTCATTGCTCTGCATTGGCTGGTCATCCAGGTATTTTTGGTACTAGAGATCTGGTGAGTCGGTCTTTTTGGTGGCCTGCCTTGTCTCGTGATGTCAGGAATTTTGTGCAGTCCTGTGGGACTTGCTCCCGGTCTAAACCTTGTTCTCGCTCTAGTGGGTTGTTGATGCCTTTGCCAGTCCCCAGGGGGCCATGGACCCATATTTCAATGGATTTCATCTCTGTTATGCCTGTCTCTCAAAGAATGACTGTTATTTGGGTGATTTGTGATAGGTTCTCTAAGATGGTTCATCTTGTACCACTCCCTAATTTGTCATCTTCCTCTGAGTTGGTGCCCCTGTTTTTGCAACAGGTGGCTCGCTTGCATGGGATTCCTGAGAACATTGTATCTGACAGAGGAGTTCAGTTTGTGTCTAGATTTTGGAGGACTTTCTGTTCCAAGCTGGGAATTCAGTTGTCCTTCTCCTCTGCTTTTCACCCTCAGACCAATGGGCAGACGGAGAGAACAAACCAGACCTTGGAGTCGTATTTGAGATGTTTTATTTCCACTGATCAGGATGATTGGGTTTCATTTTTGCCCTTGGCCGAATTTGCTTTAAATAATAGAGCTAGTTCTGCCACTTTGATGTCATCTTTTTTTTTGTAGCTTTGGGTTTCATCCTCGATTTTCTTCAGGGCAGGTGGAGCCTTCTGCCTGCCCAGGTGTTGACACTGTGGTGGAGAGAATGCACCAGATCTGGGACCAAGTGGTGGATAAGTTATCTCTCTCCCAGGAAAAGGCCCAGCGGTTTTCCAACCGACATAGGACCATTGGTCCCCAGTTTAAGGTTGGTGATATGGTTTGGTTATCACCAAAAAATATCGCTATGAAGGTGGCTTCTCCTAAGTTTAAGCCTAGATTTATTGGACCTTACAAGATTTTGGAGATTATTAATCCAGTCTCTTTTCGTTTGGCTCTTCCTGTCACATTTAAAATTCATAATGTGTTTCATAAGTCCTTGTTGAAGAAGTTTGTTGAACCAGTTGTTCCTGGGGTGGCACCTCCGGACCCTGTATTAGTTGAAGGTAACATGGAATATGAGGTAGAGAAGATACTGGATTCCCGTCTGGCTAGACGGAGACTCCAGTATTTGGTTAAGTGGAAGGGTTATGGTCAGGAGGATAATTCCTGGGTCTCTGCCTCTGATAGTCATGCCAAAAGATTGGTGCGTGCCTTTCATCGGGCTCACCCTGATCGCCCTGGTGGCGTGGATGAGGGTTCGGTGACCCTTCCTCAAGGGGGAGGTACTGTTGTGAGTTTATTTTCCCCTTCACCATTGAGGTCTGATGAACTCCTTCTTCTGGTGAAGGAAGGTAGTGAGGCTGATTACAAAGCACCTGAGCAGAATGATGATGACTGGGTGACTAGAATTGCTGACTGGATATAAGGCAGCCGACGCCCTTCTGCCTTGCGGGTGATTACTCTGAGGGATTCTTGGAGACCAGTCTGATTCCTGCTCCTCAAAAACTAAGTTTTCTGCTCTACTTTTTGGATTTGTGTTTTGGTTTTGTTTTGCCTTGTTTTTCTGGATTTCTGCCTTTCCCTGCTGGGTGAGCTGAATTCCTTTTTGCTTTGTCTTCAGAAAATACCTGAGTACTGATATAGTCTTTTTGAAGCCTAGCGTCTTCAGGGCTTTTTTCCCTATCAGTCTGTTGGCTCTTGTTTTTGAGAGGGTTTTGGTGGATTGCAGACAGCAGCTTTTCTATTCTGTCCTATTTAGTTAGTTTGGGCCCCATCATTTGCTCAGCCTATCTTTCTATCTGTGTGAGTGTTTTTTCATCTTGCTTCACCATCATTATATGTTGGGGGCTGCCTATTGCTTTGGGGTCTGCTCTTGGGCAGTTTAGATTTCCCTTTCTGTCTTTAGGCTATGTAGTTCTCCGGCTGTGATTGAGGGGTCTAGGGCACCGTAGGAACCCCCCACGGCTACTGCTAGTTGTTGTTGTTAGCAGCTATCGGATTGCAGACCCCTGAACCTAACTTCTCTGCTTTTCTGGACTTAGCTAGTATTTCTGTTTTTGCCTCCTACGGTGACTCATTCATAACAGCCCATTTTCCTTTTTATAGTGGACCCTCTGGGCCGTGGCACCCACCCACCGAGGGCGAGCTGACCTTGTGAGAACCCACCCCCTGTACAGGGAGTGTCAGGGGCAAGACCAAGGGGGTGAGCCACCACGGCAGCTGGACCAGACGGCCGGCTCAGGGGACACTATTGAGTGTCTGGCAACAGGACGAGCAAGAAGCAAGACAAGACGTAGGTGCAAGGTATCTTCATTAGGATAACTTCAGAATCACATTCAGTGTAAAAACGTGAGAACAAGCAAAACATGCAAAGTGCGTGCGTGGGCACACCAAGGTCCATAGCATGGTGCGTGCCAGGTGGCACGCCTAGGTACAGGTAAAGGCACAATGGCATCGGACTCTGGACCGCTGGCAACGATCGACATGATCAAGGCATCAGGCTGCGGACATCAGCTCCGGACATCAGGCCGCAGTCATCCAGCTTACGATCTCTGGCAGCTATCGGTAGGTTCCAGGCATCCGGCAGGCAAACCAGGGTTCAGGCAAGGAGGCACGTCAGATATCCAGGCATGGTGCGTGTTAGGGAACACGCCAAGGTCCAAGGCAATGTGCAAGGCTAGGTACGTGTGTAGGGGACACGCCAGGGTTCAAGGCTAGGTGCAACGCAAGGTGTGTGTGTAGGGGACATGCCAGGGTTCACAAAACGAGACAGGGTGCATGTGTAGAGACACGTCAAAGCACAAGGTAAGACAGAGTGCGTGTGTAGAGACACGCCAAGGCACAAGGTAACAAAGCAGAGTCCTGCGCTTGCAAAGAGGCACACCAGGGTCAGGCGAGGCAGAGTCCTGCGCATGCAGAGAGGCACGCCAGGGTCAGGTGAGGCAGAGTCCTGCGCGTGCAGAGAGGCACGCCAGGGTCAGGCGAGGCAGAGTCCTGCACGTGCAGAGAGGCACGCCTTGGTCAGGCGAGGCAGAGTCCTGCGCGTGCAGAGAGGCACGCCAAGGTCAGGGTTCCAGGACAGGGTTAGGGCCTGTGCATGCAAGAGGGCACGACAGGGGACATGGCAAAGCCTGCGCGTACTTTTACAGAAGCACAGGGAGGTATGCCATAGGCAGGCGAGGCCTGCGCGTGCTATAGAGAGCACATAGAGCACAGTGCAGAAACAGCGTGAGGTGCAAGGGAGCACAGAGAGCACAGCTGGGGCACTGGCTAGCTGATCGGGCTGCGGCACTGACAGACGGGCCAGACTCCAGCGAACCCGACTGCGGCATGGCAGGCGACACAGCTGTCACTGACCGACGAGCACAGCTGAGGCACAAGCAGGCGGGCACGGCTAGGGCAGGCACGGCTGAGGCACAAACAGGAGGCTAGGAAGGCCAGGTGCATGCAAAGGGCACACGAAGAAACAGAGCAAGGGAAGACAAGACAAGAAACCAGGCAGAGCTTAGACATAGTACAGAACCAGGGACGGAAGCATAGGAAGAACCACGGAATCAGGTCAGAGCAAGAGCAGAGCTAGCAGCTGAGCGTAGGCCAAAGCCCAGAGCCGGGCCAAGGCAGAACCTTGGGACTAGACATGGAAAGGAGCACCAAAAGTAAGATAGGAGGAATGGTGCATGTGCCAGAGAGAACTACAGAGCACCATAGGAGAGAGCGAGGCAGAGCAAGCAAAGACAGAGACCATAGGGAGGAACAAGGCAGAGCATAGTGAAGGCAAGACATGGCAAAAACAGGCAAGGCAGAGAATAACAGAAGGACTACAAGTCCAAGCAGGACAAGGACGAACATGGCACAATGGACAAACATAAGACAAGGCACGGGACAAGAGATGGAGTACGAGCACGGAGCGTGTGCAGAGACGCACGACAGAGCAGAGTGCAAGGGCACAGAATAGAGGGAGCAACCCCACAGACCAAACAGCCATGCAGAGAAGCAACACAATACTCAGGCCCTGAGCATGGGAAGGGGTGGTCTAATATAGGGCATAGCACCTCCTCTTCCGGGTCAGGACCAGGGGAGAACTTCCTAGTTCAGATGCTCCAGGATCACAGAGCGCAGTCACATGATCAGGGTTTCATACATGACGAGATGATCACAGAACCAGACAGTACAGGATCTTAGGAAACGTCACATGATCAAGGTTTCAGACATGACGAGATGACTGCAGAATCAGTGCTGAAACCTAGACAGGTCACATGAACAGAGTTCTAGACATGACGAGATGATTACCAAACCAGACAGTGCAGGATCCTAGGAAAGGTCACATGATCAGCGTTCCAGACATGACGAGATGATTGCAGAACCAGACAGTGCAGGATCCAGACAGGGACACCTGATCAGAGATTCTAGACATGACAAGAAGATTACAGAAGGCAAAGCAGAAACGCAGGCATCTTGCAGCTCAGCAGACATGAGGTGAGTGTGCACACTGCTCTAGGGAACAAGCAGGATAGCAGACATGAGATGCGCGTGCAGACCGCTCCAGGGTCATGAGGCAAAACAGACATGGTGGACATAACAGACATGGCGAGCATGACAATATGTGTGTGAGTTTTGCACGGGCTATGGCTGCCACAAAATTACGGCCGTTATAACTGACTACTTTGCCTGGCTCAAGATGTAGACTGCCCAGCCATGACTCAGTTTGTCGATGCAAGTAGTCAGCCAGTACCACCGTGGTGTGTCTGTTGTCGCCCAGAGACATCATCTTTAACACAGCCTGCTGCTGCTTACCACTAGCTGTTTGATAGTGGGACACCTCGTGTGCAACACTGCCAGCTGCGAATGGAGTGCTCGTGCGACTTCGCTCTGTGGACGAGCTTTCGCTTATGGAGGAGGAGGAGAAGGAGGAGGGTCGAAAGCCTACAGCCAACTGTTTCCTATACTGTGGGCTAGGCAGCACTGTTCCACCGCTACTGTCCCCTGTGGAGCCTGGATCCACCACATTAACCCAGTGCGCAGTGATGGACACGAAACGGCCCTGGCCATGCCTACTGGACCATGCATCTGTTGTGAGGTGCATCTTTCCATTCACTGATTGCTTGAGTGCATGGACAATGCGGTCTTTCACGTGCAGGTGGAGGGCTGGGATGGCTTTTCGAGAAAAGAAGTGCCAACTGGGTAGGTCATAGCGTGGGACTGCATAGGCCTTGAGCTCGTGGAAAGCTTTGCTTTCAACCAAACTTTAGGGCATCATCTCTAATGAGATTAGTTTGGCAATGTAGGCGTTCAAACACAGTGTATGCGGAGGAGAGGATGAGTACTTTCTTGTCCTACTCAGAGTGTCTGGTAGGGTGAGCTGGACTGGAGAGCTGCATATGGGGGAAGTAGCGGTGGACCGGACCGAGTGATAGGAGGTTGGTGATGGTATTGGTGGTGATGGCCTAGATTCAGTGTTGTGTTGCAAAACCATTGTGATTCCCTGAGTGCTTTGGCCTTGCGACGACACCTCAACATATAGTGCTGGTAGTGTGCTTAACAGTGGCGGTGGTCTTACAGTGGGGGAAGCGATGGAGCAGTGCTGGCTACCTTCAGACGGAGCAGGTGCACATGTGCTACCTGAGGTTTAGCAGTCCGTCCACACTTGCAAGTGCATGGCAGATAAATGACTAAGCATGCAACTGGTATTCAAATTTCTGAGATGTTTACCTTGGCTAAAGGTCCTTCCGCACTTCTTACAGGTAACCTTTGCCTCATCAGTAGGATTTTGGACAAAGAAGTGCCACACTGCACTCTTCCTACTATGGTATACATTTTCTGGCCTTGCATGCTGTGCTAAGTTGACCGTCTGGCCAAGCTGTCCTGCAACTCTTTTAGTTTTTGGTCCACTTTTTGGACAGCTATGGGCCTGCCAGATAACCGCTGCTGTGATGTCAATGCCTGCTGTGGATCCTTCTCCTTATCTGAACTATTGCCAGCGCCACCCTCCTCCCCCAATGGATGCCAATCCGGGTCAAGAACTGGGTCATCCATCACCTCCTCTTCAAAGTCATCTGCACCTTCCTCTTTACTTTCCTCTGTGTCATCGTGTAAGATGGTATAGTATGCGGGAAGGGGCACCTGAGTTTCATCAGGGTCAGATTCTAGCTCAGTAGACTGCGAGGGCAATGTAGTGCTCTGGGTCAATGTACCAGCAGAATCATCTAGCAGTGGCTGTGCATCAGTGCACTCCATGTCAGATTCATCTTGGACTGGGGAATTCAGGATTTGACTGGATAACCCAGGCATGGTATGTGAAAAGAGCTCCATAGAGTAATCTGAAGTGTGGGCTGCCGCATCCTTAACTTTTGGTGGGGATGAAGGACACAAGGAAAGGTGTTTTTCCTGACCAGAGCCCTGCACTGATGACTCCATGCTTGCAGGTTTCTGTTCGAAAACTGCAAGCATGGAGTCGTCAGTGCAGGGTTCTGAAGAGGAGGCAATAGAGCTGGTGGCTGTTTCGGCAATGTACGCCAAAACCTGTTCCTGATGCTCCGGCTTTAAAAGCAGTTTTCCTACTCCAAGAAAAGGGAACGTTACAGGCCTTCTTGGGCCAGACGATGACACAGGCTCAACACCTCCTGCCTTATCTGCTATTGTGCTTTTGCCAGAACCAGCCGATGCACCACCACCATCAGTACCAGCCACGCCCCCCTGCCCACGTCCGTGGCCTCTTCCACCATACTTCTTCATGTTTGGGAAAATGTACCAAAAATACCAGCAGAGAGATGGTACTGTATGAGGAGCGTCCAGCTGTGTAAGGTGTATTAAAAAAATTAAATCTATGTATATATTTTGTTAGTCACAGACGCTCTCCCAGTCTGTATTTGACCGTAATCCAACAAGCAGATATGCAGTACTGTATCAGAAGTGTACAGCTGTATACGTTTTTTGTGTAACTAACAATCTCCTTATATGTATTTACAGAGTGTCACACACACACGGTGACTCTGTATAGATGTGGCTGTAATGCGAACAGCAGATATACAATACTGTTTGAGAATCGGACAGCTCAATACGGTGTATGGAGAAATGGAAATGTCCGTATATGTATTTACGGAGTGTCACACACATGCGCTGACTCTGTATAGATGTGACCGTAATGCGAACGGCAGGTATACAATACTGTTTGAGAATCGGACAGCTCTATATGGTGTCTGTATGGAAGATTGTAAATCTCTGTCTATTTTTATACGGAGTGACACACGCTGTCTCTGTATAGTTTTGACCATTATCAAACAGAAGATATATGAAACTGTTTGAAAAGCGGACAGCTCTATACGGTGTAGGTCTGGAAAAATGGAAAATCTCCTCTTTTTTTCAAGAATCACACACAGGTAGCTTGTACTTGTCCGTGATACCAGCTGGTACATGGTAGTGTGTGAGGAGCGTACACTGCAATACGGTGTATGTATGGAAAATTTTAAACCTCCGTCTATTTTTATACGGAGTGACACACGCTATCTCTGTATAGTTTTGACCTTGATCAAACAGCAGATATACGAAATTGTTTAAAAAGCAGACAGCTCTATACGGTGTAGGTCTGGAAAAATGGAAAATCTCCTCTTTTTGTTTTTCCAGAGTCACACACAGATAGCTTGTATTTGTCCGTGATACCAGCTGGTACACGGTAGTGTGTGAGGAGCGTACACCGCTATACGGTGTGTGAAAAAATGAACGCTCGGTAACTGACCAGAACAAAATAATAAAAGCTGGAGTGCTTTGAAAAAAGCAGTTTGAACAGCAGTGTGCACACAGCAAGGCAGCTATCAGGTAGCCGCGCTATCAGCAGAAGCTATCTTTTTTCTTCTTCCCTGACTAAAGCTCTCCCTATTCAGAATCAGCAGCAGCACCTCTCCCTATTCTAAGATCGGCAGAAGTAAGATGGCGGTCGGCGGTCACGGCCTTTTATAGCCATTGTGACACCAAACAAGGCCAGCCAATCACTTCAATGCCCTTCTCTAAGATGGTGGTGGCCGCTGCCCATGTCATCGCGTTGCCCACAGTGTGCGTCCTCCATCATTGGCTGAGAAAAGGCGCTGGAAACATTATTTGAAACGCGACTTTGGCGCTCGGGTCGGCAACCTCATGGCCGACCTCACGCTATGGTCAGGTTTCGATCGGCAAAACCCGTCTTTAGCTAAAGTCGGCGACTTTTGAATTTGACCGACCCGTTTCACTCAACTCTACTCAGCACACACATTGGACACCTATGTTCCTGACATCTATCACCATTTGCCCATTCTACAGAATGCGAATGTGAAAAATGTCCGGGAGGATTGAAACATTATTTTGAGTATTCTGATATATTTTGTGCAGCAAATGAATAAATTCTTACCAGAATTATATTGTTATGGTTAATTCCCTGTACAACAAACATGTCAGACAAGTGCATTACATACACATACATGAGAAATGCTCAGAAAACACCTAGGATGCATGTGTTACTCTAATCAGACAAGCATAGGACCTATAATAAACATACATTATTAACCCCTTAAGGACCAAGCCACTTTGTAGGTTATTGACCAGGCCTTAATTTTGAAATCTGACCACTATCACTTTATGTGGTTATAACTCTGGAACACTTCAACATATCACACTGATTTTGAATGTATTTTTTCATGACATATTGTATTTTATGACAGTAGTAAAATTTCTTCAAAATTTCTTGCGTTTATTTGTGAAAAAAAAATGTAAATTTGGCAAAAATTGTGTAAATTTCACAATTTTAATTTTTATGCCCCTAAATAAGAGCATTATGTCACATAAAATAGTTAATAAATAACATTTCCCACATGTCTAAGGCTAGTTTCACACTAGCGTTACCAAGCGCAGCGCAGGGCCGCCGCTAAGCTCCGCCCCCGGCTATGCCCTCTCTGGTCAGCTCTTCCTCTGGGCGCATGATGCTGCATGCGACCAGCGTACCCTATATTTAACTTTGGGTATGCTGGCCGAGAGCTGGTATGGTTTTGCCGGCACATGCGCCCTTTTTGCGCTGCGCCGACGTGCGCCAAACGCACTCTGCTGCATTTTTGTGCGCTCGGCGCAGCGCAATGAGGGCGCATACACCGGCAAAACCATACCAGCGCATGGCCAGTGTACCCAACGCTAAATATGGGGTACGCTGGTCGCATGCAGCGTCATGCGCCCAGAGAAGGAGCTGACCGTAGGGGCATGGCTAGGGGTGGAGCTTAGCGGCGGCCCTGCGTTGCGCTTGGTAACACTAGTGTGAAGCTAGCCTAATACTGTATATATCAGCACAATTTTTGAAACATATTTCTTTTTGCTAGGAAGTTATAAGTGTTAAAATTTGACCATCGATTTCTCATTTTTTTCAACAAAATTTACAAAACCATTTTTTCATGGACTACCTCACATTTGAAGTCACTTTGAGGAGTCAGTATGACAGAAAATACCCAAAAGTGACTGACCGATCGCAGCGATCTGGGCGTGGGGACCAACAGCACGGATCCCTGCACCCCTTGCCGTGCCTCTGAGCTGTCACAGACAGCTGTCAGCACTGAACTACCACTGCATATTTACTTGCCTGGCAGCATTTCCCCCACTACTGAAACATCAGAGAGCAGGCAAAAGTAATTTTCTATTGCCATGCGGGCCTCCACATAATGCCATGCAGCTATGTCATCAAGAGAGTGTGGGCTCTTATGATCAGCAGGGTCTTCTCTCTTCCGTAGACTGTAAGCTCTCATGAGTAGTGGGGTCCTCTGTCTCTCTGATGTAGAGTGTAAGCTCTTATGTTCAGCAGTGTCCTTTCTCTTCCATAGAGTGTAAACTCTAATGACTAATAGGGTCCTCTCTCTCTCCTGTAGAGTGCACACTTATGGTCAGTGGCATCCTCTTTTTCTCACCTGCAAAGTGTAAGCCGTTATGAACAGAGGGGTTCTTTCTCTCCAGTAGAGAATGAGCTCTTATGGTCATGGGGTTCTTTCTCTCCTGTACAGTATAAGCTCTTATGGTCAGTGAGGTTCGCTCTCGCATTTGCTCCTGTAGCGCGTAAGCTTATATGGTCAATGCGGTGCTCCTTTTTCACCTGTAAAGTGTAAGCTCTTATGGACAAAGGGGTTCTCTCTCTCCTGTAGAAAATAAGCTCTTATGGTCCGTAGGGTTCTTTCTCACTTTGTCTCCTGTAGAGTGTAAGCTCTTATGGTTAGTGGGGTGCTCTTTTTTTCACCTGTAAAGTGTAAGCTCTTATGGTCAGCTGGGTTCTCTGTCTTTCTTCTATTCCTGCAAATCAAATTTTGGTGGAAAATTTGGTAATATTGATGAATTCAAATTTCAAAAGATCTGCTTATCTTTCATTACAGATAGATAGGAAGGCATTTGAAATGTGGTTGGCCTGAGTTAAAAGTGAATTAAAAAACTGCTGATCAGCAACGAAGTTGTTTAATGTCGTTGGTTGGGTAATGGAAATGGATGTTTGAACACGGCCACAATATCAACTCTCAGCGACATGTTACAATGTGTGCAATTTATTAACAAGTTCAAGTACTGCGCTTTGTTACTGAAAACACAGTAAAGTAAAACTATAGAACTCCTTCATGTATTTTTTTCCAACTCTAATTATTTTATTAGCAGCCCAGTATAGTACTTCACTGAAAAGGCCATTTGTGTTTAAGTGAATGCTAATTATTTGTACTGAGTTATCACACAGTTTATGATCCCTTCTGTGGATTAAGGGCTCTAAGTTCGTCTAGACAGAATAGTTAGCAAAATGACAAAAGGAAACATATAAGACCCTTGGGAAGAATCCCTTCGCTCCATAAGCAATTAATGCCTGCCAGGTAATGGAATTTAAGTTTATACTAAATCCAGCAGCGCTTTGACATTTCAACTGCCTTTTAACCACATTGTCTTAATGAATAAAGACAAATGAACTGTGTTTATACACAAGGAGGAATAGCATCCACTCTGCTTTTATTTTGTTGTTGCTTTACCTTTGCAATGCTCCCAATTATCATCTTCTATTAATAATATAAAATGAAAGGTGGCCTTTTAATAGTGTTTATCTCAGTTTAGTGCATTTCATCCTGATGGATGTGTGTTAACAAATTCCATTTCCCAAAGAGCTCTAATCTGTATGCAGAGATAAAGCAAAAGCATAGAACAAAATACAGTATTGCTGAATAAGACACCAAACAATCCATTTGTCTAAATCCATCTGTAGGCAAAAACATAAAAGCAATCTATCATTATCTTGATGAGCAAGCTACAGCTTGCGCTAACTGCACAGTCCATTGCTGTTATTTTCTAAGAAAATGTCCTTGAGTGGACTAGGAAGAGATCAGTCTGAGTGGATTTACAAGGCTCTTTTTTCAAATGTGATGTTTTTGCATCCATAAGGGATGTTTTTCAAGGACTCTCCAGGCATTCTGCCAGCCACGAGAACGCTTTGAAAAGAAACATTGCAGCTTTTCATTCCACATATCCTCTTTAATGATTTTCCACTAAATAGTCACTTAGTTTAACAGTTTATTCCTGTTTTTGAGTGTTTTTTTTTGGGGGGGATGATTTAACACATTTTTTATAATCATTATGTTAGAATAATATGTTACAGTCATGTACAAGAACTTTCTCATTTGTTATTATTGTATCATATTGCATGTATCCTGGATTTTCACCACAGTTTTATCCCACAAGCTCTGTCTCTAATTTTCAGTTGTCTTTGAGCTAGTGTGTAGAGAGAGATGACAGTAATGTAAATCTCAAACTGGGAGGCCCAAAATTAAAAACTTGGACAAGTCACTAGCCATTCTTGACAATTATAACATTAATCACCCCAGAAAAAAGTTTGGGGGAGGGAGGAGGAAAAAATGGGTTGCTGAAATCTGCCTACAGTAGGGAGAACCCCAATACTCAGATGTCCAAAAGAGCCACAGCTCAGTTGTCCAGTCTGGTGCAGGGGTGTGCTGAGCTGTCTGTGCAGCAAATGAAAACTCAGTTGTCCAGTGTGGTGCAGGGGTGTGCTGAGCTGTCTGTGCAGCGATTGAAAACTCAGTTATCCAGTGTGGTGCAGGGGCGTGCTGAGCTGTCTGTGCAGCGATTGAAGGCTCAGTTGTCCAGTCTGGTGCAGGGGTGTGCTGAGCTGTCTGTGCAGCGAATGAAAACTCAGTTGTCCAGTGTGGTGCAGGGGTGTGCTGAGCTGTCTGTGCAGTGATTGAAAACTCAGTTGTCCAGTGTGGTGCAGGGGCGTGCTGAGCTGTCTGTGCAGCGATTGAAGGCTCAGTTGTCCAGTCTGGTGCAGGGGCGTGCTGAGCTGTCTGTGCAGCGATTGAAGACTCCATTGTACAGTGTGGTACAGGGCGTACTGAGCTGTCTGTGCAGTGATTGAAAGCTCACTTGTCCAGTGTGGTGCAGGGGCATGCTGAGCTATCTGTGCAGCGATTGAAAGCTCAGTTGTCCAGTCTGATGCAGGGGCGGGCCGAGCTGTCTGTGCAGCAATGGAAAGCTCAGTTGTGGAGTCTGATGCAGGGGCTTGCTGAGCTGTCTGTCTTTTATTGACAGCTAGGGCATCCAGTCTGAGACTGGGAGATGCTGAGCTCTCGCCAGACACTTCTTGTTCCCTTGATTGCTCAGCTGTTTATCTGAGCTAGCAGTCCCAGATAGCTGTCAGCTGTAGCTTCAGCTCTGTGTGAATTGTTTTCCCTGTGCCCAGTGTCTTACTTATTGATCTATTGTTGCCTGTTCTTGGACCTTGCTCTGACCATCTATTTGACTAATCCTTTTGCTCTGATCTATTATCCTCCAGGTATTTTGACCTTGGACTGCTACTTGACAACGCCTTTGTCTCTTTACTCTGTTTATGGCATACCCTCCTGGCTATTTGACCTCGGACTCCTTGACTATCCCGACTCATGGTTTGTCAGTGAGACGTGACTTAGTGTCACATTAGGATGTGGAGATTGTAAATAGCAGTATACAGGGGAATGCAAAGGGTGTGGTGGTGACTCTCAAATAGAAGGAAATATAGGAAATACAGAACATCAGAAGTATATATAGAGGATTGAAACAGTAATATTCGCAGAGTCAAGATGACAGAGAGTGAACAAAAAGGATAAGATGTCAATATATTGGGAAAGGATAATAATGTATAAAAAAACAAAATAGAGAATACATGACCAAATAGAGCAATAATGTAAATTATGACTTGAGTGCAGCGGCTCAATAACATACCTGTCCCCAGCTTGTGGGGGATGTAGTGGGAAGTAGGCGCTATGCATTCTGAGATTTATGGGAGAGCACAAGGGGAGGAGTGCGTGCTGATGTAGGGAGAGAAGGGAATTTCCGACTCACGTGAATGCCAGTCTGGAAGTGTGACATACAGTAGCTGGTAAGAAGGTTACTATTGGGCATGTTGTAAACAGTCTTGTATCAACCAGGCAGCGTGCTGAACCGGAAATGCGGGATTTGTAGTATTAGTGGTACATGTGCTGTCTACTGGTGGGACTGGTCCAGTAGCCATTTCGTATTTGATTGTACTAGTACTATAGTTAACAATTTACCTCTAAATATAACATATGATAACACAGTTCATATGCATGATACAATAATGTTACAGCAAAATGTAGCACATTTAGTTCATATTACAATTGTAATGGCCTCTCTTATTTGACACTTTAGTTTGTCTTGAAGCGGTTCTCCAGCTACTCCAAAAAAATCTGTGAATGTGTTTAAAAATGCAAGACATACATGTTAGGCGTCGGGATTCTTCTGCTGCACAGGATAGATGCAAAGCCTTGTCTGCCTCTGTGATCTCCCATTCTGGTTTGGCCCCTGTGGGTGCTGCTCAGCATCTTGCTCAGGCCTGTGCTATGTGGTTGGCTACTGCTGGCTATCCAGCCCAGTTCTTAGTAACCAGTGATATTCAGGGGCAGTTTGGCACTCTGGAGTCTAAGTCCAGAGATCACTGTACCAGGCATGTCCATGATGTGACATCTTCCTACTGGTGGTCGGACGTCAGCTGCTCTGGTAATGTGGCAGCTCCGGATTGGCTCAAGGGCGATGTCAGCGTGAGTGTTTGGCGTGGAGCTTTGGGTACAAAAGGCACCCAGAATTTCCTGTGGGTGCTCTAATATCATTCATGTTATGTGTGTTTATGATCTTTGCCAGTATGTGCTCAGGGTTGACGGTAAGCCGTTAGAATTCTAGTACCCTGGAGAGGAGTTTGTTTGTGTGACTTCAGGGCTGGCGTCTAGCCATTAGAATTTCAGCACCTCCAGAGAGGAGTTGGTTGAGTGCATTTTCTATTTGTGTGATCACTGCTTTCTTTTTACCCCGTGAGTGGGCTATGTCTCCCTGTGAGGTTAACAGGAGTTCGTATCTAGTGCCATACCTCTTTACTTTGTACCAAGCTGCAATGTTCTGTACAGGGGCAGCTATATTTCTATGTTCACCTCTGAGTGGCTATCAGAGTTGGGTGATTAGGGTTCTGTTCACACAGGGTGATGTTTAACCTTTTGTGTTCTTTGAGATCACTCGCTGCACAGTTCCGCCATTACTCACTAGCAGCAGGTTAACATCTCTGCATGGTGGTTCACTGGTTACAATAGCACTTTAATAGTTATTTTCTATTTAGTGCGATCTGCCAACTCTAACAATACATCTTCCTATTTCACTTCAATTAACAAAGGTTCTTTGATTTTAAGATATTTATGTTGGCCCCGGTCCTGGCAGCATGACGTTTGGATTGTATCTAACATACAGAAGTGAATTTCTGTGTAAGCCCTAATCAGTTCTGTGTGTGAAAGGGACTGACTGGCTTATTTATATAGCTAATCCAGCCCCTGTTATTCTCTTGCATTGGCTGTACAGATGAGGGGGCTGGCTTAGCTATAGAAATGAGCCAGCCAGTCAACCAGCCTTCTTTATGCACAGCACTGATGGCATGACAACACTGGCAGCTGAAAGCAGAACTGCTGGAAACTGACGACAATGCTTCAGTAGTTTTGTTAAAGCATCACTCGATTATTTTTGTTTTACATTTCAGCACTGGAGCGATGCAACTAATCTAGTTTTCCTGACCTAAGTATAATATTCACCAGCCGCCATGTTTAGCTGTTCCTGGCGCCACTCTGCTCCTGTGCTGCCACTTCTGACTGACCAGAAATCAGCGGTAATGCGTTCACATATGATACACCATAATGTCACCTGAAACACTCCATACAATAGACCAGGATGTTGGGAGCTCAGGAACATTTACACATCCACATACATACACAGATGTCAGACTTGCTGATATGTTTTACCTTCCTTCTACAGAGGGTCTGGTTTACTGTGGAATGTGCCATATATAAAAAAATGGCTTAAAGGGGTTGTTCCCTTTCAGAAAATCTGGGTTTCCAGGTTCGTTATAAATACAAATTGTGCTTTAATCCCCATCCCTGGGTCCACCATTAAGTCTCCGCTGCTGCTCCCAGCATCTGATACTGTGCATTTTGTCTACATGGACAGAACTGCTGAGTTCACTGTTTGGCTGTGGTGCTGTCAACTGTTATGATTGGGTCATCGAGGAGGAGAGCAAGACCAAGCTAAGCCACAGAAAACCAGAGAGGTTGGTAACTAAGCGGATTGCAGACCCCTGATCCTATCCACACAACTAGCAGCAGCCGTGGAGCGCACCAACGATGATTCTAGATGCCTCGACACAGCTGGAGAACTAAATAAGCCTAAAGCAAGAAAGGGGATATCTAAACTGCCCCAGAGCAGACCCCAAAGAAATAGATAGCCCCCAAACATATATTGTCGGTGAGACAAGATGAAAACACAAACGCGGGTAGGAAAATAGACTGAGCAAACGATGGGGCCCACACTAACTAGACAGGACAGGAAAGGAAAGACTCTGTCTGCAATCACGCAAAAAACCCTGCAAACAATGCCCAACATGTCTGATAGAAAAACACTGAAGTCACTAGACTTCGCCCAATATATCAGCACTCTGGTATATTCTGAAAGCAGAGCAAAAAGAGGCCAATCTAATAAGGGACAAAACAAGCTGGCATAAGCAGTAACATAAGCATGGAAATTCAGCACAGCCCCAGCTGGGGCTGGCTGACCATACAAAACTGAAATAGACAAAACCAGATCAAATGAGAACAATAGCAAAAAAACACTTAGCTGAGCATGCAGGGACTGAGCTGGAAACTAAGACCTCAGGAGGCAGGAAAAAATCACCAGCAGGGATGGAGGGAGTCGGCTGTCTTAAATCCAGTCAGAAACTCCAGATCTCCAGTCATCCTCTTCATTATCAGGTGGCAGGCCTCTGTTAATTAGATCAGCTCTATTACCTCCAGTAACCACCAGAGGGAGCCCGAAAGAGAACTCGCGACCCCTCTGTCAATATAGCCAGCTCCACTACCTTCACTAGTAACCAGAGGTAGGCCAGAAAGTGAATTCACAACAGTCAACATGAAGTCAGCTTGGCAGCCAATAACAGATACCAGGAGTAGCAGCGGTGACTCCGAACCAAGTGATGGTGAGAAAGAGTGATTTGTTTCTAGGAAAACAAACTGCACCCAGGAACCAGGATTTTCTGAAAGGTAACAACCCCTTTAAGATGTACATCTCCTGAGGTTTGATAGTGAAATTCTCATGGATTGTAAAGCTAGCCAGAAGTCTAAAAAACTTCCCAATGTCTGCCATCTTTTTATACCTATTAAAGAGATTGTCCACTACCTGTACAATCCCTTTTTAAATTAACTGGTCCCTCTTGTAAAATAAAAACACCATAAACTCACCTCCCGTACCGGCGCCGTTCCAGCTATGTCAGTGCTGTGTCTCCTGGGGACAGTATAAGAGGTAAGTATATGGTGTTTCTATTTTACAAAGGGGACTACTTCATTTTAAAAGGAGTTGTCCAGGTAGTGCAAGCCTTTTAAAGGCCCCATCTCACATAGTGAGATCACTAGCGAGATTGCTGATGCGTCATTTTGTAACGCAACAGCGATCTTGCTACATGTGACAAATAGCGGCGACTGGCATACCCGCTGGATATTGCTGATCATGCTCGAATGTCCTGGGCCATTTTTTCATCGTCGGCGTCCCACTTGCCAGCATGCATCGCTGTGTTTGACGCCGACGAGTGAACTCGTTGGCGATGCAGAACTCAGGGACGCAGGCTGGAACCGTTCAGAATAGCTGCTGTGTGACAATGCACCAGTGATCCTTACCAGGTCGTATTGTTATCGGGATTGCTGGTGCGCCATTGAATAGATCTTCCTGTTTGGCAGCTTACTAGCGACCATGTAGCGACGCACCAGTGATCCCTACCAGGTCGTATCGTTGTCGGGATCGCTGGTGCGTCGCTGTGTGAACCATTAGTCTTGACGGTAAACATAAGCTTTTAGAAAATTACTTGGTTAGTGTTTGAACAATAGTGTCAGGAAAAAACACTTTCAAGATGAATTCAAAGACTCATTTTCTCGTTCTATTAACTAATCAAAAAACTATACAGGAAAACACCTCCGAAGTTTGTTACTAATTATGCCATTGCATGCACTAAATTTATTTTGTGGTTTAGAAAGTTTTCACTTTTTCAAATTCACCCAATGACATATTGATCAATCTTTCTAAATATATTCAGGACAGCATTTTATTTTTAATCTTCATCTCCCTCCCCACAAACACTGTGGATAACATCCTCACCCATGTGACCCAAAGGGATCATGCATACAGAGTAATTAAAATGAAGTAAACATATAATAAAATAATAAACATATAAGCATTTCTAAAAAGTACATCAACAAAAAGAAATCAGTTTACAGAACCCCCCCAAAAAACACATATTGTTTTCCAACTAGAAATAATCCCTTTAACACCTTAAAGACCAAGCTGTTTTTTCCTTCTGTTTTTACCTCCTCTTCTTTCAAGTAACCATGAGTTTTTTATTTTTCCTGCAACACAGCCACGTGAGGACTTGTTTTTTTTGTAGCTTTGAATGACACCATTCAATTTAACATTCTATGTATTAGAAAAGAGGAAAAAATTCAAATCCAGGAGAAAAAAATGCAATTTTTTTTCATAATTCATTTTGTTGTATTACTCAGATCATGATTCTCCATGACAGTTTAATTACAGTGATACCAAACTTGCATCATTTTTTCAGTATTTTAAGGATGGTCCTAAGTCGAGCTAAATTTCATTCTTTTTCCCTATTTATTTAGGGCCATAATCTGAACTATTTTCTAATATACTTGTATTAAAAATTCCCTACCTTTCCCTAACTACACTATCTAACTGTTATTGCATTTTTTCCCATTTCGTTGTGAAGCCGCTTCGATTGAGAATCCCAGTGCATGCTGGGATATTCAAAGAAAACTTCATCAGGGGGCAGAGAATGTACCCTCCCTGAAATGAAGCGTCAACAATGACGCTGTGCGCTCTATTGTAGGCTCAGATCAGTAATAATCAGCCTGCAACAGACTGGTTTCAGAATGCCCGGCGTACAGGAGACCTGAGCCGCCCCCGTTAGTGAAGTCACTGGTCTCCTGTATGCCAGGTATTCTGCACAGCCCCTGAAATGAGTGTTACTGATGACGCTTCTCTTCAGGGAGGGTGCATGGACTGCGACACTGACTGTAGCCCCTGTTGACAGTTTGTTTGACTAACCCAGCATCCACTGGGATTTGCAAGCAAAACGTCATCACACAGGAAATAGGAAAAATAGGATAGCAGTTAGTGTATACAAGTATATTGGCTTAGCTTAGAAAATAGCTGAAATTATGGCACTAAACAGATAAAGATTTGGAATGAAATTTAGTTTGACTTCGGACCACCACTTTAAGTGCAGAAATTTATTAAAAAAAAGTTGAGTTTTTTGTTGTCTTTTTGTGAGGCAAATAACATTTTTATATTTCTATTAGTCAAGCTATGTGAGGGCTTGTTTGTTGTGTGGTGAGCTGACGGTATTACTGTTACCAATTTATGCAACGGTTTTTTTTCTGTTTTTATTGCTTTTTACAGAGGTGAGAGACCAAAAAAATGCAGTTCTGCTGTCTTAATTTTGCTTCTCCTTATGTGGTTTAAAAATCAGGTCTATTCATTTTAGATTTTGATATATCACACTTTTACGGATGTGGTGATACCAAATTTGTTTATTTTTGAATTGTTCTACTTTTTATTTTTAATTGGGGAAAAAAGGGATGGTTCAAATTTTTATATATTTGTTTAATATTTTTAAGAAATGTTTACTTTATTTTTTAGTCCCCTAAGGCTCATGCAGAAACCTGTGCAAACCAAGATAATGCATGGAGTGGCTGCTGGTCTCCCGACCTGACCATGACAGCTTCATATAGCTCTATGAGGCTGTCACACTCTGGTTGTGACACCCATGGTCAGGATTCCCAACAATAAATAAAACATAACCTTTTATCTCTCATTAAAACCTAAGACATCACACATAGACAAACATAATAGTGCTCGTGCATGTCAGTGCTCATTTAAAAAATGGTTCAATCTCACCATTGCTCATGGACATGAGGCGCCCCAGCGTATTTTTCAGAGGTCCCCTGCCGGGTATCTGGGTCCATATAACAACACAAGACAGCGTATGGAGAAGGAGATAAATAGGGTAACAGATGTGCAGTTTTACCTATTCTCCCTGTCGTGCCCAAGCATTACTCCTGCCCTTACAAGGACAGGCCCCAAATGGACCCTATAGTGTCACCCCCAATCCGTAGAAGGGGTATTGGCTCCCTACGCGTTTCCTCCCCAGTAGCGGGGATTCATCAGGGGAGTTATATAAATGAATACAAGGGGGTTTGAATATATTTGTCCATAAAGAAATAAATAAGGGCCCCGTAGTGGCTGGGTGCCTCAACTCGCAGAGTGTCTGTCCATATCCCTGCCAAAAAGTCCCAAGCCTGTAGTCACTCTGTGTGACTCCAGACTTGTGAATTCTCACAGCGTGCACACTGTGCGCTGTGAGTATTCTTTAATGCTGGAGCAAGGAGTGAGCAATCATGTGACTGCAAGAATGTGATTACTTCTGGCCACATTCCAAATAGACGTGTCTGGCCTCACTCAATACGCTTGCACTGAGAAAGACCTCTAATGTCAGGTCAGCAAGTCACTGCATGTATGCAAATCGCATACTTCCCAGCCCCTTTAAGGGGCTTGAACCTGTGATATATACTGCAATTCCACAATATTGCATTGTATGGTGTAAAGCTTGGTCTCAGCATGTCACAAAGCTTCATTTTAAGGCTAAGATAGTGACGCTGTAAAATCAATCTTCGAAACTTTTAACTTGAAGTTAGATCTGCTATAAAAGCCTGATAAAGACCACAAGCTGCCATGGTAACCACATCGGTGTCCCACAATCTCGGTTGACATGAGAGTCGGTAAGTTTAAGTGCAACTGATAGATATTGGTATAGGCATTTAAAGGATTAATAAAGGGTCTACTGCCTGTGAAGAAAGCACATCTTCTAAGTCTTTCGTGATTTATTTATGTATATGATTTTTCAATTAGGGGTTAATTCCCCAAATACTTGGTCATGAAGTGGTTAATCACTAATCCTAATTGGAGACAAGAGGCACAAGCAATTTATAACTCTTCTAGATCATAAAGCATATAGAAACCACACTTCTTCTTTACATTCTGCGTGGTATTTCTTTTAACATAATAATCAGCGTAGTTTTAGTAAAATGTAACCGGTTGGATATTTATTCTGTCTAATTTGTTTTCCCTTCTTTGACCTCAAGGGGAATGCAAGATGTATTCCCTGAACTTAATGGCAGTTTTATCCTACATCATCTGATCAATAAAAAGTAAATAGCCTACACTTTTTTCACTCTGCTCTATCGATCTTTCAGCTCTCGCAATCATTTTTTTTCCCAGAGTCTTGTATCTTTAAACCCCAGGGACAAAAACAATTGCCATAAATTGGACAAGTTAACAAGCTCATGAAAAAGGACTTTTTCAGGGAACACAACAGTTGGTATAGTATATAAAGCTAGCCTGTATTCAGTCCTGCTTCAGGAGAGACAAGACAGCCTGTATGAGGCAAACAAGAACATTCCCAGCTCCCTGTTTAAAAAGATGTCGGATTTTATAATGTTTTCATCTATTTTAGTGGCTGTAATATTTGAAGTCAACCATTCAGGATTTCTGCGGGACTAAAGCATAGTTGAAACCTGGTTTTTAAAGGTTAATCCGAGGTAAGTGCTCCTTTAATATTTTACTAGCATGATGTCAGTTATACATATATATTTACATACACACACAACTGTGTATTTATTTGTTTGTTTTGTATCACTTTTAGTTGATTTATTTATTAGTTTGCTTTGTATCACTTTTAGTTGATGATATAAAATAAAAAAAATTTCACATAAACAAGTAAATTCAGTTTTTTTTCCCTGTGCTATTTGAAATACTTGCCTCAAAAGGAGGATGGATAGTTTATTTTTATTTTAAAAATGTAAAGAATTGCTGGATGTGCGTTTTAGTCTATCAATCTTAAAAGCTTTATGCCCTCAAGTGCTATTCAGGTTATGAAAAAAAATCTTCAAGTTTACTTTGCAGGCTTTTTGATGATCAAAGATCCAAGTGAAAGTGAAAATGGAGGACTGAATAATTTATATTTTATCACATGATTTAGAGGGATGTATGTATCTACAGCAGGAGATCATATCCCACGTTTCAAGAGTAGCTTTTGCTTTGTTTTATATTTCTCATCTTTTTCTGCTTTGTATGGATTTTCTTCATTTGTTAGAACAATGAAATCAATGATCTGGGATGAATGATGCACATTCGGATATTGTGAAATTCTACTCATTGTACAAGTTTTATATGTTACACTTTATTCATCAAGTCATCAAAGGGTTTTCCCCTTTTAGAAAACTTTTACCTACAGTCATAAGTTAAAGTTTTGGCACCCCTATTAATGTTAACCTTTTTTCTTTATAACAATTTTGGTTTTTGCAACAGCTATTTCAGTTTCATATATCTAATAACTGATGGACACAGTTATATTTCTGGATTCAAATGAGGTTTATTGTACTAACAGAAAATGTGCAATCTGCATTTTAACAAAATTTGACCTGTGCAAAAGTATGGGCACCTCAACATAAAAGTGACATTAATATTTCGAAGATCCTCCTTTTGCAAAAATAACAGCCTCTAGTCGCTTCCTGTAGCTATTAATGAGTTCCTGGATCCTGGATGAAGGTATTTGTGACCATTCCTGTTTACAAAACAATTCCAGTTCAGTTAAGTTTGATGGTCACCGAGCATGGACAGCCCGCTTCAAATCATCCCACAGATGTTCAATGATATTCAGTTCTGGGGACTGAGATGGCCATTCCAGAACATTGTAATTGTTCCTCTGCATGAATGCCTGAGTAGATTTGGAGCGGTGTTTTGGATCATTGTCTTGCTGAAATATCAATCCCCTGCTTAACTTCAACTTTGTCACTGATTCTTGCACATTATTGTTAAGAATCTGCTGATACTGAGTTGAATCCATGCGACCCTCAACTTTAACAAGATTCCCGGTGCCGGCATTGGCCACACAGCCCCAAAACATGATTGAACCTCCACCAAATTTTACTGTGGGTAGCAAGTGTTTTTCTTGGAATGCTGTGTTTTTTAGCCTCCATGCATAACACCTTTTTGTATGACCAAACAACTCAATCTTTGTTTCATCACTCCACAGGACCTTCTTCCAAAATGTAACTGGCTTGTCCAAATGTGCTTTTGCATACCTCAGGCGACTCTGTTTGTGGCGTGCTTGCAGAAACGGCTTCTTTCACATCACTCTCCCATACAGCTTCTCCTTGTGCAAAGTGCACTGTATTGTTGACCGATGCACAGTGACACCATCTGCAGCAAGATGATGCTGCAGGTCTTTGGAGGTGGTCTGTGGATTGTCCTTGACTGTTCTCACCATTCTTGTTCTCTGCCTTTCTGATATTTTTCTTGGTCTGCCACTTCTGGGCTTAACAAGAACTGTACCTGTGTTCTTCCATTTCCTTACTATGCTCCTCACAGTGGAAACTGACAGGTTAAATCTCTGAAACAACTTTCTGTATCCTTCCCCTGAAAAGCTATGTGGAATAATCTTTGTTTTCAGATCATTTGATAGTTGTTTTGAGGAGCCCATGATGCCACTCTTCATAGGAGAATCAAATAGGAGAACTACTTGCAAGTGGCCACCTTAAATACCTTTTCTCATGATTTGATACACCTGGCTATGAAGTTCAAAGCTCAATGAGGTTACAAAACCAATTTAGTGCTTCAGGAAGTCAGTAAAAAGTAGTTAGGAGTGTTCAAATCAAGAAAATGATAAGGGTGCCCATACTTTTGCACTGGTCAAATTTTGTTTAAATGCAGATTGCACATTTTCTGTTAGTACAATAAACCTCATTTTAATCCAGAAATATAACTGAGTCCATCAGTTATTAGATATATGAAACTGAAATAACTGTTGCAAAAACCAAAATTGTTATAAAGAAAAAAGGTTAACATTAATAGGGGTGCCCAAACTTTAACATATGACTGTATATGCACAGTACCTTGTAAAAAAACAAAGAAACTGTGTTTTACTTACCTTCTGTGGGTCCACCAATGCACTGATCTCCATTATTTGGCTGCAGCGGTGACATCATGTCAACATCACTGCAGCCAATCACTGAGCTCAGAAGTTCTTCAGATGTAAATGCCATGAACTGCTGCACTCAGTGACTGGCTACATCAATGTCAACGCTGCAGCCACACCATGAAGACTGAGGCAGCAGATGCAACGCTAAATCCAAGACAAGTTAATCAGTCAAAAATATGTTAAAAGTCGCCACGGATCGAGATGTTCTGGAGGCTAGGCAGGTCCCCAGTGGCTTCTCTCTGCCCACAGCTCCTGGATTGACATGTCTCTGCCTATACGCGCACATAGGCAGATTCCTATCACTCCAGGGCAGAAGGTAGGGAGAATCCACTGGAGACCCACCTGTCTGACTAATTTACTGCGTGACTTGGTCCCCGACGGCTATTAAACTGTTTTTCTCTGAAACACCATATAAAGTATAGGGATGAGCGAGTATACTTGTTAGGATTCGGTACTTGACGAGTAATGCGGTACTCGCGGTTCTCGAATCCTGGTGAGTATTTCACTACTCACCTCGCAATATTCGGCACAGCCCGACACAGTCCCTGCACAGCCCAGCACAGTCCCGCACAGCCCGGCATATTCCTGCACTGCCCAGCACAGTCCCGCACAGCCCAGCGCAGTCCCGCACAGCCCTGCACAGTCCCAGCACAGTACCTGCACAGCCCGGCACAGTACCTGCACAGTCCCCGCACAGCCCGGCACAGTCCCCGCACAGCCCGGCACAGTCCCCGCACAGTCCCTGTGCAGTACCTGCATAGCCCGGCACAGTCCCCGCATAGCCTGGCACAGTCCCCACATAGCCCGGCACAGTCCCCACATAGCCCGGCACAGTCACCGCACAGCTCGGCACAGTCCCCATACAGTACCTGCACAGCCCAGCACAGTCCCACACAGCCCGGCACAGTCTTCGCACAGTTCCCACCCAGCCCAGTGCACACACAGCCCATTACTCGCATTTCCCCTAGACTTACATCGGACTCGCTACTCGTTGCGAGTACCTGAGTATTAGGAGCTACTCGTAACGAGTACAGCGAGTCCGAGTATTTCACTACTCGCTCATCCCTAACCGTATACTTTGCTGAGATCATATAGCCAGTGCCAAGAACATAATGTCCATGGATAGGGCAGCGTGTATGTGTTGGGTTCTCTTTAACTAGAATTGTCGGTAATCCCTAATATACTGCGGTATTATGTCTATGTAAAAGACATATTAAGGTCTCCTGTACACAGTGTTTTTTTTTTCCTAAACTGCATGAAATTAATGCAGTAAATGCCACATTTTATCAAGTCCTATAAAAAGTTCATGGAAATACAGCAGATTGCCAGATGCAGATCATGCTGCATTGGAAATAAAAAGTCACTGACACTAAAAACCTAATATATTTAGGGTAAATGTATCATATCAACTACACAAAATTTGTTTTTTCTACAAAATCTTTAGTCTTTTGCTCTTTTTGTGCTTGCCTCAGCACTTCCTGAAAAAGTAAGCAGAGCTATGAACACTCAAAAAATTTACTGTAGAAAGCTGACTTACATTATCACTAAATTCTACACCTGCTCATGACTGTCATAGATTTCCTTTTCTGGTGCATGGACAGTCAAATCATCTTCCAGTTTTTTGCACAATACTCCAGCAGGGTAAGACTACGTACCTGCGATGAGTTTTGGTAAGTTTTTGATGTTGCAGATTTTCTGCTCCCATTAAGTAAAATAGGTTACTTGCATATTTTTCTAAATGCTCAGCGTGACAACGTAGCCTATAGGTTCAAGACTGACATGTGAAATATCAGTCTTCATAATTTCACCCCTGTATGTTGTGCCTTTATATTACACTGCAAAATAAAAAATAAAATACATTGGGGGGGGTAAATTAAAATTTTTTGTTTAAAAACACTTTTGTAACTGAGGGTTAATGTCATTGGTTTGAAGCTGGACTAACACAGCAAAAGCAATATTTGCATTGTTCAGTCCTGCAAACATGCTCTATTACAATAAATTTTATTGGAAGTATTTCACTCTGAAAATGTTTTTTTTTATGTGACTAAAATTGCCGGCGTTGCTTACACAAATTACATTGTCTGAAGCTTTTTATTTCTTATTTTGTTCTATGACATTTTACACACATCTAAGCTAGGAAATTGTTCTGTCTTAGGTTATTATGTAGTCCTTAGGGTAGAGCAACTCCTGACTCGAACACTATTAATTTTCTATTATAGTGTGCTAAAGATGCTCGACTGTGTGCAGCTCACCTGCATTATTGAGTCAGTTACCAATTCCAGACTTTCTCTGTAGTGCATTTGAGCTTAACACTGCCCTCTGGGATCTCATTTATTATTTGTAGATATTGATTTTGCAGAAACATGGAAAAACCAAAATGTGTGTAATACTGTCTCAATTTAAGTGAGAGATTTTCTGTAATAAAGTTTTTACATGCAACAATAATATTGGTGGTTTATTTAAATGTGAAATAAAGAGATATAATTGTGATTTTATTTCTTATTCTGCTCTATTTTTTATTTACTCTATGTAAGAAATCAAAGCCCCCAAAACTTGATAGGTTTAATACCCCATTATTCCCAGTGGCTGTAGAGTTCCATACAATGGTAGGTTTTTGGAATCCTTTGATTCAGGGTCATTACAGACCTATAGTATGTAGATCCAGTTATCTATAGAAAAGAAATGACAATAAAAAGGGAACACTTGTCTTTTTCAAAGTTATAATTTCTTTATGAAGGAAACAATGTTTAATATTTGTTTTCAGACCAGTAATAAAGTTATAAATTTGAGTAATCATTGTTTCCTAAGTTTTTTTTAGTTTATTAGTCATTCATTTTGGGACCTAAAAGAGCAAATGGGTTATATTTTCGATAAAAGGAATCTGTCAGAAGGTTTTTGCTACCTGTGTGAAAGCAGCATAATGTAGGTAAAGAGAAGCAGAATTCAACTATGCATCACTTAGCTTACAGGGTGCAGCGCTTAAGACACGATCAGAGCTTTCAGATTGAAAATGAAGCAGAGCAGAAAAAGCTAACCCCGCCCACATCAGGCTCTCTGTATATAAAGTCCATAGACAGTGAGCTGCTCATCACAGGAATGGGTTGCTGGATTAGTCCTGCAATGTTAATCTCTTAGGCCTGTTTCACACTTCAGTTTTTCACAATCAGTCAAGATCTGCTGATTTGCCAAAAAAACGGATCCGCCATTTTTATTTGCGGATCCGTTTTCCCCATTGACTTTCATTATCGGCGGATTTTGACTGATGATCGTCCGTTGCGTCCGTATTTGTGCGGATCCGCCAAAATTGTGGCGTCCACTGAGATCACCGAACAGACCATGCAATGTTTTTTTTTGCTGTCCGGATCCGCATTTTCCCCTTTTAACCCTGAATCAAGTGTCACTGCTAGATGAAAATTCAATCTCTCTCTCTCTCCTTACCGCTCCCGCGAGATCCCGCCCTCGACATGACAGCTGCTCCCGTGAGATCCCGCCCGCGACATGACAGCTGCTCC
This sequence comes from Dendrobates tinctorius, assembly GCF_039654945.1. Lineage (NCBI taxonomy): Eukaryota > Metazoa > Chordata > Amphibia > Anura > Dendrobatidae > Dendrobates > Dendrobates tinctorius. Next base: position 21,312,705 of record NW_027361671.1, read on the forward strand.
CGCAAGATCCCTCCCGCGACATGACAGCTGCTCCCGCGAGATCCCGCCCGTGACATGACAGCTGCTCCCGCAAGATCCCGCCCGTGACATGACAGCTGCTCCGGCGAGATCCTGCCCGCGACATGACAGCTGCTCCCGCGAGATCCCGCCCATGACATGACAGCTGCTCCCGGGAGATCACGCCCACGACATGACAGCTGCTTCTGTGATATCACTCCCGCGACATGACAGCTGCTCCTGCGAGATCACGCCCGCGACATCACTCCTGCTCCCGCAAGATCACGCCCGCGACATCACTCCTGCTCTCGTGAGTTCCCGCCGTGCCCGCGACATCCCGATGACAGCTCCCACGTCCGCATGCCTGCTCCCGAAGAACACTACATTGCCGGTATTTTTTTTTTCTTTTTTCCCAGGCACGGTTCCTTTAAATTTTCACCTTCGCCGGATCCGTCCATCCGCTGATCCGATGACACACGTTCCTGTCAGTCCGCCTGCGGATCCGTTTTCTGCTATTTTGGTGGATTTAGACTGACCAGGAAAACGGATGTGTGAAACAGGCCTTAGTGATAAATTCTTCAGTTAGTAAACTACAGCAAGTACTTTGACAAGTGACACATCCCTGAATCCTGTGTTGCAGCCTCTATCTCCTGATGTTTTCAGATTACATGTAAGAGCTTTTATATTTTATAAAGAGCTTGTTTCCAAGGAGATTGACCACCAGAGCTTGGCTGAGTATACACAGCAGTTACATTTCAGGAGGGGAGTTAACTCTAAGATCCTGCTACCTCTCTCCAACCCATTGATTTCTATACAGCAGTTATCAGTAATGTAGAAAAGGATAGAACCCAGCGCCGGGACCGAGATGCCAGTCTCAATGTACCTTGCTTAACAGCTCCTCAGTAGTCCGGTTACATGAAGGTAATCTGGGTGCTTGCCGATATAAAGTGCAACATAACTGAGCAATGTGAAAGGAAATACAGAACTCACCGTACCATTCGTGGTTCTTTATTCAAAGTGGATTAAAACATAGCGGTGGGGAGAAGAGGTGGAGACAACAGCACGACGGCCATTTTGTGCTGTGCATACTTCCAGTTAGCTGCTCACATCCCTCCCCTACCCTCTCACCAACTGGCCGACTCCTGTATGATGAAAATTCCCTGGCACCCAGCATTGGCAGTTTCCTGAGCAGATCTTCTAATCATGGCTCTCACTTTCCTGAGACCTGTGCTTGTTCAAATGCACTGTTATCTCTGTCTGCAAATATAGTAGTAATTTTATACATGTCAGAATAATAATCTTGTAGTTATTCTACCTTTTAATAGCTAACAAAAATAAAATAAGTGATAATACAAAGCAAGCTTACTCCTTGCATATGTTGTCCTTGGTGGGATTTGAATCCAGGACCTCAGCGCTGCAAGACTGCTCATAGTCACCGCATTAGATAAGTTTTATGAATTGTCCCCACCCCTTTTAACAGAAAATGATGAATCCATTACTCTCTCTTGATTTTTACTCTAATGTAGACATTCAACAAAACAGATTGTGCATCAATGGAAAAAGTCATCAGTAGCTATGACAATGATACTGGGTAAAATATAAAGAAAACAAGAATGCAATGATTTGTAAATCTCTTATAGGCCGGGATCACACAAGCGAGAAACTCGGATGAGTCTCACACATCAATACCCGGCACTGCCGCCAGCACTTGGATGGGAGCGTGCGGCCACATAGCAATACATGCAGCCGCACGCTCTGCTCCTGAGTGCTGGCGGCAGTGCCAGGTATTGTTGTGTGAGACTGTTCCGAATTTCTCGCATGTGTGATCCCAGCCATAGGCTTATTTTATTCATTAAAGAAGATAGAATACATTTCAGCAGGTGAAAGTTAGATATTTTTCCATTTCATTTGAAAAAAAAAAATGACTAACTTAGAAATTGATGGCAGCAACATATCTTAAAAAAGTTTGGACAGGTCCATGTCTATCATAGTGTAGCATCCCCCCAACAATCTGTAAACTTCTGGGAAGTGAGGAGACCTAATGCTAAAGTTTTGAGAGAGGAATGTTGTCCAGTTCGGAAAATAAACCGCAGCAAATCTGTGCTGAATTTTCAGCAGCATGAGCACAGCGGATTTCGTTTTCCATAGGTTTACATGGTACTGTTCACCGCATGGAAAACTGCTGCGGATCCGCAGGGCCAAATCCGCTGCAGATCCACAGCCAAATCCTCAATGTGTGCACACACCCTAAAACTAAAAAGGTTGTAAAATACAAATGGAGATCAAAAATATAACATTGAAGAGCACTTGACCTGCAGAACAAAGGGGGTGATATATGGTACCAAATGCCCCTTTAGTTAAAAATATATATTGGACGTATTAAAAGACAACTGCAAAAACGCATAAGCAAACATATAAATATTATCATAAGGAAATTAATGGGACATCCCTTATCCAAGCATTATGCGTTGTATCAGGGGGACAATTTTATAGGGTCAAAAATCTGGGCTATCCAGTAGGTCAAAACCCATTGAAGAGATGAAGACTAAATTAAAATTATTAGTGAATATTTGAAATGGAAACTTTTAAAACCTTGTGGATTAAATACAGAGATAAGCGTTTAAAGAAGCACTCCTCCTCCCATCAAAGTTGTTATCCTCATAATTCATTGCAGTCATCATTTTGTATAGCACTGTGCACTTACAGTTGCTAATTTTCTCTTTCTACCAAGCTAATTCTTCTCTTTTCCATTAGGTCTATGACATCATGTGATTACAAACTGACTAGCTGAATACTACTAAGCTCTGTGTAGAAACAGGAGGTCAATTTTCCCTGTATGACTCATCACTCACTGCCAAAGTCCCTGGCAGGAGGAGGGATGGAGAACCTGGGTTAGGAGTTGAAGAGGAGGATGATAAATGCAGAGACAACAGACTTCCTGTTTCTATATAGAGAAGAGAACAGACAAGAATTGGCTTGGTAGAAGGGAAAAATGAGCAATTGTAAGTACACAGTGCTATATATTATGATGACTGTAGTATATTAAGAGGATATAAACTTTGATTGGAGTATTTCTTTAATTACTAAAAGTTTATTAGGGTACTATAGTTAGAACAAGTAAACTGACTAGTTGACGTATCTACTATATGTTTTTAGTATAGTCTGTTGCTCCTATGAGGTCTTAAATACTGGGATGCAAAGTGCGATATATGTGGCTGTTATAATACACTAGCTGAAGAGCCCGGAGCTGCCCGGGCATAGTAACAAACTACGGTTAGTTATAACAAATTATAATGATTATATCTATATATATAAAGCTGAGTGTATAGCCCCGCCCACTCCACATAGCCCCATTCACTATAATATCGTGGCATCATCCCATCAGCCAGAGCTACCGGACTACTACCCCTAATATCACATATCATCCCATCACAGCCGCTGGACTGCTACCCCTAATATCCCACATCATCCCGTCAGCCAGAGCCACTGGACAACTACCACTAATATCCCACATCATGCCGTCACAGCCGCTGGACTACTACCCGTAATATCTCACATCATCCTGTCAGCCAGAGCCACCAGACTACTACCTCTAATATCCCACATCATCCTGTCAGCCAGAGCCACCAGACTACTACCTCTAATATCCCACATCATCCCATCAGCCAGAGCCACTGGACTACTACCCCTAATATCGCACATCATCCCATCAGCCAGAGCCACCAGACTACTCCCCCTAATATCCCACATCATCCCGTCAGCCAGAGACACCTGACTACTCCCCCTAATATCCCACATCGTCCCATCAGCCTGGAGTCAGAACCAGAACGCTGAGTGGAACGGTCGTAATTTCCATACCGGGGATCCCTTTCAGAGAGGCTTGGCATCAGAACCAGAGAGCTGAGTGGATTTGCCCTGACTTCCATACCAAAGATCCCTTTAAAAGAAGCCTGGGGTGAGAATCAGAGCGCTGAGGGATTTATCCTAACTTCCATACCGGAGATCCCTTTAAGAAAGGCCTGGGGTCAGTACCAATACGCAGAGTGGATTTGACCTCACTTCCATACCAATGATTCCTTTAAGAGGCCTTGGGGTCAGAACCACAGAGCTGAGTGGAATGGTCCTAACTTCCATACCGATGATCCCTTTAAGAGAGGCCTGGGGTCAAAGTGCTGGATGGATTTACCAATGATCCCTTTAAGAGGGAAGATGTGTCTATAGGATAGAGGATGTGTGATGGGGATATGGGCATGGGAGGGGGGATTCATTTCTTTCATGTGTTCTCTGCTCCTTTCTGGGGGGCAGACAATGGCTGGGAGCTTATGCTCCCAGGGATGCTAGATTTCTCCCACCATGTCAGTGTCTGCTGAGGTGTTGTCATGTGGGAAAACTTGCTCATAGCAACCAATCACAGCTCAGCTTCTTTTAACCAGCTCTGGTGAAATGAGAGATGCTTAGTGATTGGTTGCAAGGAAAACTGTTGCTCATAGCAACCAATCACAGCTCAGCTTCTTTTGAACAGCTCTGGTGAAATGAAAGATGCTTCGTGATTGATTGGTTATACACACACACACTTTCAGTTTTATATATAGAGATATGTTCCACTTTTATCGCTATGCGCAAGTAACATATTTATGTGCAGAATATATTTATCCCAAGGTGGTTGGTAGTGCTACATTGCAGCAGATGATCTGTGGACAGACAGAATAAGCGTCAGTGGTTTTTTGATTTTATTAGAATGGACAACAACTGCGGCAGATTTTTTTGTCCATTTCTGACCACATGCAGGGTGAACAGGTGAACATGTCTCACCAAAGTACTAGAGGATCCTACCTTAGACCTGGGGTTGGATAGAATAATGATATAGTGACTTATTTTATAGCTGACTATAGTGCAAATAACTTGTTTATATAGGTTATTCAAAATATTTTAATTTACAAACAACCTATTTAACTTTATTTAGGACATGTTTTGTCAAAACTTTAAACATTATAATGAATTTAAAAGTAGACATGCAAACATTCTCCAGAAGTAAATCCTCTGAAACTGTCCTCTCATGGGGCAAGACACCCTAGGTCATACCAGCCATGTCTAACTTGTTTAAGGTTTTTAGATTTCCCTTAAATTCAGGATTAAATGTATGAGATCCGCGATTGTAAAAAGAATCCTTTGCCTTTCAGCTCCTTTACTCACTTTATTACCTCTGAAGAACAATGATAAAATAGCAGAAACTATCCTCAGTCACTTTGAAGGAATGCAGAAATTTAAGATCAGCAGAACATGCTGTACTGGATGTATCTGTCTGCTCAATATTAAGCTACACTTTTCTGAAACATGAGAGCTGAATGGCTATTTCTTAAGCATATTGCACTCGCTATCTAGTGAAACAGATTGATTATTAGAGTGTAAGATTTATAACACATATCTATGTGTTAGCATCAATAGTTCAGTATCAAACTACAGAGTAATGTTTTCCTAACAATATCATGGTGTTAAATATTGTTCTAGAACATCTCATTATTCAAGTGGAAGAGACAACCAGCGTTTAACAACAAGCCCGTTCTGTTGTACATCAAAAATACCACAGAAATATGAGATCTCAGTGCTGACTACAATGGCTAATGCCTTCAGCTATTGTAAGCTCTAAGATAAGAATAATATAGTGCAAAATGATGAACAATACCATAGGCCATTTTGATGACTTTATAAGAAAGCGTGCTACCTGTTGCAAGTAATAGATAAAATGTGCCAGAATCTAACGCAGAACTGAAAGAATACAAGGAAGATGCTGCAAAAAAGGAAAAAGTTTTCTATTGTTTTGACTTTTAACTTGACGTTTGTTTTACTAACATACATATTTACCAAATAGTCACAGGAGGATAAATCAGACACTGCCTGCATGATTGCAGCCAGGCATGTTATACTCTCAGAGGCTTCATCATTTCAGAGAAAATAATTTCATAAGATGTCATCAAACTAGTCAGGTCACTGCCTATACTCCCCAGCAGCCTTCACTGGTTGACAGGTCTCTTCCTATGTATGTGACAAAGTCACTGGCAAGTTGCTGAATGGGAGATACGTTTCACTGAGCCTATTGGCTTCAGTGATTTGAAAATCAGAAGTTGCCTTCCGCACACTATGTGTTGAGAGGGGTTAATAGGCCATTTTAAGGGCTTGGTTTTTGTGGACAACCATAGAACGGGTGGGAGGTTGTCCATCTTATCTCCACCCCAGAGTGTGGTTTGGGGTTTAAAAATTCGGCCTTCTCAGGCATTTAGTGTTCAGTAGGCCTGGGAAGTGGAACCCAGTGCTTTGTGTCCTGACAAGGAAGCTAAACCATGATATGTGAATTTCCTGAATGGGCGGATCCCACAACTATACGGACTGTTCTGTATGTTATGTTTTTTCCTTAGGCCAGGAAGGCCTAGTTTATTTTTCAAAGGAAGAAAAATCCAGATCCAGGAATAAAATTCAAATGTTTTATTTGTGCTATTAAAAGTTTATTTTTGCTACATCTGCACTGACTTAAGCAGCACCATTAATAAACCAGTGAAAGACTCACTTCTCGACCCTCTCCAATCTGGTTTCCGCTCTTTACACTCTACTGAAACTGCCCTCACTAAAGTCTCTAATGATCTACTAACAGCTAAATCAAATGGTCATTACTCCATGCTAATTCTCTTGGATCTCTCTGCAGCATTCGACACTGTGGATCATCAGCTCCTCCTCACTATGCTCCGTTCCATTGGCCACAAGGACACCGTTCTCTCCTGGTTCTCCTCCTATCTCTCTGACCGCTCCTTTACTGCATCTTTTGCCGACTCCTCCTCCTCTCATCTTCCCCTTACTGTTGGGGTTCCTCAAGGATCAGTCCTAGGCCCCCTCCTCTTCTCTTTGTACACTGCCCCTATTGGTGAATCAGTAGATTTGGTTTCCAGTGCCATCTCTATGCTGATGACACCCAATTATATGCTTCTTCTCCTGACATCACGCCAGCCTTTCTAGAAAACACCAGCGATTGTCTAAACGCTGTGTCTAACATCATGTCCTCACTGTATCTGAAACTGAACCTGTCAAAGACTGAACTCCTTGTGTTTCCTCCCGCTACTAATGTACCTATACCCAACATTGCCATTTCCGTGTGTGGCTCCACTATTACTCCCCAGCAACATGCCCACTGTCTTGGGGTCATGCTTGACTCCGAGCTTTCCTTTGTCCCCCACATTCGATCACTGGCTCGCTCTTGTTATCTGCACCTCAAAAACATTTCTAGATTTCGACCTTTTCTTACTTTTGACTCCGCAAAACTCTTACTGTTTCTCTTATTCATTCTCGTCTCGAATATTGTAACTCTCTTCTAATCGGTCTCCCTCTTACCAAACACCCCCCCTCCAATCTGTCTTGAATGCTGCTGCCAGGATCATATTCCTCGTCAATCGTTACACCGATGCCTCGACCTTGTGCCAGTCATTACTCTGGCTACCCATCCACTCCAGAATCCAGTACAAACTTATTACCCTCACCCACTAAGCTCTTCATGGCTCAGCACCACCCTACATCTCCTCCCTTGTTTCAGTATACCATGCTACCTGCGCCCTCCGTTCTGCTGATGACCTGAGGTTAGCATCCTCAATAATCAGAACCTCCCACTCCCATCTCCAAGACTATACACGTGCTGCACCAATTCTTTGTAATGCACTTCCCAGGTCAATACGATTAGCCCCCAATCCCCACAATTTTAAGCGTGCCTTGAAAACTCATTTATTCAGACTGGCCTACCGCCTCAACACATGTGGCACAGCCAAAAGTTTTTACCATAACCAGGTTCCCCGCATCATGTTCCCACATGCTTTATGCATCCATTAGCGCTCTGTGTCTGTACTGTTACACACTTAACATTATGGCTGGTCCATACAATCAGGGCAACTGTTACCACCCACCTTTCGTGTCTCCCTTTTTTTCCTCATAGATTATAAGCTTATGAGCAGGGCCCTCATTCCTCTTGGTATTTGTTATGATCTATGTGATTATTGTTATGCTGTAATGTCTATTGTCTGTACAAGTACCCTCTGAAATGTAAAGTGCTGCGGAATATGTCAGTGCTATAGAAATAAAATGTATTATTATTATTAAAGACACAGTTTTCCTGTGTCTGTCTCCGTGGACAGCCGAGTGAGCTGATCTACCACAGAATATACAAGGGGAATGAAACTTGTTGATCAACTGGAGCAGGTCAGATCTCTCCGTATAGTCCCCGACACTCCTCTCAAACTGTTTTCTCTGAAACTCAGCAGTGTTTCAGAATAACACATATTTGGCTACAATTGCGCAAACCAGGCTCTAATTCATGCTGCCCTTTGCTCGGATGTAAGGGGTTACTATGTTATGTCCTTTATTGTTGGATATATATGTAAAATATTTGTACTAGGGAAAATGCAGTAACTAGATAGTCCACAAAATGGGGAACTAATAGTGTTTAGTTATACAGTACACTGTAAATAGTTAGCATAGGAGGAGCTGTCTGCAGAAAAGCAGTAGGGTTTCCTGAGAGACGTCAGTAGGGCTTTAGAACCCGTACAGGGCAGACAGCTACGCAACGTTGAAGTGTGAGCCCGGACGTCCAGGGCCTAAGGTGACCAGAAAGCACTGCAAAGCAAGAAGGCAAGTCGCTCCGTCATGTGGCAGCTTACCACTTTGGCTGATACCCTTTTGTCTGGAGCGAAATGGACAGGGGAACTCCTGAGAGTAGGGAAGCTGAACAGGAAGGATGCTGTTGTGCAGAACGAGTCGGTGCAGGCTGGGAACAGGCCGAAGGAAGCAGGACAGAGCACAGGGAAAGTGAAAGAAGTGCACTGTTTGGAAACTGTATCTGATGCTGTAATGGATGTGGACATGCTGAGACTAAATGCTAGTAAAGTTGACAGTTTGAAGTTTAAGCTAAACTCTGTCTCTGCTTATGTGCCAACGACGGAGGAGAGCTTTCTACGGGTCAGAAGTGAACTTGACGAAACAGAGAGCAGAACGACAGGTACATTGTTAAATGGACATTATTTTCATATGATGGGAGACCAGGGCGCAAACACACCGCTAATCTCAGCCACGACTATGGCCCTGGCGCTCCCTCACAAGGACAGCATAAATCTAATGAAAATTTACTTTTAACTATGTTTCGGTTACTACTGACTTTTGTTGTATTTCCACTGGAGTCTATTCCTATGAGATTGGACCCACCTGTGGTATAGTGTTCTTCTTAAAGAAGTTGTCTGAAAGGTTGAAAACGCTGCCCACAGGAAGAAATACATTAAATATAATGAACTAAAATATATACACCCTTCTAGCTCCCAGCAGCATTATTACATCTTCAATGCTTCTGTTTAGATTAGCTGTGGAGATAACATTCCAGAAAACCCTTGTGACATCTACAGCCAATCAGTGGACTCGGTGATCTTAATCCGTAAACCACTGATGTCAGTTACTCACTGCAAAAATTATGTGGGGTATACGGGCAATGCATCATAAGCATCAAGTGATCCACAACAAAAGAGTGCTGGCAGTGAGAAACCTGAGTTTCTTATTTTACATGTATACTGAAAATGTGCAGCGCTTCCATTTTTTAACTAATACTATAAAATTTATTCTATGTACTCATGATATCATAAATCAAAATGTAGATCCTCAACACCAGAAGCAGTCATGCAGTCTCATATATGGGCACTGCCATGACCATGTTTCACCATATGTACCAGGTGTGGTTTATTTTCAAAATTTAACAAAATGCAAAATAAATGAGCAAAATAAATTTAAATTAAATTAATCTTTGGTGTGCCTTCAAAACAGCATCAAAGAATCAATTCTTCTAGGTACACTTATGCTCAGTTTTTGAATGAAATCGGCAAGAAGGTTGGTTCTTAAAGAACCAACCACAGATCTTCTGCGCATGTAATCTTGTGCAAATCCTTCTGTCTTTTCATGTAATCGAACACAAAATCAATTATGTTGAGATCAGGGCTCTGTTAGGGGCATATAATCACTTCCAGAACTCCTTGTAATAGTTTACGCTGAAGATCATTCTTGATGACATAGCTATAGATCTGGGATTATTATCCTGCTGCAGGATATATTTGCAAACAAAGTAGGAAAAATTTTTTTTTTTTTTTCCAAAATATCAACAAAAAAAAAACCATTTGAAAGGTAACTCACCAAGCCCTGTCAGGGCTTGGTGAGTTACCTTTCAAATGCAGGATATATTTGGAAACCTACAGAATTTGGCCAAAGCCGCTGAGCCAAGGCTAAACCAAGCATACTAGTTGTTGTCAAATATACAATTATTAAACCTATAAAGAAAGACTACACATACCATCAATAATTCAAAGACGTAACTTTAACATATACAGTAAAAGCATTTAAAACATGTACATGGAGACAGTCTTAAAAGTATCAATAAAGAAATGAGTGGTTATATTTAGATTAATCCAATGATTCAAAATATACTGTATCTAAATATCACTCTAAAATACAGCAATTTATATAGCGTTACACAACAAATTAAAGGGAACCTTTCACCGGTTTTGGCCGCTATAAGATGCAGCCACTGCCTTTCAGGACTTATCTACAGCATTCAATAATCCTGTAGATAAGCCCCCGGTCCAACCTGAAATATAAGAAAAATAAGTTTTATTAAACTCACCCGGGGGGGGCAGTCTGGTGTGGTCCGGTCTGATGGGTGTCACAGGAACGTGTCCGGCGCCTCCCATCTTCTTGCGCCACCACCTTCCTGCTTGCTTCATTGCTTCCCGACATCGCGCTCCTGCACAGGCGTACTTCTCTGCCCTCTTGAGTGCAGAGCAAAGTACTGCAGTGCACAGGCGCTGGGCCTCTCTGACCTTTCCTGGCGCCTGTGCACTACAGGGCAGATAAGTATGATTGTGCAAGAGCGCGATTACGGGGAGCAATGAAGCAAGCAGGAAGCCGGCGTCGCAAGAAGATGGGAGGCGCCGGACCCGCAACTGCGACACCCGTCCGACCTGACAGCACCAGACCGCCCCCCCCGGGTTAGAATAAAGAAATTTATTTTTCTTATCTTTCAGGTTGGACCGGGGGCTTATCTACAGCATTATAGAATGCTGTAGATACAGTCATATGTTAAAGTTTGGGCACCCCTATTAATGTTAACCTTTTTTCTTTATAATAATTTTGGCTTTTGCAACAGCTATTTCAGTTTCATATATCTAATAACTGATGGACTCAGTTATATTTCTGGATTCAAATGAGGTTTATTGTACTAACAGAAAATGTGCAATATGCATTTTAACAAAATTTGACCGGTGCAAAAGTATGGGCACCCTTATCATTTTCTTGATTTGAACACTCCTAACTACTTTTTACTGACTTCCTGAAGCACTAAATTGGTTTTGTAACCTCATTGAGCTTTGAACTTCATAGCCAGGTGTAACAAATAATGAGAAAAGGTATTTAAGGTGGCCACTTGCAAGTAGTTCTCCTATTTGATTCTCCTTTGAAGAGTGGCATCATGGGCTCCTCAAAACAACTCTAAAATGATCTGAAAACAAAGATTATTCAGCATAGCTTTTCAGGGGAAGGATACAAAAAGTTGTCTCAGAGTTTTAACCTGTCAGTTTCCACTGTGAGGAACATAGTAAGGAAATGGAAGAACACAGGTACAGTTCTTGTTAAGCCCAGAAGTGGCAGACCAAGAAAAATATCAGAAAGGCAGAGAAGAAGAATGGTGAGAACAGTCAAGGACAATCCACAGACCACCTCCAAAGACCTGCAGCATCATCTTGCTGCAGATGGTGTCACTGTGCATCGGTCAACAATACAGCGCACTTTGCACAAGGAGAAGCTGTTTGGGAGAGTGATGCGAAAGAAGCCGTTTCTGCAAGCACGCCACAAAGAGAGTCGCCTGAGGTATGCAAAAGCACATTTGGACAAGCCCGTTACATTTTGGAAGAAGGTCCTGTGGACTGATGAAACAAAGATTGAGCTGTTTGGTCATACAAAAAGGCGTTATGCATGTAGGCTAAAAAACACAGCATTGCAAGAAAAACACTTGTTACCCACAGTAAAATTTGGTGGAGGTCCCATCATGCTTTGGGGCTGTGTGGCCAATACCGGCACCGGGAATCTTGTTAAAGTTGAGGGTCGCATGGATTCGACTCAGTATCAGCAGATTCTTGACAATAATGTGCAAGAATCAGTGACGAAGTTGAAGTTACACAGGGGATGGATATTTCAGCAAGACAATGATCCAAAACACCGCTCCAAATCTACTCAGGCATTCATGCAGAGGAACAATTACAATGTTCTGGAATGGCCATACCAGTCCCCAGACCTAAATATCATTGAACATCTGTGGGATGATTTGAAGCGGGCTGTCCATCCTGGGCGACCATCAAACTTAACTGAACTGGAATTGTTTTGTAAACAGGAATGGTCACAAATACCTTCATCCAGGATCCAGGAACTCATTAATAGCTACAGGAAGTGACTAGAGGCTGTTATTTTTGCAAAAGGAGGATCTACAAAATATTAATGTCACTTTTATGCTGAGGTGCCCATACTTTTGCACCGGTCAAATTTTGTTAAAATGCAGATTGCACATTTTCTGTTAGTACAATAAACCTCATTTGAATCCAGAAATATAACTGAGTCCATCAGTTATTAGATATATGAAACTGAAATAGCTGTTGCAAAAACCAAAATTGTTATAAAGAAAAAAGGTTAACATTAATAAGGGTGCCCAAACTTTTACATATGACTGTAAGCTCTGAAAGGCAATGGCCGCATATTATAGCAGCCAAAACAGCTGACAGGTTCCTTTATAAAAAAGATATAGATATTGCCCCCTGATGAAGCTATGGCAAAATGTACATCGGGGGTGAAAAAATCTGAGACGAAGTGGTTTGTTTGATTCAGACTTTGAAGTTATACTTGCTATTTTCTATATTGCCAGACAAATTCATCAGATTAAGAGAGGAGCTGCAAGAATACCATCATAAAGCAGCAAACAGGTGGTTGAAGCTGCTGGTGCCTCTGGAGTCCCACAAACCTCAATGTGTAGGATCCTCGAGAGGCATATACCTCCTATTCAGCCACCTTAAACAATGCTCAGAAGCAAAAAAGGTTGCAGTAGGCTCATACATACATGACGACTAATCTTAAAACAGTCTTGTTTACTGATGAGTGTTGTGCTGGATGGTCCAGTTGGATGGAGTAGTGAATGGTTAGTGGATGGCCATCATGTCTCAATAAGGCTGTGATGTCAGCAAAGAAGTGGTGGAGTAATATTTTAAGCCAGAAACAAGGGGAAGAGAACTAGTAGACCCCTTTAGGGTCACTGAAGATGTTAAAATAAATCGGCAAAGTATATTTTTCTGATGGGCCACTTTCTTCTATGGTATGAAAAGAAGAACTGTGCCATCCATAGCAAAATCATCTTCATGCTGATAATGCACCATCTCATGCTGCAAAGAATGTCTCTGAATCATTGGTTTCTATGGTCATAAAAGGCGAGAAAGTCATTTTGTCGCCACCATCCTCCCCTGACCTTAACCTTACTGAGAACTGTTGGAGTATCCTCAAGCAAAAGATCTATGTGGGTGGTAGGTAGTTCACTTCAAAACAACAGTTCTGGGAGGCTATTCTGACATCCTGCAAAGAATTTCAAGTACTGTAGAAACTTAAAAAAACTCAAGTTCAGTGCATGCAAGGATTGTGAAGGTGATATCAAAGAATGGGTCCTATGTGAACATGTAACTTCTCCTGTTAAAATGTTTTTGATTGAAAAAGCTTTTGATTTCAGTAAATTTGACCTGTTAATGTCACAAATTCAACAAATGACTGACCATTTTCAGTTCATTACAACCTATAAAATGTTTGGAAACTCTTGCTGTGTATAATAATTTGTAACAGTGCACTTTTAGTTTTATTAGCTTTGAAGGTGATACAATCACATAATGTGATTTATACTGGTTTTTTTTTGTACATTATATTGACTCATGACCATTTAGGAAAATCTGAGAAAATTAGGATTTGCATAATTATTTGGAACACAATGTACATTTTTTTAGGGCGGAGAGGTGACAAAATAAAGCAATTCAAGCATTTAAATTATTCAATTCTGTATTTTAGTAGATTAAACTTTGAAAAATATGATGTTCCGAAATATGTTTATATCTTTATTTTTTCATATTATTTGAAATGAGGAAAAAGTGGGGTGATTTAAACTCACATTTTTTATATTTTTAAGAACTTTTGTCTTTATTTTGTTTAACATTATTTTTTAGCCATAATATTCGTATATCATTTTTTTAATAACTGTAATTTTTATTAAAATTTATAAAATGTCACAATCAGAAATGAGACAAAACAATCACAATTTGGCTTGCAAATTAGAGGGTCAGAAATGAAGTACAATTGGAATGAACTCTTGGAAGACATTTCGTCCAGTGGCATCAAAACATATTGTGCAATAGAACAGAAAAGACAGAAAGTTCAACAGCAGTTCTAAATGATGCCAAGTTAAGATGACTCCATCCCTATAGTCATATTACAATTTTTATAAAACCACAATGCTAAATAAGATGAGACATATACATAGGGGAGGGAAGGGAAGAAGAAACCTGTTAAAAAACCAACATTCTAACTGTTGTTTCGGGCCCTAAAATAGTCCCAGGGTGCCCAGACGGTCTCAAATCTGTCCAATCTCACATTCAATAAGGCTGTCATGTGCTCCATCCTGCGGATGTCGGCTATTCTATCCAAAACCTTCTGATAAGAGGGAGGAGTAGTCTGTCTCCAATGAAGGGCAATCAAAAATCTAGCTGCCATCAACAGATGTAACAGCAGTCTGGTCGAATTCTTCCCCATCTCTCTAGGGGAAGCATTTATTAGGTATATAGCAGGGACCAGCTCAACCTCCACATATAGAACCTTTTGTGTTAAGGTTTTCACCTTTTCCCAAAATCCAGCCAGCCCAGAGCAAGACCAGAAAATGTGGAACTGAGAACCTGGTGCTGATCAACAATGCCAGCAAATATTTGGGAGCTGGTGGTTCAGTCTATGAAGGAGCTCTGGAGTGGGATACCAAAACATCAACATTTTATATTGGTTTTTCTTATAAAGGGTGCAGATAGAACATTTTGATGCCTTTTCCCATTTATTCTGCCAGCATTGGGGAGACAAAGTCCTTCCCAGAAGGGACTTCCATCTAACCATATACGGATGTTTCAAGGGGGGGTCAGTCCACCCTTAGAAAAAGCCGGTATACCGGCGAACCCATGTCAGGACACGTCCTATAGCTAGTAATGATGTGAGGTAGTCAGGATCAGCATAACAAGGCAGATTGCAGTATCTGAGCGACAGCACATCATGACCAGCAGTGAATTGTATCTCGCCACAGTGGTGATCTCACGCAGAAATCAGCGTGTGTCCAACCCTGCTGACATTACCTCATGTGTGCTGTCATGCGTGAATATTGATCGTGCCTGAAATTCTGAGCGGTATATACTTATCGCTGCCGCTGCAGGTTAGTATACTTACTGTAGCTTTTGAGCAACGATCATTCCCAGTGACAGCTATCTATGTGTGGTGCCACGCACAGAGAGAGATTGCGCCTGTAACTTTGAGCAGCATATATCGTTTACTGCTGCCACAATATATTAACATTCACTGTGGCTTTCTGACAGCGTTCACTCCCGTAAGATGGTGGGTTATATAACGTATATAATCCTCAGCAATCCTTCAATGGGATAACAGTGTAATTACTAACTCTAACACACTAGCCCAGGGTGGGTTATAATTAGCAGTCACTCTAATGCAGGCTCTTATTTTGAGCACTGCACTGTTTTAAATGGGGCTGTTACCTGCATATTATATGTCAATCATGTTCCTGCCTACAATGATCCTGAATAATTACTAGTGGATGTATTTGACTGAATTTATGGGGAGGGGACAGCAGTCATAACCCCTTTTGTTATCCATATTTTGTCCACATCTTTATACCTATAGGAATCAGTGTGTCACTTCACTTCTGGAGACTCAATATACATCCATAATGGATGTATGTGAAATAATATGGCCAGGGGGTAGACGCATCAGCACATTCCGTACTCACTGTGCTGTCTGCTGCTTCTTCCCTGGTGCTTCCCACATTCTTCCTGGAGTTCAAAGGACTGGAGGCAGAGTCCAGGATAACTTCAAACAATAAAGATACTTGATACAGTACCAGCAATACATTTTCTTCAGCTTTCCCTAGCTTCTTCTGCTACACCAGAATGGACCACAAAAGTTACAGTGGGATGAGGAGCCCAGTGAAAACGGCACTTCAACCTATCTCCCTGCAACTGACTTCAGTCCAGACATGGAAATAATCATCTACTAGGTCATCCACCTCCTTTTGGCTATCCTGCCCAAGCACTTGCTGGTGGCCCACTCGACTACTTCTTCAGCACTCAGACTTATGCTGAAACTCCATCAGTAACCTCTTCACTGACATTTTCTCTTCTTTGCTGCAGATGCAATATTCTTTTCTCTTCTTTGCTCTGCTCAATTCTCCCACATCGACTATGGATGGATAGGGACTCCACTTCACACACCGTGTGTCAGCTATACAGCTCAGGAACAGGACCTTCTGAGTCTCACCAGGGGTCTACCCCATCTGACTATAACCAGGAAATCTCTTCAGCTAATTAATTCCCAGCTACCACTCCTACAATTAACCTCTAAAGTGTCCTAAAACTATGCTCTATTATGCAGTGTACTCAGTGCCCCCATCTAGTGTCCTTTTTCCTAACTGCACTGTCCCTAACTTACATATAATACACATATATGTAAATACATCACAATTATGGTATATACAGGGTGGTCCAAAAGTAAGTGGACAGCATGTGTAATAGGGTTATGAAGGGGGAGATTTATCAAACATGGTGTAAAGTGAAACTGACTCAGTTGCTAGGAGATAAGTATCTTGAAATTCTAATGAATCAAGTTGTTCCCCAGTTAAAGCAAAAGCCTAATTCAAATGACCTTTATTTCCAACAAGATGGGGCACCTCCACATTATTCAAGAGATGAATTTCAAGAAATTAATACCCAAAGAGACTTGTGCAAAAATGTTTGTTGAAGCGTAAGAGGCAGACTTGAAAGCTGTGCAAATTGTGATGGAAAACAGTTTGAGCACCTGCGTTGATAAAATTTAAGGGCTTTTGAATTATTGTTCAGAATAAAATTTAATTGTCAATGTTATTCTTGTGTTAGTAAATATAATTTTATATATAAATCAAAATAAATGTTATTATTTTCTGTCCACCTACTTTTGGACCACCCTGTATATACATGACACATACAAATATGGCAATCATATACAGGTAACTAGTAGCAACAATATTTACAGGGCTAGGCCCTGACCCTCTTACATACAACCTTCCTAAAACCATTTCCATCCCCGGAAATGTAAAATCAATATTAACATTTTACTGTAAAACATAACTATAACTTTTTTTATACATAAAAACCCTCTTTACTATACAAAGATTCTTCACATAAGGAAGACAATAAAGTGCATTTTTTTTCTTTTTAATAGGAGGTAGAAAACTTGCAAAACAACATCCACACATAAAAAATCTTATCAAAAAAAGAAAGGTGCCCTCCCCCTTCCTTTGAGGGGAGCACAGTGTATGTCCATGCTTCACTTCGAAGTAAAGGTAAAATCCACTTTTTCAGTAGTAGTTCTGCCATAGGGGCGCAACAGGCGCCACAAAAAAAGCAAATTATCAAAAAGGTCCCATAGACCATCATCAGCTCTCCATTAGAGCATTGCACGGCTCCCATCTACCATCTACTAGGTCATCCACCCCCGTTTGGTTATCCTGCCCGATCACTCACTGGTGGCCTACTTGGCTACTTCATCAGCACTCAGACTTCTACTGGAACTCCATCAGTAACCTCTTCACTGATGTCTTCTCTACATTGCTGCAGATACCATACATTTTTCTCTTCTTTGCTCTGCTCAATACTCCCACATCTACTATGGATGACTAGGGACTCCACTTCACACACCGTGTGGCAGCTATACTGCTCAGGAACAGGACCTTCTGAGCTGCCCCAGGGGTCTACCCCTGACTGAAAATAACCAGGAAATCACTCCAGCTAATTAATTCCCAGCTACCACTCCTACAATTAACCTCTAAAGTGTCCTAAAACTGTGCTCTATTATGCAGTGTACTCAGTGTCCCATCTAGTGTCCTGTTTCCTAACTGCACTGTCCCTAACTTACATATAATACACATATATGTAAATACACCACAATTATATATATATATATATATATATATACACATGACACATACAAATATGGCAATCATATGCAGATGACAAGTAGCAACAAGTAGGCCCTGACCCTCCTACATATGTACAGTAATTTTAAACACAATATTTTAATATTATTGGAATAAAAGTTAAATTTTAGTTATACATATCTTTTTTCTCTTTCTATATTGTTTTCAGAGTGTTATATGAAGTTTAGTGAGGGTCAGTAAAACGTCATCAGCAAATAATGAAATCTTAAATACCTTATTCTTGACTTCTACCCCGAGATATTATTATTTTGACGTATCATTGCCACTAGAGGTTCTATACACATTACGTATAGCAGGGGGGGAGAGAGGGCATACCTGCCTCGTGCCATTAGAGATGATGAAAGAGGGGGAGACACAAAAGGGCAATTTATTCGAGGATGATGGGGATCTATACAATGCCTTTAATTTTGTAAAAAAGCTCCCAAATGTTTTCACTGTTTCAAACAAGAAAGACCAATTAAGTCGGTCAAATTTCTTCTCTGCATCTAAACTTAAAATAAGCGTTTGTGTTTTATTTTTGTTGGACACATCAATCAAATCTGTTACCCATCTGGTGTTGTCCCCTCCCTGGTGAAAAGGGACAAAGCCTACCTGATCATTACTAATAAGCTGGAGTGGCCACTGATTAAGTCTATTAGCCAACAAACAGGTAAATATTTTCAAGTCTGAGTTTAATAGGGCTATCGGACGATAATTAGAGCAATCCAGAGGGTCTTTTCCCACCTTAGGAATAAGTATCAAGTATGAATGTGACAGGGTGTCTGGTATGGGAGAGCCCTCCATGAATGAGTAAAACATTTTAGTCATGTGAGGGATCAGCTCCTCTGCAAACGTTTTATAATAAAGATATGTCAGCCCGTCTGGGCCAGGAGACTTTCCCAAAGGCAAGTCTTTCAAGATTTCAGTTATTTCCTCTAGGGTAACCGGAGTTTATCGCTTCAGGGGCCAGGACTGGTAAATTTAAACTGGATAAATAATTTTTCAATAGGGAGTCCCTTTTATTTTCATCCGAAGGACGCGTATCCTGGAGATTATATAATTTGCTATAGAAATTATAAAATAAATTAGAAATCTCAGATGGATTGCAGTGTATAGTGCCATCTTCATTTCTTATTGCTTGGGGATTCTAGGACAAAGCTTTCTCCTTCAATTGCCTAGGCCAATAGGGTATGCACTTTATTGCCCTTTTCATAATATTTTTGCTTTGTGTATAAAAGTAGTTTCTCTACTTTTTCCATAGATAAGTTGAAAAACCTATTTCTAATCTCTACCACCCTCCTCAAAACCTGCAGAGAAGGAGATGCAGTTAGTTTATGTTCTTCTCTTTAGAGTTGCAAAGAAAGATTATGACCCCTCATTCCTTCCTTATGAGCCTCCCACAGCATTGAAGGAGAAGAAACCAAGCCCTCATTAAGGTTGAAAAAGTCATACAGATACTCAAGTGGTGTTTTCCTAATGTTGAGGTCCTTGACAAGAAATTCAGGCGCCAGTGGCAAGGCCTGAGAAAATGGCTGAGATGACTTCAAGTTCAACAGAATTGCGGCATGATGAGACCAAGTGATTTGTCCCATCTCCACTCTTTTCAACATTCTAAGAGTTAAAATATTTCCGAAACAAAATCTATTCTTGTATGTGTATGGTGAGGCATGGAAAAAAAAGAATAGGCCCTTTCCTTAGGATGACCTATTCGCCATAAATCAAACATTGAGTTGGCCCTAATCAATTTCCTAAATTCCAACTCTAACCTGACTAGGTTTTGTGAAGACAAACTGCCCCCAATGAGTGTCTGTAAAAAACCTCTGAAAAAGGGATGTTAAAGTCTCCATCCATTATTAGGGTTGCGGGAGGCAATTTCTGAAGTAAGGAGAAAACCTTTTGTAGAAAACAGATCTGACACGTGTTTGGTGTATAGATATTACATAAAAATAGTTGGCTTGCACTTCAGAAGTGCTACCAAGACAACAAATCTGCCCCCTGGATCACTATGAACTTTAGTCACCTGTAGTGGACAATTTGAAGACAACTCCACGACTTCTTACTGTCATTGTGAGCCCGGGGAAAATAATTTAGTGCAAACTTAAGTGTGCCTGTATGGTCATAATGTGTCTCCTGTAGAAACACTACCTCCGCTTTCTGAGACTTCATCTCCTGCAAGGCAAGTCTTCTCTTCCTAGGGGAATTAAGACCCCTTACATTAAGTGAAATTATATGAGTCATAGTGTAAGCCTAAGGACCGTGTCTGCAAGTGTTGAGCGAACTACTCACATATGTGGAAGACCCTGGGCCTATTTTCCATCCAGGACCTCCTAATATATGAAACAAATATTTCACAGGACTTCTTCCGCTCCATCTGAACAATCTGAACTATAACAAAAGGGGATGGTAAACACACAAGGTTAGGGAAAACAAAAACACAAACAATTTTTAAGAAAAAGTACAAATTTCAGTGAACGTAAAACTATACTTCCCAGGAAGAACTCCTGGCATGGGGTTACCTTTGTGGAACAAAATGAATCGATCAGGAATGTTATGTAAATAAGGTAACCCCAATATAAAATGCTGTGGGGGTCGGGCCGAAATTTAACCTGAGAAGAGATCCGAAGGGGATAACAAATAACAAACCCCTTTACAGTACATCAGGCAAGAGACCCTCCCAAAAAAAACTATATTGTTTATAACACGCGGAAACTCTGCATGCCAACTAGATAGCTCCACAAATACCAATAATCAGCATAAAAGCGAAGAAATACCAACAAGTACCTAAAAAAGAGACAGGAGAATGCTGTCCATTCTCTTTTTCAGCATATTGCATGATCTGTCATTTTCTTTTCTTGGATGTGCACTCCTCCCATTTGGCACAGGTGATTTTAATTAGCAGGAGACTGCAAAGAAGGGGATCTAGGGCGATAGGGACTACAAGGTTTTGCCGTGATGTGGCAGTGTGCTTCATACAGTCTGATCAGAATGTTTAACTAAGAACCTCATGTTCAGCTATATATATTTTTACCTTGTGGCATAAGATCAATGTTTGATTTTTGGAGGTGCTGTCCATTCTCTTTTTCATCTTATTAAAGAATGTGAAAAGCAGATAAGGAGGAAAAAACCATGTTCGCACTTTTTTGCGTTATGTGGATGACATTTTTATGATATGTGATGGGACAGAAAAAGAATTTCATGATTTCGTTAATTAGCTCAACACTGTGAATTCAGATAATATTCGATTTATATCATGTTTTTCGGGGCAATTATTTAGAATTTCTGAATGTTAAAATAAATATATCTGATGGTCACATATTTAATCACTATTAAAGCATTTAGAAAACCTACTGCGACGAATATGATGTCTCATTATAAAAGGGCTCATCCAACTCACACTAAAGGCCCTTTTACATTTAGCGATGCACCAGCGATCCGACCAGCGATATGACCCGGTCTGGATCGCTGGTGCATCGCTAAATGATCGCTAGTGAGCTTCCACACAGGAAGATTTCACAGCGATGCTGCAGCGACGCAGCAGACGATACTTACCTTTCACACACAGCGATCCAGACGTCCTCCCACCCGCCTCCACACGTCGCTCGTCTCACACAGCAGGAAGCCGAGCAGGAAGCAGACGATGAGAAATGGAGCCGCCCGATCTCGCGAGATGAGCGACAGACAGCGGGGGAGCCGGTCGGAGGTAAGTATCACACATAACAATTTCGCTAGCAATATCGCTATAACGTCCCAAAATCAGTGACGTTTTAGCGATATTGCTAGCGATATCGCTATGTGTAAAACCCCCTTAAGGGTATGTGCACACGCTGTGGATTGGGGTGCGGATTTGGCCACGCGGATTTTGTAAAATCCGCAGGTAAATCTGCAGGTCAAAAGACCTGCGGATTAGCCTGCGGTTTTGCCCTGCGGTTTTTCATCTCCACAATGGAGGAGATGGCAAACCGCAGCGGAATCCGCAGAAAGAATTGACATGTATGGATATTATGGTACTGTACACCGCAGCAAAAACTGCTGCGGATCTGCATAGGCAAAATCCACTGCGGAACCGCAGCAGAATCCGCAGCGTGTGCACACACCCTAAGATAGATTTACCATACAGCCAGATGCTATGGTTACAAAAATAAATGGTGATGAACTTAGTTTCAATGAACAAATTAATGCTTTAAAAAACATTTTATTGAAAGAGGTTACTCTGCATCCGTCCTGGAAGAAGCGCATGATCGAGTAAAAAAATTTTCCCAAAATGATTTACTTTACAGATACAAAAAGAAAAGCAAAAATTCGACAGATAAAGAATCGCAAAGATTCATCTTTAATTTTAAGCACAGTCAAGTAGAGAAAGTGATTCATGTGGCAATTCGGAAACATTGGCATACATCAAAAACTGACAATGACCTCCAAAAAATTGGATCTGCTTACTACTCCATTATTTTCATACCGAAGATCTCAGAATATTGGTGATATTCTGGTTCACAACCGTATAGCACCCATGGAAAATTGGTTAAAAAGAAATGTGGTTAAAAGGGAATTTTAAATGTTGAAACTGTGTTAGCTGCCATCTGCATATCACCTCTAACCAAATTCGTGTTGCGTCAATGGTACATAATGTAACAGATTTTATATCTTGCAAAACCCAATACGTGGTCTATATTCTGTCCTGCCTATGTTCCTTCTTCTACAGTATATAGGAAAAACAATAAGACCTCTGACAACCAGATTTCTTGAACATTATCAGTCTATTAGATCAGGTAAAGGCTCATTAAGGCTTATAAAACTTATAAAAGAAAAGCACTATACTAATCCCAAGACATTAAGATTTGCAGGTCTCGAAGTAGTGCAATATCCACCACAAGATGGTAATCATAATAAAGTTCTGATAAAACGTGAAGCCTGATGGCTCCTAAAGACAAATGCACATGGTGCATTAGGCTTGAATGACAGAATAGATTTATCTGTTTTCCTCTAATTTTATCATTTTTTTGTATTTTTTTGCATTCTGCATTTTGAGTTATTAGTAAGTATATGTTTGCACTTTGCATTAGTATAAATATGTTTCACATATTATATTTTAAGATATTGCATCATCCTGTCGATCTCTTAAAAAAGAAATGACATCACTTACACACTCCAAAACCCTTCATCCAATTTTAATGTGGATACCCTCAAATGAAAGATGAAAGTCTGAACTTCAACTGCATCTGAATTGTTTTGTTTAAAATTCATTGTGGTAATGTCTAGAACCAAAATTAGAAAAATGTTGTCTCTGTCTAAATATATATGGACCTAACTGTATACTGCATGAATAGATGTTGGCCCAGTGACTGTCTACACTATCAACCAGTATTCATACTATTAGGTACTGTATGTACTCGAGTATAAGCTGAGATTTTCAGCCCTTTTTTTAGGCTGAAAGTGCCCCTCTCAGCTTATACTCGAGTCATTGTCCCGGGGGTCATGGGGAGGGGGAGCGGGGCTGTCAGACCATACTCACCCCCTCCTGGAGCAGTCTCTGCAGTCCCTGCTTCTCAAATGGTCTCCAGCGCTGCAGTTCTTCCTGTGTTCAGCGGTCATATGGCACCACTCATTAAAGTAATGAATATGTGCATATTTATTACTTTAATGAGTGGTACCATGTGACCGCTGAACACTGGAAGGAGCTGTGGCACCGGAGACCATCTGAGAAGCAGGGACTGCAGAAACCGCGCCAGGAGGGGGTGACATGGGGAGCCATGCGATATTCACCTGTCCTCGTTCCACTGCCACGCTCAGCTCTGTCTTCTGTGTCCTCTTTCTGTGACGTTCAGGTCAGAGGGCATGATCACTTGGTTAGTGTGCACCCGCTACCTGAACAGTCACTGCAGAGACACGGAATACTGAGTGGCGCATGGTGGTGGAACGGGAACAGGTGAATATCGCAGGTGCCGGGGCCCTGAGCCAGCAGCAACACTGGCACCTGGCCCATATAGCACGCCGGTATCCCCACCTGCTCAGGACATCAATTCCTGGCCCCCAGAGACGAGAGGTGAGTATGTCATTTTTTTAATCGCAGCAGCAGCAGCATATGGGGCATATATATCTATGGAGCATCTTATGGGGCCATCAACCTTTAAGCAGCATTATATGGGGCATATTATTCTAAGGGGCATCTTACAGGGCTATCAATCTTTTATGGATCATTATATGGAGCATATTATTCTATGGGGCATTTTATGGGGCCATCAATCTTTATGCAGCATTATATGGGGCATATATATCAATGTGGCATCTTATGGGGCCCATCAACCTTTATGCAGCATGATATGGGGCATATATATCTACGGAGCATCTTATGGGGCCATTATTAACCTTTGTGCAGCATTATATGTGGCATATTTTTTGTATGGAGCATCTTATGGGGCCCATCATGAACTTTATGGCTCATTATATGGGGTGTATTTTGTATGGAAAATCTTATGGGGCCCATCATGAACTGTATGGAGCATTATATTGTGCTTCTGATTCAATATGGATATTCAAAAACATTTAAACTACTGATATCTCAATTAATTTTACTTTTATTGGTATCTATTTTTATTTTTGAAATTTACCTGTAGCTGCTGCATTTCCCACCCTCGGCTTATACTCCAGTCAATAAGTTTTCCCAGTTTTTTGTGGCAAAATTAGGGGCATCGGCTTATACTCTGGTCGGCTTATACTCGAGTATATACGTTATATTTAAATGTCCTCTATAAACACCAAGTGGCTAGGTGTCAATAAATCAAGCCAGCATTGTGGCAAGGCATCGTGTGACTGGGCTTCCCTTTTAGTGGTGTCTCTATTAAGGTATGGTACCATTGTATTTAATTGTCTCATGCATGCCATGCCTGTACTAATCACTATAATACCATGTTGCAATGCTGGCTTGATTTATTGACACCTAGCCACTTGGTGTTTATAGAGGGCATGTAAATATATCTAATATTAAGAATACTGCTAGTAAGGTCAGGCATGTGTTCAGTCTCATTGAGGTTAGTTGTAAGCGAAGTCGAGTGTTTCTGCGCCATAGTGGACTTTTCTGAGATGCAATTACTGTATATGCTGTAGCTTTGCTAGGATCTGATTCCAAACTCTGATAAATAGCCAAATCACTATTGCTCCTCTATTTAAGTTGGTACATTGCAGTAAGACAGTAATCTAGACTGCCAGATAGTAAGTGAGGTCCCTCACTCAAGCAAATGCATTGTAATGGCTCCACAGTCCAATGGTACTGTGATTTACACCACTTCGGCTGACATTTGGCATTGCACATATTAATCTCAGGCTTGTGTGCAGCTATTTGGCCATGAAAAGTGAATCAGTGAAGCTCTTAATGATCAATTCTTGGGATGACGTTCATTCCAGAGACAGTTTGGAACTTGGTAGTAAGTGATGTTACTAAAGACAGAAGATAATTACAACACACAGGATGCGAGCTTCATCATGTGGCAATTGCTTCATGACGGAATTGTTGTTGCTTCTTGACAGTTAATAATAACAGAGTCACAATTTTCCTGTAGAAAAGCAGAGAGGTGATTACTTTGGAAACTCAGTATCCTAATATTGTCCCACATTTAAGCTAATGTTCCACCATCACTTCTGCAACTTATTGAAAAATTTCCAGGATAAGCCATCATTTTCTGTTCACTGAGGGGTGTAACTGCCAGAACTTGGGCCCATTGGTCTTGAGAATGAAGATGCAAGTGCTTTTGTCTGCTCTTATCCTCCAGATGTACAAAGAGCTGCAGCACAGATCCCTTCTGTTCTCAGATTTGTCCGAGCCAGGAAGTCAGACTCCTACTAACATAAAACACACATCATTTTCTAGGAATATGTCATTACTTTCTGTGATAAGAAAAACATTTTTTTGCCACCTAATCTGCGAGAGGCATAAAGTAGAGACAGACTCTGATTCCAGCAATGTGACACTTACTGGGCTGCTTGCTATAAGTTTGATAAAATCACAGTTTTATCAGCAAGAGATAATCACTAGAGGACTACTAAACCTGCTGCCATTTAGTCTCCATATTCATGAGCTCTCTGTAAGGGTGGTGGACAATGGCTGTCGTGTTCTTGCCGCCGAAGATATCAATCGCGTCAATGTATTGGAATTATGTACAATGTCTTGCATCTTATGTAAATATTGTGTAATGTGAATTGTAATGTATTGCGATATAAAGTGTGATAAGCATCGATAATATAATGTGTTCCTGTACAGTGCATAGTAATTTAAGATAAGTAATGCAGTGCATAGTGTAATGTATAGTGTTATAAGATAAAGTTTTGTAAGGAAATTCTGCCCAGCAATAGACAGCAGGGTCAAAAATAGTTAACTGTTGGGACTAGTCCACAATAGGAGGGGTTAGTATATATAGGGACAAGGACAGATATCTAGTCCGCAGGCTGATAAGGCCGTATGAATTGGATGACATGTAGCTGAAGAAGGAGACTGGACTGGAGATAGTGTGATCTTAGAGCAGTGGTGTAAGTATCGGATAAGAACAGAGATTGGCCCTAGACTGAAGGAGCCAGAGGACAATCTAATGGCCAGGGCCCTTAACCATCAAGGTGCCGGGTCATCCTCACTTGCATGGGAGCATAGTCAACTTACCTAGCAAGTTATTCTTAAGCATCTGGGAGCACAATCTTTATTCTGGTCATGATGGGACCATTAAGGAGACTAGAGGTGGAACCGCTGGAAAGGAAGCTGGCCGTCACAAACTGTCCTCTTGTGTTAGGCTGGGTTGGGATGCAGCTCATAGGACCAGTAACATCAGGAACAACCCAGCAGGTGGTGTGGGCAGGGTTACACAGAGCTCAGCATTCACAGAACTGGTAGATCTGCAACAGAAAAAACAGTGATTTTATCGTCACTGCAGCAAGGAGCATCAGAAGTGACACAATGCTGGAATCAGAATGTTTGCCACTACATCATAATAGTCTCAGGACTGAAAAAAACAAATGAATAACTTACCTTTTAAGGCTACTTTCACACTAGCGTTTCTTGGAGCTGCGGAGGGATGCGCACGGCCACCGTGAAACTCCGCCTGTGGGCGCATGACGCTGCATGTGACTTGCGTACCCTATCTTTAGCATTGGGTATGCAGGCCATGCACAGGTATGCATTTGCCAGCGCATGCATCCTTTTGACGGTGCGCCAACCTGCGCCAAACGCACCGTGTTGCATTTTGGTGTGCTCGGCGCACCGTTAAAAGGACGCATGTGCCGGCAAACGCATACCTGCGTACCCAATGCTAAAGATAGGGTACGCAGGTCGCATGCAGCATCACGCGCCCATAGGCAGAGCTGACTGGAGGATGTGTGGCCGTGGGCAGAGCTTCACAGCGGCCGTGCGCATCCCTCTGCAGCTTCAGGAAACACTAGTGTGAAAGTAGCCTAAGCCTCACTGGATATCATAATATGATGATCTACGACTGTTTACTGCAGTGTGCTCCAAGAGGTAAAACTATAGGTCAATAGTTTAAGCATTGCTACAAGTTTTCCATCAAAGTTGGGCACTCTGGAAAGGATAGAGTCGGACTTGCATCCCAACGTGTTGCAGCCACATGCGGTTGTCAGCCACACCCAACTGCGGCTACCAATGAGGGCATGACTTAGCAGTAAAATTGAGATATTACCTGCAAACTTGTGAACTCATTCACCTCTACAAGCAAGTATGGCTGTGCTACCATGTACAGCTGGCTTAAAACAACCTGCAAAGTAATTATCAGATATGCGTATAATGCATGTTTAACTCTATACTCTCCAGAGCATGCAGTTCAGAAGGATAATTGGATAGGAATAATTTCACACTAGGCTTTTTTTCTCTTACCAGGAAAGAAGCAGGAAAAAA
Organism: Dendrobates tinctorius; assembly: GCF_039654945.1. Lineage (NCBI taxonomy): Eukaryota > Metazoa > Chordata > Amphibia > Anura > Dendrobatidae > Dendrobates > Dendrobates tinctorius. The sequence goes on from NW_027361671.1 coordinate 21,340,943, forward strand.
ATCATGTTTTCCTTGTATTTTTTTGCTGCAGTTTTGGCATGCTTGATTGGTCTCTTGTGCATGCTGACAAAGTTTAGTGTTGAAAAAAAGTCCTATTCTATAGAATAAGGTTCTGGCATAAAAAAAAGCAGCAAAAGCTGATATATGCATTTTTTGTTTGTTTTTAGCTTTTTTCATTCATTTCAATGGGTAAAAAAAACACTGAAAGGGTAAGTTCACACTAGGTGTGTCTCTTGTGCGTGCTAATTAAGTTTAGTGCTGAAAAAAGTTCTACTCTATAGAATCAGGTTTTGGCACAAAAAACACAGCAAAATCTGGTACCTGCGTTTTTGCTGTGGATTTTCAGCATTTTTTCAGCACCCATTCATGTCAAGGTGTGTGCATGAGGTTTCTAAAATCTCATAGGCTTTGCTGGTACTGAAAAACGCAGCTGAAAATTTCCATAAAAAGGCACCAAAATAAGGACGGTTTCGCATTTGCGTTTAAGGCCGCAGCGTCGGCCTGCGTAAGGCCGCCGCTAAGCCCCACCCCCACCAGTAGCTCCACCTCCGGGCACATGACACTGCATGCGTCATGCGTCCCCTATCTTTATCACTGAGGACGCAGGCCGTGCGCAGTATGCGTTTGGCGGCGCCTGCATTCTTTTGACGGTGCGCTGAGTGCAACCAAATTGCAACAGGTTGCGTTTGGCACTGGTCGGCGCACCGTCAAAAGGATGCAGGCGCCGCCAAAACGCATGCTGCACACGGCCAGCGTCCTCAGTGATAAAGATAGGGGACGCATGATGCATGTAACGTCATGCGCCCGGAGGTGGAGCTATTGGCGGAGGCGCAGCAGGGGGTGGGGCTTAGCGGCGGCCGTGCGCAGGCCGATGCTGCGGCCTTAAATGCAAATGTCAAACCGGCCTAACCTAATCTAATCTAATGACAACATGAGGTAGGGGTTAAAACACTGAATTCAAAGATGTGTCACATGTCAGGCTGTGTGCTGTGGTTTACTTACACTTAAGGTTTTATCACCTTGTGATTAACATTGCTGCAACTAGCTCATCCAATTCCACCAATAGAAGCTCACTGTCTATAGATAATATACATACAGAGCCTAGTGTGGGTGGGGTTAGCTTTCTCCGCTCTGCTACATTGCTAAAGTTAAAAACTCAGTCAGCACTGCTGTACTCCGTAAACTAAGTGATACATTGTTTGTTTCTGAGTCTCTTTCTCAATATCATGCTGCTCTCAGATGAGGTAGCAAAAACCTGCCAACAGTGTCCCTTTAAAGGTGTCCACCGCTGAGTCTCCACCTTTGCTCCCAGTGTCCTTTATTGACTGTAGTTTGAGATGAGAGAACACATCCACGTGGTGTTGAATTCTAAACAAATAAAACAAATCCGCATTTGACAAATGTCCATTTTTTAACCAAAAAGGACCATCCAAAAGTTAAAAAATAAATACTTATGCTCATCTTACTGCTCACCCCTCCGCCCCTCACCATCGCCTGTCCCATTCTCAAGGCATCTTCTTATCTCCCCAAGCACTGAAAATCCCAGACCTCACACACTAGACAGAGATTTCCTGCTCTGATGAGTCCAAAGATGTCGTGACCTTACACTTGATTGTACAGAACCCTCCCAGCCCTCATCAGAGCTGAAAGCCTTAAGGCTCCGTCACACACAGCGATCTTGCTGGTGAGATCGCTGTGGCGTCACAAAATCAGCGATCTCACCAGTGAGATCGCTGTGTGTGACGGGGATCAGCGACTGCCCCCCCCGCGGGGTATCACTGATCGTGCAGCATCGTCCTGGGCCATTTTTTCATCATTGCACGCAGGTTTCTAAGGTACACATCGGGTAACTAAGTGACGCTCGCCACTTAGTAACCCGATATTTACCTTAGAGACCAGCGTCCTCGCTGGTGCTGATCGCTGGTGAAGCTACCTGTTTGGCAGCTCACCAGCGATCATGTAGCGATGCACCAGCGATCCTGACAAGGTCGTATCATTGTCAGGATCGCTGGTGCACCTTTATGTGTGACGGGGCCTTTAGCCTAGCCTGAGTGCCTGGATTCATCACTCAGTGGTGGTGAAAAGAAGATGAGCCGAGGATTGGATGAGTGACAATGAGGAACTGAGGAGCCAGAAAGGTGAGCGGTGAAGTGAGTGATTTTTTTTATTTTTTACATCCTATGTTTATTATGCTCTGGGGTCTAGGGGGACCCTAGAGCATAATACGGGACTACATTTGCGGAGATTGACTTCTCTGTGATCCTATTTCCTGGCAAAAATCCACACAAATAGGTGATTTAGAATTTTGCCTGATCCACTTATTACTTTATAGTAATATTTACATTACTGGCTTTCCTTTATAATCACTCGACCGGATACATTTGTAGAACCTATACAATTTTTATAATAGTTTTCAACAAAACGTGCTGCTTCATCCAGATGATGAGGATCTTGAGCTTTGTACAAATCATTTACAGATTAAATAACAATAAAGACAATACGTTGTATGATTAGACTATGCAGTGAAATATGCAATTACAATTGTTAATCATACATTTGATATTAAAATGGTGCAATAAAGGGCATTCATCAGTATATACAGAGTGAAATTGGTCATTAGCAGATCCATCTGTTTTTAATGCTGAACTTAACGTGTGTGTGTCCGTTTTATGTCATTCTGCGGAGAAAATGAAGTGTGCAAAGTTATTAGAGGATGATTAAATTAAGAACATACTCACCCAGCACTGGTAGAATCTATTAGCTATAATGAGAGCAGAAATCTTCTCTACTCGGAAAGATTGCTTGCACTAGTTCTCCAATTATAGTGATCACCTGGAAAGATTTGTCATTATCACCCAATTTTTTAGCCTCAGCCATTTTGGAATCATTAATGTGGAACGTTATCTCTACCAGCAGCGTCCAGCCTATTGTTTGTAGTAGAGGGGGTCAAGGGAAGGGCACAACATTTAGATTGAACTCATTTGTCAAAAAGCATGTGAAAAAAAAAGATTTTACCAAGGTATAGGTTCTGTTTTATTGAAGTGGATCCAAATCTTTCAAAGTAACTTCTCATGCTCGTGCTAATGGTACCTTTACTCATCCGGGAATCACGGAACAGACTCGTAGAACATGAATAAAGATGCTAAAGCCAAAATATGCTGCATTTTGAGTTTAGAAATGATGTGTGGGGTTCTTTTCATCTTGACAGTTTAAAATTGCATCTTGAGCACTCGTGATAATCGCTGTGCTTTTTAGTCTATGAAAGAAGAAAACAATTCAGTTGGGGACTCATTGTTTAACTGGTGTAACGGCCTAAAGTGTAGCAATTTAATATGGGATACTGGTTTTCCATGGTCAGCAGGAGCCTGCATGAACAATGGGTCATGCTGAGGTAGCATGTGGAAAATGACTTTAATACACTATATAGAACGGCTTATTGCTTTGGTCAATAGGCTGCATTGAAGATGGTGTACTTAACCACTTGGGAAGGTTAAAGCTGTCAAGATACATAGTGACTGATATGCAAGAGCTGCTTATGAGGTCTCTAATGGAAAAAATAGTGACAAGCGAAGTTACAAAGGTTATACCTGACACATACTTCAGCAATATATGTTTTATTAACCCAGTTTAACAGCTTTCTAGTTGTTTGGCTTTCAAAACTTTTCAAATCAACACGTTTGTAGAATATAATATGCAGTAATGTCTGATTTTTGATATGTTGGACTGTGTTTTCATACAGTTTCCAAATGTTTTAGCCAAGATATATTTATGGAAGCAATCTGAACAAATCATTGTAAACCACAACATCTTGTTTTAACTATTTACAGGCTACTTTATGGGAAAATATGAATCAGAGGAGGGTCAACACACTGGATGAGAAAGAAAGAAAATTTAAAAGACTTTGAGCTCGATTCATCAAAGCTTTCACACCAGAATTCTAGGAGTTGCAACTTATTTTTGGCATTTTCATGCCTGTTTCTCCTAGCTCCGCCAAAATGGGTGGAGCTGGTGTGGGGCACAGACAAATCGGGGGTGTGACACAACAGCTCATCTAATTCATAACGAGCTTTGGAGTTCCCAACGTCATAAATCTCATTCCAGTATGTGACTTTTGTGGATTTTTTGATGTAGCGCACACGCCACTTGTCAGACACTCCAGATACATTTTGAGGAACCTTCATGAATCAAGAGTGTCTGATTGCAGCACACCCCCTAATTAAGACTGGCATGAACAACACCGGTCTTGATGAGTCAAGTCCTTTGTTATATTGTCATAATATTCCAAACGCTCATTTTCATTATTAATTGTTAGGTGTATTATAATTTTTGTTTGATTACCAAAGAAATCAACTCTTCACGACTTCTAGGTATCTTCTGTAGTTAAGCCACACTATATGTTATATGCAAGTATCTGATAATCTTTTTTGCTGTAATAAAAATCAGCACTCCATCACTGACTTCCTGGTGTGCTTCTGCTTGTGCTTTCACACAGGAGCCCATCTAAGGCTATGTTCCCAACATTATTTGTTTTTTTTATGCTGCATATTTTCGCTGCGTAAAAAACAAAGCATATTACAGTTTTAGCGAAGCGTATGGCATTTATATAAATCTCATGGCCACTGTGCTTTTTTTGTTTAAACTGCAGAAACAGACCTGGGGTGCAATTTTGAAATCTGCAATGTAAATTTTTTGTGCAATTAAATAAATGTTGAGAAATGCACTTAAGAGCAGAAGGCAGAGCCAATCATATACAAGATGTGGATTTCTGACTGCTTGTGATTCTCTGTAGCTACTGTATCTATCCTCACAGATCACAAACCTGCAGGACTTAAGCTGAAAGAAAACAGACAAGCTCTTAGTTTCCTATATTTCCAACTAAAGAACCACGTACTCAGGGGAATTTGTAGTTATATTCCGCGCTGCCGCAAGAAAGTATTCCAGGAGATAGATGTCGAAGATCCAAAGTGGTTTATTCTACGCGTTTCGGGGGTTTCATGCCCCCTTCGTCAGGAAATACCACATAGTATGTGCAGGCATCACACATATATATAGTTGAGACAGGACGCTGGGATTAAAAAAAAACGAGCGCCAACAGATCAGATGACACAGTGTCAAAGTTCATAGTAGCTACAGGGTTAACGGTTCACATGGATTGTACCACATAAAAATGTACAATAAAACGATTATTAACTGAGAACATAAATGGTGTCTTTCATTTATAGGAGACAAATTCAGTTAAACAGCATTCAAAAAAGAAAAAGATAAAAAAAGAGAGAGTGAAAAAATGCCGACTTTCACTGAGCGGCAGGATGGGTGAGTATAGCAATATTCACCTGTCCCCGGTCCATCGCTGCTCACCGCTGTCTCTGCTCCATCTGTGTCAGTGACGATTAGGCAGCAGGGGGCGCAGTGACGTGATTAGTGCATGCCGCCCCTCTGCTGGCTGAACAGTCACTGACACAAGAAGCGTCAGACAGCGGCGATGGACCCAGGAGAGGTGAGTATGGTTTTTTTTTTGCAGTATATGGGGGCATATTCTATGGAGCAACATATGGGGGCATAGTCTATGGAGCAGCATATGGGGCAGTATATGGGGGCATAGTCTATGGAGCAGTATATGGGGGCATAGTCTATGGAGCAGTATATGGGGGCATATTCTATGGAGCAGCATATGGGGCATATTCTATCGGGCAGCATATGGGGGCATAGTCTATGGAGCAGCATATGGGGGCATATTCTATGGAGCAGCATATGGGGGCATATTCTATGGAGCAGCATATGGGGGCAAAAACTATGGAGCAGCATATGGGGGCATAAACTATGGAGCAGCATATAGGGGCATAGTCTATGGATTCCACCCTTGGCTTATACATGAGTCAATAAGTTTTTCTATTTTTTTGTGGCAAAATTAGGGGTGTCGGCTTATACATGAGTATATACGGTAACCTGCAAGTGCAAGAAAACTGCAAATGTGACTACACTGATATTTTTGTGTTTTAAACTCATATCCAAACCTGTGGATTTGTACAATACTATAACTTAATTATAAATTTTGTTGTCCTTATTAAATTCAATATGGAAAATCTACAACAGGTTTGTGCTTGATCGGACTGCTGTACATTTAAAAGTCTTCAACTCAGGTCAGTTTCTAAGTCATCAACTTTCCTGCTGCAGTATCACACTGCAAATTTTCCAAATGGATTTGCACATTTCTGACCCATGTGCATTCATCCACAGGTAAGCAATTATGTGCAACCTAAAAAAGAAAAAAGCGACTGTTTCTTTTGATTTTATTTGATTTTACACTTTCAAGAATGTTTGTTGCCATTTAGGCATTGCTTGGAAATGCTGAGCAAATCTTGCAATTACATATAAGATTGGCAAATGGAATAATTGCTCCAAAGAAATAGAGCTATTTATAACCCCATATTCAGATTACGGCCTTATGGCCACATCGAGTAGTGGAAGTTGTAAGTGAGCTGTTATCATGCTACAATTTTACAGTAATTTAAAAGTGGCTAGGCATGGTGTAATAATAAAAGAAATATTAATCCCTTCATGATGCTACCGATTTGTTTACATTTTCATTCTTCCCCTCACCTTTTTCCTAGAGCCATAACTGTTTTATATTTCTGCCCACATAGGCATATGAGGGCTTATTTTTGTGGAACAAGTTAAACATTTGAATGACACAATTCATTTTACCATTGTCCACCCAAAGGGTATTACCGTATATATTCTTGTGTACTTTTCGTTATTCTAAAAGCCTCAAAGAACTGGTTAAAAATGTATTGATATTATATTGACGTCCATAAGGTATTACATCTTCTTTGGTACATTTCCTTGCTATAAAAGCCTCCAAAAACTTGTTCCAAATTTATTGGTATCATATTGCTCACCCATAGAGTATTAGATCTTCTTGGGTACATTTCATTGCTGTAAAAGCCTCAAAAAACTTCTTCAAAATTTATCGGTATTATATTGCTTGTCCATAGGGTATTGCATATTTTTTGGTACATTTCTTTGCTATATAACCCTCGAAAAACGTGCAAAAATTTTTATCGTATCGTTATTATATTGCTCACCCATAGACTATTCTATTGTCTGGAGTACATTTCGTTGCTATATAAGCCTCAAAAAATATTCAGATTGTTACTATTATTACATTGCTCACCCATATCATTTTCCGTGGTCTGGAGTATATTTCCTTGGTACTGTATATAACCCTCATGAAGCTTGTTCAAAAATTTATCGGTATTATATTGCTCATCCATAGGGTATTAAATATTCTTGGGTACATTTCGTTGCTATATAAGTCTCAAAAAACTTGCTCAAAATGTATTGGTATTACATGTGCTTCTCATTAAATTAGAATATCATCAAAAAGTTAATTTATTTCAGTTCTTCAATACAAAAAGTGAAACTCATATATAGAGTTGTTACAAACAGAGGGATCTATTTCAAGTGTTTCTTTCTGTTAATGTTGATGATTATGGCTTACAGCCAATGAAAACCCCAAAGTCATTATCTCAGTTAATTAGAATTAACAAGAAACAATTTTCCCCTGAGTGCTGCACTTTCAGTACAGTGGCTGGGCATCTTCATAACACTATTAACCTGCAGATTAACCCCATATTTGCAAGTTACTAGTGCTATCTGACCTGACCAGGTCCTCTAACTGGGTTTGACCAATGACAATAAAGTCCTTTTGTGGCTTGCAAATGTAAATGATTAAAATTTACAATACCAATATACTCATAGCCTGAATTTACTCCTAATTGTGGCTGCTCCAGTCGCTTCTGGCTATAATATAACCTGGACCCTAAATGGTGAGTACAAATACTTATATGCAAAACATATATGTTTGTAATATATTTATACTGATATAGCTGCATTTTATCATAAAAATAAATTATCTTTCTAATTGTGACAAATAATTAGATTTAAAACAACATAATGAACCTTAAAATTTGAACGATTTTTTTAGTCAAGTGAAAGAACAAAATAGCGGGAGGGTTGTGATATTTTATGAGGTTTAGTCGTTATGTTTCCTCATTGTATAACAGCTTTTCAGATTATAATGATCTAAAATGTATACATAATTTTAATCTAAAACCTGATTTAATTTGGCAATGAGTTAATTTCTGGAGTTTTCCCCAGTGTGTTAATTTTCATTATATTCATTATGACTGTCTATTCTTCAGGGAATTTTATGTAGACATTGAAAAGTTTATCTGGCTGTGGGGCAAGAGTATAAATGGCAAACACAACTTTTTTTCCTAAAAATAATATTAGATTTATGATTGTAATATTATTTTTAATATCAAATTGATCATACTCATAACAATAGCCATGATTTTTCCAACGAGTTTTAATGAAGACAAAAGAACATTTAACAATATGAAATTGCAATGCCTGTCTTGGCTGGATATGTTTTATGTCATTATTATATTCTCTATAATATCCATTTGGCACAAGATATTATCTGATTTCTTTTCTTTTATTTATATAGGGCTGACATGTTTCAGTGTATTTCTATCATTACACACTTTTCTGCTTATCAATACAATATATAGCTAAATATTGATAGTGCTCTTTGTTAATGGGTCAATAGCCTTAGCGTTAAAAGTTACCAAATTACCAACCATATTAATCTGCCAAAATTTCAATAACCACACGTTTCTGGGGTTTACTGGATTTACTGGGTTTATCTTTTGCTAGTTCCATCTGTAACCATAAATTATACTTTTGTTTTTGCAATGAAGTCCCCTTAAATTCTATATTAGGTTAGGACATATTTTTAACATCAATAGCTTTATGTGGAATCTGTCAGTAGGATTTCACACACTAAAACTATTTGTATGTGCATGTAGGTCTTCCAAAGACCAGGCCAGAAATTCCTTTTAATGGCCAGTCTGTTCCTTCATTATTGAGAAATCAGTGTTTGAATTGATATGCAAATGAGGCAGTGGGACTATGGTAGATCTGAAGCCTCTGCTACACCAGCGCTAACCATTGCCTTTTATATAGGTCTTCAGGCATCAGCCTCTCCAAGGTTTCATAAATGGCATCTTATGCAGCCAATCAGTATTCAGCTTTGCACTTATAAGGGACAAAACTCTCGAAAGAGATGTCTGCAGTTAGGTATCAGGTTTGGTGAATGTGAGATAGTTTCTACCTTCTAAAAAAGAACTAATTTGTACTCTAGACAGTTTAGGAAACTGTTCAAGTCAAAGTAAAAAGTATTTAAGAATCTGGAATTATCTGCTTTTTTTTAGTATAAATAGGCTGATTTATCAATGTATTTATGGCTGTACAATGAACACCATAATAAGGAATTGTTCCTACTGCTCCTATTTAAAAGGTTGTACACTACTTTATAATTGATAACATGTACCTACGATGGGTCATCAATGTGATTGGTTGGGGTCCGCCACCCGACATTTAAATCAATGCGAGGCAGTTGTGCAGTACCCTGCCGCTGCCACTTTCAGAAGACTGAGCAGCTCCTCAATTGAGCAGTTTCCAGTGGTGGCTGCTTCCACCGACAGGTCTGCACCAAGTGCAATGGGACCGATTATGGAAGCAGCAAATCCAGGTACAATGTCAAAAGCACCCCCCAACTACACTAAACCTCCTGTAGCTGGCCCCCATGTGGAAATGGTGGAACACTCACATGACTACCGCTGGGTAGCTTTCATGCTCACAATTGTAATTTCAATGTTATTCTATGGGTTATTTTATGGGTTATTTTCCTCAAAATGGAGTCTGTCTGAGGAAGCAAGATCACGCGAAACGCACGTCTGGGCTTCTGTGTGTACGGTGTATTGGTGCCTCCCCCCCACTTGGATAGCCATTAGAGGTGAGCGACTTTTGTTTTTTTAGGGTCGCGTTTCGTTTCGTGAAACCCGACTTTTCCAAAAGTCGGGTCGAGCAAGATCGTCCGATTATAGGGAAAAGTCGGGGCCGTCCCGAAACACGAAACCCAATGTAAGTCAATGGGGAATAAAAGTCGGCAGTGAGAGGAGGACAGGAAACACACCAACAGTGCCCATTTGAATGCCAAAAGCATCAATTCTTCTTACTTAAGCTTGTCAACCTTAATTAACTTCATAATACAAGTTACGCACTGAAAAATGGGGGTTATTTGGCTACAGACTGTGGGGGGGGAGGGCTGGCTCCAGGTTTTCATGTGCCCTGGGCGAAAGAGCGCCCCTTTAACACATACCACAACTCATCATGCTCCGATACGGCAGAGAAATAGCGGTATAGTACAATGAAAAATACCTCACTTTTTACATCTCATGACGAGGCCCATCTATTTCTCCATACAGAATCATTGGTCCCATATAATGTTTGAAACAGTATATGATGAGCTCCACATAATGCTACAGTATATGTTGGTCCCCATGGATGAAGCTCTACTATCTTATGGGCCCAAATAATGCTCCAAACATAATGGGCCCCATTTCTAATGCTCTAGTGTATAATGGGCCCTGTAAATGCTGCTCCAGTGTCTGATGTCCACCTTTGGAATGTTCCAGTGTATGGTGGGCCCCATCTATCATTCTCAGACGGTGTTAGGCCCAGTATGGATTGCACGTGATTGCACAAAGGTTAGAAAGGGTACCGTATCCCCAGATAACATGTATGGATAGCGTACACATTCAAAATATATGTCTCAGGAGGCAGACTCAGACGGTGTTAGGCCCAGTATGGATTGCACGTGATTGCACAAAGGTTAGAAAGGGTACCGTATCCCCGGATAACATGTATGGATAGCGTACACATTCAAAATATATGTCTCAGGAGGCAGGCTCAGACGGTGTTAGGCCCAGTATGGATTGCACGTGATTGCGCAAAGGTTAGAAAGGGTACCGTATCCCCGGATAACATGTATGGATAGCGTACACATTCAAAATATATGTCTCAGGAGGCAGGCTCAGACGGTGTTAGGCCCAGTATGGATTGCACGTGATTGCACAAAGGTTAGAAAGGGTACCGTATCCCCGGATAACATGTATGGATAGCGTACACATTCAAAATATATGTCTCAGGAGGCAGGCTCAGACGGTGTTAGGCCCAGTATGGATTGCACGTGATTGCACAAAGGTTAGAAAGGGTACCGTATCCCCGGATAACATGTATGGATAGCGTACACATTCAAAATATATGTCTCAGGAGGCAGGCTCAGACGGTGTTAGGCCCAGTATGGATTGCATGTGATTGCACAAAGGTTAGAAAGGGTACCGTATCCCCAGATAACATGTATGGATAGCGTACACATTCAAAATATATGTCTCAGGAGGCAGGCTCAGATGGTGTTAGGCCCAGTATGGATTGCACGTGATTGCACAAAGGTTAGAAAGGGTACCGTATCCCCAGATAACATGTATGGATAGCGTACACATTCAAAATATATGTCTCAGGAGGCAGGCTCAGACGGTGTTAGGCCCAGTATGGATTGCACGTGATTGCACAAAGGTTAGAAAGGGTACCGTATCCCCAGATAACATGTATGGATAGCGTACACATTCAAAATATATGTCTATACATCAGGAGGCAGGCTCAGACGGTGTCAGGCACAGTATGGATTTGACGGCCCAGATTACACAGCGGAGGAGCAGGGAGAGGTAAAGATTGCAAATGCTGGGGCCCTGCCCAAGCAAGGGGGACCCACTCGTGGGCGTCGGTACTGGCACTGGGCCCCTCATAGTACAGCGGTGTGTCTGACGGCGGGTGTGCACCACCACCGTCAGAGACACTTGATTGCACTATGAGGGACCCTGTGCCAGTGCCCGCTCCCAAGAGTCGGCCTACCCACCTGTCCAGGGAAACGGCACTCGCACGGTGTCATGCGCTAGGTGGTGACCCCGGCCATGGGGGGGGGAGGCAGCACAGTTAGGGAGTTTTAGAAAGTGGCATATGTTGATGTTGGACATTCAGCTGATGCAAAAGGCGAAATAGGTGAAGTACCAGGAAGAGGTGGACCAAAGCAAGCCATTTTTCTGTCACCCTATGTGTCATCAGGGGAAGGTGGGACAAAATCCTTGGAAACCCATGCGTGGTTCATTTTAATGAAGGTTAGATCATCCACATTTTGGGTTGACAGACGGGTCCTTTTTTCTGTCAGGATTGATCCAGCTGCACTGAAGACTCTTTCCGATAGCACACTTGCAGCTGGGCAAGCGAGCTCCTGTAAGGCATATTGGGCCAATTCAGGCCAGGTGTCCAATTTAGCGGCCCAATAGTCAAAGGGGAATGACCTGTGTGGGAGAACATCGATATGGGAGGAAAAGTAGTTTGTAACCATAGCTGTCTCCTGTCACTTTACATCGATGCAGTATTACCAGTTGTGTGAGCGGTATTTGAAAAATCAGTCCACAACATTGTCATGAAACCCCTGTCTCCAACGCCACTTCTGCTGTGTGCACCATGAACACCTCTGCCAAGCTGCTCCCGGCCCGTACGGCTCGTGTGAGAACCATCACCGCTGCTGTGTGCTGGGAATGCCTCAAGCAACCGATTTACCAGAGTTGCTTGTTTATTAGCCAATATTAGGTCAAGGTTCTCCTGTGGCATGATGTTTTGTAATTTGCCTTTATAGCGTGGATCCAGGATGCTGGCCAACCAGTAGTCGTTCATCATTTTGGCAATGCGGGGGTCCCTTTTTAGGATCCGCAAGGCATAATTTGACATGTGGGCCAATGTTCCCGGTGTCAATGATGCACTGCGAGTGCTGGGTGGAGGAGCACTTTCTGGCAAATCCACATCCCTCCAGTCACGCACAAACCCTGTACCAGACCTAGCCACGCCAACATTTTCACTTGCCCCACGAGATGCATCCTCCTCCCCTAAGTAATCATCCCCATCATCATCCTCCTCCTCCTCTTCTTCCTCCACCTCGTCCAGGAGAGGTCCCTGAGCAGACAATGGCTGAATGTCATCAAGGATTCCCTCCTCCTCTTCCTCCTCATCAACATTGGCTGCAGACGCCTGCTCCTTAAGGTGCGTCAAAGTTTGCATGAGCAGACGCATAAGTGGGATGCTCATGCTTAGGATGGTGTCGTCTGCGCTTACCAGCCGTGTGCATTCCTCAAAACACTGAAGGACTTTACAAAGGTCTTTCAGCTTCGACCACTGCACACCTGTCAACTCCATGTCTGCTCTCAAAGTGCCTGGCCGTGTATCCTCCCACAAATGCATTATGGCCTGCCTCTGCTCGCACAGCCGCTCCACCATGTGCAGGGTGGAGTTCCACCTTGTTGCAATGTCGATAATGAGGTGGTGGTTGGGAAGGTGGAGCAATCGCTGCAGCTTCTGCATACGAACGGAGTGTACAGGCGACCGGCGGATGTGCGCGCACAGTCTTCGCACCTTCTGGAGCAGGGCTGTTAACTCCGGATAATTTTTGAGGAAGCACTGCACCACCAGGTTCAAGGTGTGAGCCAAGCAAGGTATGTGGCTGAGTTTTGAAAGGGCTATGGCTGCCACAAAATTACGGCCGTTATCACTAACTACCTTGCCTGCCTCAAGATGTACACTGCCCAGCCATGACTCAGTTTGTCGCTTCAAGTACTCGGCCAGCACCTCGGCGGTGTGTCTGTCGCCCAAACACATCATCTGCAACACAGCCTGCTGACGCTTTCCACTAGCTGCTCGATAGGGGGACACATCGTGTGCAACAGTGGCAGCTGCAGATGGAGTGCTCGTACAACTGCGCTCTGTGGACGAGCTTTCGCTTCTGGAGGAGGAGGAGGAGGGTCGAACGCCTACAGCCAACTGTTTCCTATACCGTGGGCTAGGCAGCACTGTCCCACCACCGCTGTCCCCTGTGGACCCTGCATCCACCACATTAACCCAGTGCGCAGTGATGGACACGTAACGGCCCTGGCCATGCCGACTGGACCATGCATCGGTTGTGAGGTGCACCTTTCCGCTCACTGACTGCTTGAGTGCATGGACAATGCGGTCTTTCACATGATGGTGGAGGGCTGGGATGGCTTTGCGAGAGAAGAAGTGGCGACTGGGTAGGTCATAGCGTGGTACTGCATAGGCCATGAGTTCGTGGAAAGCTGTGCTTTCCACCAACCGAAAGGGCATCATCTCAAACGAGAATAGTTTGGCAATGTGGGCGTTCAAACCCAGTGTACGCGGATGAGAGACTGAGTACTTTCTTGACCTACTCATAGTGTCTGGGAGGGTGAGCTGGACTTGAGAGCTGCATATGGTGGAAGTAGCGGTGGACAGGGCAGACTGAGAGAGGGTTGATGATGGTGATGGAGTTGGTGTTCTTTCTGATGGCCTAGAATCAGTCTTTCGTTGATATAACAGTGGGATTCCCTGACTGCTGTGGTCTTGCAACGACACCTCAACATTTGCTGCTGTGCTAACCGGTGGGCTTACAGTGGGGGAAACAATGTAGCGTTGCTGACTACCTTCGTTGTGATCAGTTGCACATGTGGCACTTGAGGTTTGGTGTTGTGTCCACGCCTGCAAGTGCATGCTGGTTAAATGTCTAAGCATGCAACTGGTATTCAAATTTTTCAGATTTTTCCCTCGGCTAAAGGTCTTTGCGCACTTCTTACAGATAACCTTGGCCTGATCATGAGGATTTTGGTCAAAAAAGTGCCACACTGCACTCTTCCTACTTTGGCAGACATTTTGCGGCCTAGCACGCTGTGATCTTTTGACCCTCTGGACAAGCTGTCCAGCAACTCTTTTGATGTTTGGAACCTGTCTTTGGAGTGCTCTGGGCCTGCCAGGTAACAGCTGTTGCGATGTCGATGTCTGCTGTGGATGCTCCTTATCTGAGCTATTGGAAGCAGCACCCTCTTCCCCCAATGGATGCCAATCTGGGTCAACAACTGGGTCATCCATCACCTCCTCTTCTATGTCATGTGCACCTTCCTCTGTGTCACCGTGTATGGTGGTATAGTGTGCGGGAAGGGGCACCTGAGTCTCATCAGGGTCAGAATCTGGCTCTGTACACTGCGAGGACAATGTAGTGCTCTGAGTGAATGTACCAGCAGAATCATCCATCAGCGGCTGTGCATCAGTGCACTCCATGTCAGATTCATCTTGGCCTGGGTGATTCACCATTTCACTTGATAATCCAGGCATGGTATGTGAAAACAGCTCCATGGAGTAATCAGTAGTATGGCCTGCGTCATCCTTCAATCTTGGTTGGGGTGAAGGACACAAGGAAAGGTGTGGTTCATGAACATGAGCCTCCAATGACGACTCAGTGCTTTTACTTTTTACAACTGAAGAAGAGGAGGCGATAGAGCTGGAGGCTGAGTCAGCAATGTAAGACAAAACTTTTTCCTGATGCTCTGGCTTTAAAAGTGGTTTGCCAACTCCTAGAAAACTAAGCGTTCGAGGCCTTATGTAGCCAGACAATGACGCAGGGTCAGCACCTCCTGCATTCGGTCCTATTTTGCTCTTGCCACTACCATCAGATCCACCACCAACACCATCATTACCAGCTGCCAACCACCGCCCAATTCCACGGCCTCTTCCACCAGCCTTCCTCATTTTTGGTAGAAATGTAGACAAAATCCAACAAACTATATAGTAATGTAAAACAAGGTACAAGGTGTCTATAGGACAGGGGAGATTTTGAATTTCTGCAGACACTTGTGGACACTGAACACTTTTGGATTGTGTGAGGCCCACTGATATCTGAGCGCTATGTGACAGGCTCGATGGCACAGCTGTGACCAAAGTGACTAGAGGATAAGGGAGATTTTGAATCTCTGCACACACTTTTGGACACTGGATGGACACTTTTGGATTGTGTGAGGCCCTCTGATATCTGAGCGCTATGTGACAGGCTCGATGGCACAGCTGTGACCAAAGTGACTAGAGGATAAGGGAGATTTTGAATCTCTGCACACACTTTTGGACACTGGACACTTTTGGATTGTGTGAGGCCCAATGAATATCTGAGCGCTATGTGACAGGCTCGATGGCACAGGTGTGACAAAAGTGACTAGAGGATAAGGGAGATTTTGAATCTCTGCACACACTTTTGGACACTGGATGGACACTTTTGGATTGTGTGAGTCCCACTGATATCTGAGCGCTATGTGACAGGCTCGATGGCACAGGTGTGACAAAAGTGACTAGAGGATAAGGGAGATTTTGAATCTCTGCACACACTTTTGGACACTGGATGGACACTTTTGGATTGTGTGAGTCCCACTGATATCTGAGCGCTATGTGACAGGCTCGATGGCACAGCTGTGACCAAAGTGACTAGAGGATAAGGGAGATTTTGAATCTCTGCACACACTTTTGGACACTGGACACTTTTGGATTGTGTGAGGCCCAATGAATATCTGAGCGCTATGTGACAGGCTCGATGGCACAGCTGTGACCAAAGTGACTAGAGGATAAGGGAGATTTTGAATCTCTGCACACACTTTTGGACACTGGATGGACACTTTTGGATTGTGTGAGGCCCACTGATATCTGAGCGCTATGTGACAGGCTCGATGGCACAGCTGTGACCAAAGTGACTAGAGGATAAGGGAGATTTTGAATCTCTGCACACACTTTTGGACACTGGATGGACACTTTTGGATTGTGTGAGGCCCACTGATATCTGAGCGCTATGTGACAGGCTCGATGGCACAGCTGTGACCAAAGTGACTAGAGGATAAGGGAGATATTGAATCTCTGCACACACTTTTGGACACTGGATGGACACTATTGGATTGTGTGAGGCCCACTGATATCTGAGCGCTATGTGACAGGCTCGATGGCACAGCTGTGACCAAAGTGACTAGAGGATAAGGGAGATTTTGAATCTCTGCACACACTTTTGGACACTGGATGGACACTTTTGGATTGTGTGAGGCCCACTGATATCTGAGCGCTATGTGACAGGCTCGATGGCACAGCTGTGACAAAAGTGACTAGAGGATAAGGGAGATTTTGAATCTCTGCACACACTTTTGGACACTGGATGGACACTTTTGGATTGTGTGAGGCCCACTGATATCTGAGCGCTATGTGACAGGCTCGATGGCACAGCTGTGACCAAAGTGACTAGAGGATAAGGGAGATTTTGAATCTCTGCACACACTTTTGGACACTGGATGGACACTTTTGGATTGTGTGAGGCCCAATGAATATCTGAGTGCTATGTGACAGGCTCGATGGCACAGCTGTGACAAAAGTGACTAGAGGATAAGGGAGATTTTGAATCTCTGCACACACTTTTGGACACTGGATGGACACTTTTGGATTGTGTGAGGCCCACTGATATCTGAGCGCTATGTGACAGGCTCGATGGCACAGATGTGACCAAAGTGACTAGAGGATAAGGGAGATTTTGAATCTCTGCACACACTTTTGGACACTGGACACTTTTGGATTGTGTGAGGCCCACTGATATCTGAGCGCTATGTGACAGGCTCGATGGCACAGCTGTGACCAAAGTCACTAGAGGATAAGGGAGATTTTGAATCTCTGCACACACTTTTGGACACTGGACACTTTTGGATTGTGTGAGGCCCAATGAATGTCTGAGCGCTATGTGACAGGCTCGATGGCACAGCTGTGACAAAAATGACTAGAGGATAAGGGAGATTGGATTGCTTTTAAAAAAGCAGTTTGCGGAGCAGTGGGTAAACAGCAATGCAGGAATGTCAGGAAGCCTTAGAAGGCAGCCCAACAACCAACACCACTGATACACCACTATATAGCCTCCCCTTGCACTGCACACACAGTGACTGGTGTGTTGTGCAGGCCAAATCGCTAGCAGCAGAAGCAGTTTTTTTGTCTTCTTCCCTGCCTAATGCTCTCCCTACAGAATCAGCAGCAACCTCTCCCTATACTAAGATCGGCAGAAGTAAGATGGCGGTCAGCTTGCACGCCCTTTTATACCCCCTGTGACGCCCACCAAAGCAAGCCAATCACTTGCATGCCCTTCTGAAAGATGGTGGTGACCCGTGCCTATGTCATCACGTTGCCCACAGTGTCCGTGGATCCTGATTGGCTGAAAAAGAGCGCAAAACAAACTTTTGAAACGCGACTTTGGCGCGTAAGTCGCCGACCTCATGGCCGACCTCATCCTAGGGTCGGGTTTCGTTTCATGAAACCCGACTTTGCCAAAAGTCGGCGACTTTTGCATTTTTTCGACCCGTTTCGCTCAACTCTAATAGCCATTTATCCTATTAATGCACTATGATCGGCACTTTAACCCCTTAACGACCAAGCCATTTTGTAGGTTAAAGACCAGGCCTTAACTTTGAAATCGGACCACTGTCACTTTATGTGGTTATAACTCTGGAACGCTTCAACGGATCCCGCTGATTCTGACATTGTTTTTTCATGACATATTGTACTTCATGTTAGTGGTAAAATTTCTTTGATATGACTTGTGTTTATTTATGAAAAAAATGGAAATATGGAAAAAAAATTAAAAAAATAGTTAATAAATAACATTTCCCACATGTCTACTTTACATTAGCACAATTTTGGAACCAAAATTTTTTTTCTTAGGAAGTTATAAGGGTTAGAAGTTGACCAGCGATTTCTCATTTTTCCAACAAAATCATTTTTTTTAGGGACCACCTCACATTTCAAGTGAGTTTGGGGGGTCAATATAACAGAAAATACCCAAAAGTGACAGCATTATAAAAACTGCACCCCTCAAGGTGTTCAAAACCACATTCAAGAAGGTTATTAACCGTTTAGGTACTTCACAAGAATTGAAGCAATGTGGAAGGAAAAAATGAACATTTCACTTTTTTTCCCAAAAATTTTTATTTGGACACAATTTTTTTTATTTTGTCAAGGGTATCAGGAGAAAATGAATCACAATATTTGTTGTGCAATTTCTCCTGAGTACACCGATACCCCATGTGTGGTGGAAGACCAATCTTTAGGCGCACGGCAGTGCTCAGAAGGGAAGGAGCATCATTTGAGATTTTGAATGTCAAATTGGCTGGAATCGAGAGCGGACGCAATGTCGTGTTTGGAGAGCCCCTGATGTACCTAAACAATGGAAACCTCCCATAAGTGACTCCATTTTGGAAACTAGACCCCCCAAGAAACTTATGTAAATGTGTGTTGAGCACTTTGAACCCCCAAGGGCTTCACCGAAGGTTATAACGTAGAGCCGTGAAAATAAAAAATCAAATTTTTTCTACAAAAATGATCTTTTCACCCCCAATTTTTATTTTCTCAAGGGTAACAAGACCCCAAATGTTATTGTGCAATTTGTCCTGAGTAAGCTGATACCCCATATGTGGGGGTAAATTACTATTTGGGTACATGGCAGAGCTTGGAATGGAACGAGTGCCATTTGACTTTTTTGGCTGGAATTGAGATCGAATGCCATGTTACATTTGGAGAGCCCCTGATGTGCCTAAACAGTGGAAACCCCCCACAAGAGATCCCATTTTGGAAACTAGACCCCCCAACAAGCTTATCTCGATGTGTGTTGAGCACTTTGAACCCCTAAGTGCTTCACAGAAGTTTATAACGTAGAGCCATGAAAATAAAAAAATCTTTTTTTTCCACAAAAATGATCTTTTTGCCCCCCAATTTTTATTTTGCCAAGGGTAACAGGAGAAATAGGACCCCAACAGTTGTGGTGCAATTTGTCCTGAGTACACTGATACCCCATATGTGGGGTGGATCCACTGTTTGGGCGCATGGCTGAGCTCAGAAGGGAAGGAGCGCCATTTTGGAATGTAGACTTTGATGGAATGTTCTACGGGCGTCATGTTGCGTTTGCAGAGCCCCTGATGTGCCAAAACAGTAGAAACCCCCCACAAGTGACCCCATTTTGGAAACTAGACCCTCCATGGAGCTTATCTAGATTTGTGGTGAGCACTTTGAACCCCCAAGTGCTTCACAGAAGTTTATAACGCAGAGCTGTGAAAATTAAAAAATCATATTTTTTTCCACAAAAATTATCTTTAATGAGTAGAGTTGAGCGACTTTGGTCGGATCGGGTTTCGTGAAACCCGAATGAAACAAAATAAGTTTCAGATGAAACTCGTCCGACTAGAGCAAAAAAAGTCGGAGTTTCGTCCGACTTTTATTTCCCATTGACTTGCATTGGGGTCGGGTTTCGGACGAAACTCCGACTTTGTTTTGCTCTAGTCGGACGAGTTTCATCTGAAACTTATTTTGTTTCATTCGGGTTTCACGAAACCCGATCCGACCAAAGTCGCTCAACTCTATTAATGAGCTATAATTTTTCCACATTTTGGCGTACAGAGTCATGTGTGGGCTTGATTTTTGCGGGAAGAGCTGACGTTTTTATTTGTGCACATAACGTTTTTTGATCGCTTTCTATTCTGATTTTTCTGTCAATTTTTTGAGTGAACAAAAACCAGCAATTTAGGAATGCTTTTTCCCCCCCCTCCATTCCGCATGTGGTAAAATTAGTATGGCAGCTTTATTCTTCGGGTCACTACAATTACAGCAATACCTCATTTATATCTTTTTTTATGCTTTGGTGTTTTTTGCACAATAAAAACTTTTATAGAAAAAATATTTTTACATCACTATTCTGCGAGCTATAACTTTTTTTTATTTTTTCGCTGATGATGCTGTATGGCAGCTCGTTTTTTTGCGTGACAAGATGACGTTGTCAGTGGTACCATGTTTATTTATATCCGTTGTTTTGATCGAGTGTTATTGCACTTTTTCCAAGCGGTATGATGATACCGCTTGGAAAAAGTATAATTTGCTACTTTTTTCTGTTTTTTTTATGGCGTTCACTGAAGGGGTTAACTAGGGGGACATTTTTATAGATGGGATTTTTACGGACGTGGCGATACCAAACGTGTATATTTTTGTTTGTTTGTTTTTTTTACGGAAAAATGTGTAATTTTTAGGGATTTTTTAAATTATTTTTCATTATATTTTAATACATTTTTAATTTTTTTTACATATTTTTTTAAAAAATGTTTTTTTCTTACCTTGTTCTTTTATGGGACTTTCACTTTGACTTTAGGTATAATACATTGCAATGCTCCAGCATTGTAATGTATTATACCGATGCTGAAAGCTGGTGACACCTTGCTGTGAGCATGATCTCACCAGCTTTCCATAGGTAAATGACCCAGAGGTTGTCATGGGCAGTGATATAAATACTGATTTCACTGTACCCTGGTACCTGGGGTTGACCTCTATTTTGGAGGTGCTCATATAGCTATGTGCTTTAACTGATTTAGTGAGGCCCATTATGTCAGTTGCCACCTAGTTTCCTACCCCTTTTATCTTCTTGTTTTGTGTTTGCTATTAGTGGCTATTTATGCCAATAAATGGTGATTGTTTAATAAAGATCTTTGTATATTCTTAAATTGGGCCTTGTCAACTCTATATATTATACTCACCGTTGAGCTGGGTGCTCCTTGTTCATTCTGTAGGATATACTGAGAAATAAATTGCAGCATGTGACATTTGCATTGATAAGTTGGATTGCACTCGGCCATGCAAGTCACTGTGTCTGTGGAAAAAAAATCAGACTACACTCAGATAACTCTTAAAGCAGGAGTCACACATAGCAACTTACCAGCGATCCCGACAACGATATCAACGTGTCAGGATCGCTGGTAAGTCACTATGTGATCTCTGGTGAGCTGTCAAGCAGACAGCTTCACCAGCGATGCCGAATGCCCGGCATCGCTGTGTTCGTTAGCGCTGATGCCATATTCATGGCAAAAATAGAATTAAAATAAAACATATTGTTATTCTCACCTTCCGACGTCCCGCGCAGCATTCCCGCCTCTCTCCACGCTCCGGTCCCAGTAATCCTTTGCGAGAATTACCGCGATGAAGTCCGTTCTCGCGGGATCGCGAAGTCTCGCGGTCATTCTTGCAAAGGATTACTGGGACCGGAGCGTGGAGAGAGGCTGGAAGACTGCGTGGGACACTGGAAGGTGAGAATAACAATATTTTTTATTTTTTTATCATTTTACTGCTGATCGCTGGTCTCTCGCCTGTCACATGCAGCGATGCGTGCTGGCCAGCGGGAGATCAGCGACAAAAAAAATGTCCAGAGGTTTCTTGCAGCGATCAGCGATACGGGCAGGGGGGCCGGTCGCTGATCGCTATCACACTCAGCGATCTCGCTGGTGAGATCGCTGTTGTGTCACAAAAGTTGTGACTCAGCAGCGATCTCGCTAGCGAGATTGCTATGTGTGATGGGGCCTTAAGTGCAGTCTGATTTTCACATACTGACAGAATGGTGAAGGTGGAGATATTTTTTTTACATCTTCTCATGCGAGATCGCACTATGATCAAACACTGTTCAAACTCTAATCAGAGTGTGATTAGCATAATTGGACCGATTTTCTTGAATGAGAAAAAATATTGTAGTGACTGTAGCATAAGAGTGAGTGAACTGATATAGGGTTGAATTGCATGTGAAGACGGGAGTTGTTGGGCCTGTCTGCAACAGTAAGGGTGCGTGCACACGTTGCCGATTTGCCTGCAGAATTTTCTGCATGGAATCTGCATCTCTTGGCAGAAAACACAGGTACAAATCTACCCTTTTTTGGGGGATTTTGTGCGTTTTTTTTGCAGACTTTGTGCAGATTCTTTGTGGATTGGCAAGCGTATTTAGCCCTGTGGGTTTCATTAATGGAATGGGTGTTAGAACGCATGCGAATCCGCAAAAAGAATTGACATGCTGCAGAAAATAAACCGCTGCAGATTCCGTGCGGAATTTTCCACAGCATGTGCAAAGCTTTTTTTCCTATTGAATTACATTGGTTGGTCACACACTTGCGATTCTGCAGTGAATCCGTGTGAGAAATCCACTGAGAATCTGTGACAAATCCGCAACATGTGCACATACCCTTAAACGGTTTATTCACACTTAGCAGCTGTGCAGAAGTTCTTGCCACAGTATTTGGAAACAGTTAAAAAATGGCCAAAGTTTTATAATTATAATTTGCTCAAGCACAGTTGAAACTTGTTAAAAACATGACATTTTGTCTGTTTTCAAATTTCCTAAAAAAGTTCTCTGGATGAGGAGGGAATTGCATAGAGAATGATGAAATAAGTTGCAAACCATGATAGATGTTGCCTAGGGAGAAAGGGGAATAAGAGAGAGCTATCTAAGCATAGTAATAGTGAGTATAATAAAAGTTCGGTGGAAAGATAGTTTGCTCATCTTGTAGAGTTGTGCAGATGGGCACAACTCTGGAAAGAGTGGATATCCTTTATGGGTCCTTAATGGTGGTTTGCTGCCAACGTGTTTTGCTGTGGATGATTCCTTGAAAAGGTTCTAACATGGGGTAAAGAAAAGGAAACAGTAACCAGGATAGGGGCGCTCTCACTTCAGGATACCAAGGTTTTGAATATATCAGCATTAGTTGAAAGAAAAAAAAAATATATATATATACATATATACTGTATATATAGTGCCTTGCGAAAGTATTCGGCCCCCTGGAACTTTTCAACCTTTTCCCACATATCATGCTTCAAACATAAAGATACCAAATGTAAATTTTTAGTGAAGAATCAACAACAAGTGGGACACAATTGTGAAGTTGAATGAAATGTATTGGTTATTTTAAGTTTTTGTGGAAAGTCAAAAGGCCCATGATCACTCTGGATGAACTGCAGAGATCTACAGCTGAGGTGGGACAGTCTGTCCATATGACAACAATCAGTCATACACTGCACAAATCTAGCCTTTATGGAAGAGTGGCAAGAAGAAAGCCATTTCTCAAAGATATCCAAAAAAAGTGTTGTTTAAAGTTTGCAACAAGCCACCTGGGAGACACACCAAACATGTGGAAGAAGGTGCTCTGGTCAGATGAAACCAAAATCGAACTTTTTGGCAACAATGCCAAACGATATGCTTGGTGTAAAGGCAACAAAGCTCATCACCCTGAACACACCATCCCCACTGTCAAACATGGTGGTGGTAGCATCATGGTTTGGGCCTGCCTTTCTTCAGCAGGGACAGGGAAGATGGTTAAAATTTATGGGAAGATGGATGGAGCCAAATACAGGACCATTCTTGAAGAAAACCCGTTGGAGTCTGCAAAAGACCTGAGACTGGGACGGAGATTTTTCTTCCAACAAGACAATGATCCCAAACATAAAGCAAAATCTACAATGGAATGGTTCACAAATAAACGTACCAGGTGTTAGAATGGCCAAGTCAAAGTCCAGACATGAATCCAATCGAGAATCTATGGAAAGAGCTGAAAACTGCTGTTCACAAACGATCTCCATCAAACCTCACTGAGCTTGAGCTGTTTGCCAAGGAAGAATGGGCAAGAATTTCAGTCTCTCGATGAACGAAACGGATAGAGACATACCCCAAGCGACTTGCAGCTGTAATTACAGCAAAAGGTGGCGCAACAAAGTATTAAGTTAAAGGGGCCGAATAATATTGCACGCCCCACTTTTCAGTTTTTGAATTTCCACAAAAATTTAAAATAACCAATAAATTTCGTTCAACTTCACAATTGTGTCCCACTTGTTGTTGATTCTTCACCAAAAATTTACATTTGGTATCTTTATGTTTGAAGCATGATATGTGGGAAAAGTTCCAGGGGGCCGAATACTTTCGCAAGGCACTATATATATATATATATATGTATATATATATATATATATATATATATTTTTTTTTTTTTTTTTATTTTTTTTTTTAATTTTTTGAAAAACTTTTTTATTGCTGAAATGAATACCTTTGTGGAGGTGAATATTAAAATTTACAGTAAAACACAATGTATTTCAGCATTCCAGTCTTCATCAGGTGTTGCACCATACTGTTACAGGATGTTGGGATGTGAAACCAAAATTATGGAGCCATTTTTTTTTTAATTTTTGCCATGGGTACCTCTGCTGTATACATAAAATAATGTCTATCTTCCCAGTGCAGTTGAAGAGATTACTAGAGTATGTAAATATAATGGATGAACTTGATAATACTGAGTTATATCATTGTAGTTGCTTTTCAGGAACTATGAATGCCATAGTATACAGTAACTACTAAACCTGCCTGTGTGACTGTACAGTGATCATATACAATGATTTCAAAGGAAAAATTAAATATTAGAACATAGAATTTAAATATGTCCTTCTTGCTAATAAATAATACCAAGTGTAAAGAGTTAATATTTAATATACAAATGCACACACATCAATACACAGTACTGTAAAATATTAGGTTAGTCCAAACATGATCTACCATGCATGCACATGCATAACCCTAATGACATCATTTAATTTCTCTCACCTCCACAGATATGTTAATATGTGAGAGATACTCCTTTTCCCATTATCACTTTAATCTCTTCAGTGCTAAAGCAATCTGCATCTCAATGTGGCAGAATGTAGACACTGAATTACATTCTTAATACTTCATTACAGTATGTATTTACTGTTAACTACAATCCTGTCACCAAGTTATTTATAATTCAGTATGTCATAAATATGCATGTGTATACAGTATACTTCACAGTATATATTGGGGTATGGGATTTATATGTATATATACAGTACAGACCAAAAGTTTGGACACACCTTCTCATTCAAAGAGTTTTCTTTATTTTCATGACTATGAAAATTATAGATTCACTCTGAAGGCATCAAAACTATGAATTAACACATGTGGAATTATAGAATTAACAAAAAAGTGTGAAACAACTGAAAATATGTCTTACATTCTAGGTTCTTCAAAGTAGCCACCTTTTGCTTTGATTACTGCTTTGCACACTCTTGGCATTCTCTTGATGAGCTTCAAGAGGTAGTCCCCGGAAATGGTCTTCCAACAGTCTTGAAGGAGTTCCCAGAGATGTTTACCACTTGTTGGCCCTTTTGCCTTCACTCTGCGGTCCAGCTCACCCCAAACCATCTCAATTGGGTTCAGGTCTGGTGACTGTGGAGGCCAGGTCATCTGGCATAGCACCCCATCACTCTCCTTCTTGGTCAAATAGCCCTTACAGAGCCTGGAGGTGTGTTTGGGGTCATTGTTCTTTTGAAAAATAAATGATGGTCCAACTAAACGCAAACTGGATGGGATAGCATGCCGCTGCAAGATGCTGTGGCAGCCATGCTGGTTCTGTATGCCTTCAATTTTGAATAAATCCCCAACAGTGTCACCAGCAAAGCACCCTCACACCATCACACCTCCTCCTCTATGCTTCACGGTGGGAACCAGGCATGTAGAGTCCATCTGTTCACCCTTTCTGCGTCGCACAAAGACACGGTGGTTGGAACCAAAGATCTCAAATTTGGACTCATCAGACCAAAGCACAGATTTCCACTGGTCTAATGTCCATTCCTTGTGTTCTTTAGCCCAAACAAGTCTTTTCTGCTTGTTGCCTGTCCTTAGCAGTGGTTTCCTAGCAGCTATTTTACCATGAAGGCCTGCTGCACAAAGTATCCTCTTAAGAGTTGATGTAGAGATGTGTCTGCTGCTAGAACTCTGTGTGGCATTGACCTGGTCTCTAATCTGAGCTGCTGTTAACCTGTGATTTCTGAGGCTGGTGACTCGGATGAACTTATCCTCTGCAGCAGAGGTGACTCTTGGTCTTCCTTTCCTGTGGCGGTCCTCATGTAAGCCAGTTTCTTTGTAGCACTTGATGGTTATTGCCACTGCACTTGAGGATACTTTCAAAGTTTTCCCAATATTTCGGACTGACTGACCATCATATCTTAAAGTAATGATGGCCACTTGTTTTTCTTTACTTAGCTGCTTTTTTCTTGCCATAATACAAATTCTAACAGTCTATTCAGTAGGACTTTCAGCTGTGTATCCACCAGATTTCTGCACAACACAACTGATAGTCCCAACCCCATTTATAAGGCAAGAAATCCCACTTATTAAACCTGACAGGGCACACCTGTGAAGTGATAACCATTTCCGGTGACTACCTCTTGAAGCTCATCAAAGAGAATGCCAAGAGTGTGCAAAGCAGTAATCAAAGCAAAAGGTGGCTACTTTGAAGAACTTAGAATATAAGACATATTTTCAGTTGTATCACAGTTTTTTGTTAACTATATAATTCCACATGTGTTAATTCATAGTTTTGATGCCTTCAGAGTGAATCTACAATTTTCATAGTCATGAAAATAAAGAAAACTCTTTGAATGAGGTGTGTCCAAACTTTTGGTCTGTACTGTAAATATGTATTGTAAGGAGGCTAATGGTCACGTAGTCGATGTTAGGTATGTGTCACAGAGATGTCTGCTGTTATGAATGGGTCACCGAGTAGGATAGCAGGACCAGGCTAAGCCACCAGAAAACCAGAGAGGTTGGTAACTAAGCGGATTGCAGACCCCTTATCCTATCCACACAACTAGCAGTAGCCGTGGAGCGTACCTACGATGCCCTAGACGCCTCGGCACAGTCGGAGAACTAACTCAGCCTAAAGCAGGAAAGGTAAAATCTAAGCTGCCCCGGAGCAGACCCCAAAGGAATAGACAGCTCCCAAACATATATTGTTGGTGAGACAAGATGAAAACACAAAAGCAGGCAGAAAAATAGACTGAGCAAATGATGGGGCCCAAACTGATTAAACAGGACAGTAAAGGAAAGACACTGTCTGCAATCACGCAAAAACCCTGAAAAATCCAACACGTCTGATGCACAAAAAACACTGAAGTCGCACGACTTCGCCCCCACTATATCAGCACTCTGGTATATACTGAAAGCAAAGCAAAAAGAGACCAATATAACAGGGGCCAGAACAAACTGACACAAGCCGTAACATATGGGCGGTGATCCAGCACAGCTCCAGCAGGAGCAAGCTGACCCGCACAAAGCAGACATAGACAAAACCAGATCAAATGCAAAAAGATTAGAAAATGAACCACTTAGCTGAACCATGCAGGAACAGAGCAGGAGACATCAGACATCAGACCTCAGAAGGCAGAGGAAGAAAATCACCAGCAGGGATTGCAGGAAGTCACCTGTCTTAAATAAACCAGTCAGAAACCCCAGATCTCCAGTCATCATCATCATTATCAGGTGGCAAGCCTCTGTCAATCTGACCAGCTCCACTACCTCCAATAACCACCAGAGGGAGCCCAGAAAGAGAACTCGCAACACCTCTTGTCAATCTGGCCAGCCCCTCTATCTTGAATAACCACCAGAGGGAGCCCAGAAAGAGAATTCACAACAGTCTGCTCTCTGTGATGTAACCCACTGTCACGTTCGCGCCTTGGCTGAATGGCGCAAACCAGGGGGTTGTGGCCCCACTGTGCCACAAACCAGACTGCCCTGGAAGGGGCGTGACTGCGACAGCTACCTTGGTCTTCACTGGAGCCTCTGATGGTGAGGTCAGGCTTGTGCGGCAGATAGCTGTCGGGTGCCACTCCAGAGTGGTGTCTGGCTGTGGCTGCTGATCCCACTCAGGGACAAGTCACTTGTACAGGTGTGACTGATAGGCAGGCTGAGACACAGGGCAAGCAGGTATGACTGAGACACAGGGCAATCAGGCACGGCTTGGAGACACAGGGCAGGCTGGTACAGACGAGACACAGAGCAGGCTGGCACGGCTTGAGACACAGGGCAGGCGGGCGCGGCTTGAGACACAGGGCAGGCGGGCACGGCTTGAGATACAGGGCAGGCAGGTACGGCTTGAGACACAGGGCAGGTGGGCACCACTTGAGACGCACAGCAGGCGGGCACCGCTTGAGACACAGGGCAAGCAGGAGTGGTATATGAGGGAACAGGTTTAGACCTGTTCACACAGGAGGTGCAGGTATGGATATAGGCAGGAAGGAGTGGAATATGAAGGAACCAGTTTGGACCTGTTCACACAGGAGGTGCAGGTATGGATATAGGCAGGAAGGAGTGGAATATGAAGGGACCGGTTTGGACCTGTTTACACAGGAGGTGCAGGTATGGATACAGGCAGGAAAGAGTGGAATATGACAAAAGCAGGAGTGTGGAGTAGGCAGAGCCGCAGGAGTGCGGAGTAGGCGGAGCCGCAGGAGTGTGGAGTAGGTGGAGCAGCAGGAGTGCGGAGTAGGCGGAGCCACAGGAGTGCAAGGTAGGCGGAGCCACAGGAGTGCAAGGTAGGCGGAGCTTGCAGGAGTGCAAGGTACAGGCAGGGAGGACACAAGGAAAGACACAGCAGGGAAAGGAACCACAGACAAGGAGACTGACAGACAGACAGAGGTAAGACAGAGTTCAGACAGAGAGATAGTACAAGACAAGGTACAGGGACCGAAGGATACAGGGACCCGAATATTCTGCCTCCTGGAGGGTGAGCAAAGAAGTACCAGGCAAGTACTCAGACAAGGCTAGGAAAAGACAGGGACCAGGATATAAGCCTCCTGGTGGGCACTCAGAGTGAACTAGAAATGCTAGGAGTAAAGCCTCTCAAGGAGTGCAAGACAAAGGACAGGGCCTGGCTTCCTCAGTAGCAAGGAGCTAACTGAGTAGAGACATTGCACAGGCAAAGGTTAGTGGGAATGGCAGAACTAAATAGTCAAAGGCTCTAGGTGATTGGTCAGGGACATATTACACAGGTGCACCCTGACTGCATAAGAACCAGAGAGTTCTGGCGCCGCCTCCCTATACACACATAGCTTGGAAGCATAAAGGAGAGCAGAAGCACGGAGCACAGGACTGGCCACAGACAGAATTCACAGCATGGCTTGAAGCAGAAAGTAAGTTGGTGTGCGGGGGATGGGAGGCCATGCAGTGATGCCAGCAGGGTTGTTACAGTAACCCCCCTTTACGGCCCCTCTTCCTCAAGCCTGCCAGAATGACCAGAAGGAGTATGGGACCACACACAGTCCAGGCTGACAGGGCATCCTTCTGGTGAGGTGAAGTAGGCGTGCCATCCGGAATCACCGAGTGCCAAGTTTCTTGGTGCCCAACAGCTTCCAACACAGAGTGTACAAGGACTTCTTCCTCCAGATTGGCAAAAAGCGGGGCCCTGGCAGCTTCAAACTTCACTCCTACATTAGCCGGCCAGCTAGAAACTGAAGACACCTGCACAGAGTCCATTTTTAGCCCGTTATCCAAAGAAAATTGGATCTCCTCCAGGTGGGTGAACAACCGGGATACGTAGGCCACTGTTCCCACCTCTGCATTCACCTGCATTCACCTGCTGGAGGCATACATACAGGGAGCCATTTCAACCTGTTACTCAGAAAAAACTGGGCCCCCTTTTTCAGGTTAGAGGATGAGTAATGCTCCATCTTGGGACCTTCACCCACTGGCCATAGAGGAGCAGAAGGCATCCACTCAGGATCCATCTTCAGCCCTTTATCCTGGGGAAGACAATCAAGAGGCAGGGATGCTCTAGGGAGCAGATCACTGGCATTATTGCTGGAGATATGTGACGAGGAGGCCTCTGCTTCACCCTCTTCGGAGGCGTCATCACCCCTAGACTCGACGACCAGCAGACTGGATAAAGACGACAACTTGGCTGACTGAATGTGACGCAAGGGAACCA
Organism: Dendrobates tinctorius; assembly: GCF_039654945.1. Lineage (NCBI taxonomy): Eukaryota > Metazoa > Chordata > Amphibia > Anura > Dendrobatidae > Dendrobates > Dendrobates tinctorius. Next base: position 21,371,356 of record NW_027361671.1, read on the forward strand.
GACACCGCTTTGTCACTTGGCTGTCTCAGGCGCGGTACCTTGCTGGGTCTTCAAACATAAATGGGCACCAGGATCTCTGGTTCAGAATGACCCATGGGCATACCAGACAGCTAATGGAAGACGAACTTCTTTGTATACAAAGCTCCGACCTGGAGCTGTAGTTGTCCTTGCAGGACTAGACTGTTCTCAAAGAGGGCACGGCCACCTTTAGACGATGCCCACGCTGGGTTCTGGAGCTGAAGAATGGAGATCATACACCGACTCTGTATGCCTGGTGGCTCGAACACCCCAAAGCTCCCAGAAGGCAACAAAACAGTCATAGGCTTTAATGGAGAGGGAGTACTCTCGCCAGGGGAAGCCTCTCCTACTGGCCCAGGGTTCTGGAGTACAGGCTTCACAGGGCAGAGGCCAGATTCCGGCTGCAACTTTGCCCGCTTCTTCTTTTTAGACCTCTTGGATCTTGCATGGGAGGCCGCATCGGCAGACTGTGGAACAGGAGATGGCTGGACGGTCATAGGTGGTTGAGATGTATCAACCACAGGTTCCTCTTGTCTGGTCTGTCTCTGGAAGCTTGGAGGGGAAGACTTTTCAGGAGCAGCTGGACGAGGCATGTCAAACACTTTACGGAAGGCCAACAGGAAGGCCCCCAGGCTCATGACAACAGAGTCCCCTGCTTCCCAAAGGTGACAGATCTACATCAAGGCATCACCAGCTAGGTAGGACATGATGTATCCCAACTTGACCCTGTCAGAGGGGAAACAAGCTGCATTCTGCAGGATGTAGCGCAGGCACTTTTTTTTAGGAACCCTTGGCACTCAGTAGGGTTCCCATTGAACCTAGGAGGGTCATCTGGGTTGTGCTCCTCATAGGCCAGAAGTTGCTCATACATAGCCCTGGAGACAATGAGTGGTTCAGACGTCTCAACAATTGGAACCACGCAAGGCAGAACAAATTCTTCCGGTGGCTTATACTGGCAGGGAGAGAGTTCATCATGCTCTGTGAGCGGAAGGACATGGGACTCAGCAGGGACCATGGCCTGTGCAAACTGTCACGCTCACGCCTTGGCTGAATGGCGTGAGCCGGGGGGTTGTGGCCCCACTGTGCCACAAACCAGACTATCCTGGAAGGGGCGTGACTATGACAGCTACCTTGGTCTTCACTGGAGCCTCTGATGGTGAGGTCAGGCTTGTGCAGCAGATAGCTGTCGGGTGCCACTCCAGGGTGGTGTCTGGCAGTGGCTGCTGATCCCACTCGGGGACAAGTTAGTTGGACAGGTGTGACTGACAGGCAGGCTGAGACACAGGGCAATCAGGTATGACTGAGACACAGGGCAATCAGGCATGGCTTGGAGACACAGAGCAAGCAGGTACGGCTTGGAGACACAGGGCAGGCTGGTACAGACGAGACACAGAGCAGGCTGGCATGGCTTGAGACACAGGGCAGGCAGGCATGGCTTGAGACACTGGGCAGACGGGCATGGCTTGAGACATAGGGCAGGCAGGCACGGCCTGAGACACACAGCAGGCGGGCACCACTTGAGACACAGAGCAAGCAGGAGTGGTATATGAGGGAACAGGTTTGGACATGTTAACACAGGAGGTGCTGGTATGGATATAGGCAGGAAGGAGTGGAATATGAAGGAACCAGTTTGGACCTGTTCACACAGGAGGTGCAGGTATGAATACAAGCAGGAAAGAGTGGAATATGACAAAAGCAGGAGTGCGGAGTAGGTGGAGTCACAGGAGTATGGAGTAGGCGGAGCTGTAGGAGTGCGGATAAGGCGGAGCCACAGAAGTGTGGAGTAGGCGGAGCTACAGGTATGCAAGGTAGGTGGAGCTTGCAAGAATGCAAGGAAGGCGGAGCTTGCAAGAGTGCAAGGTAGGCGGAGCTTGCAAGAGTGCAGGGTACAGGCAGGGAGGACACAGTAAAAGACACAGCAGGGAAAGGAACCACAGACAAGGAGACTGACAGACAGACAGAGGTAAGACAGAGACACAGTACAAGACAAGATACAGGGACCGAAGGATACAGGGACCAGGATATTCTGCCTCCTGGAGGGCGAGCAAAGAAGTACCAGGCAAGTACTCAGACAAGGCTAGGACAAGACAGGGACGAGGATATAAGCCTCCTGGTGGGCACTCAGAGTGAACTAGAAGCGCTAGGAGTAAAGCCTCTCAAGGAGTGCAAGACAAAGGACAGGGCCTGGCTTCCTCAGTAGCAAGGAGCTAGCTGAGTAGAGACATTGCACAGGCAAAGGTTAGTGGGAGTGGCAGAACTAAATAGTCAAAGGCTCTAGGTGATTGGTCAGGGACATATTACACAGGTGCACCCTGACTGCATAAGAACCAGAGAGTTCTGGCGCTGCCTCCCGATACACACATAGCTTGGAAGCATACAGGAGAGCAGAAGCACGGAGCACAGGACTGGCAACAGACAGAATTCACAGCAAGGCTTGAAGCAGAAAGTAAGTTGGTGTGCGGGGGATGGGAGGCCATGCAGTGATGCCAGCAGGGTTGTTACACCCAAAGTATTTCTTTAGTGCACATAAGCACTAAGAGGCGTTTGGTGCACCTGGGTTGAGGTTGGGGGTAGCTATGAGAGATGGGTGGGTCTAGCTATCCACATACCTCACATCTGGGTGTGGTCACAGTCTATATAATGGAGGCTGTTGTTTGGCACTTGGTCTGTGATTTGAGGCATGGAGGCCTCCATTGTGTGTGTACTAAGACACTAACCTGAGTGGACTGACCAGCAGTACTATATGAATTGTTTGCTTTGTCTGTTTGTTTCCATTTTGTGCCACAGAAGGCCATATTTTGTTTACTTAAATTTAAGCAGGTTTATGGAGTGAATAAGCATGAAGGAAATTTTTTATGAAAACTGCTTCCTGTGCTTACCTCATCCCACAGCCGAGTGAGTAAAACCTTAATATATATAAATATATAACTGTGATAAAGTTACTGGCAAAGTACTGGAGGAGAAATATGTATCACTGAGGTTGTTAGCTTCAGTGATATGAACCTAGGAAAATGCTCCAGCACACTAAGTGCTGAGAGGGGTTAATCGTCCATGTTTACAGCTACTTTAAGTGAACATTTGTAGATTTTGTGGAGTCCAGAGGATAAATACACAGCCTTCTGGATCATTCAGTGTTGAGTGTGTCTGGATGTGCAAGCTCCAGAGGTGTACTTTCATGACAAGGAAAGCTGAATTTTTTTTTCTGTTTCTGAGTGGGCGGATCCCCATAGCAACACACACTGTGCCATACGCTTTGTTTTTGTTTTCCCACTAGGCCAGAAAGGCTGTGATTGTTTAGCTAATGCAGTACTGGCTTATGCAGTACCTTTAATAAACCAGTGGACGGTTTAAAGAGACATTCCTCTGTCTACCTCTATGTGCAGCCAAGTCAGCTGATATATACATATATATATGTATCTACATGTATCTAATCCTATCCTGCGTGATACTGACTGCTGAGCAGTGTATCTAATCTTATCCTGTGTGGTACCGTCTGCTGAGCTGTGTATCTAATCCTATCCTGTGTGATACTGACTGCTGAGCCATGTACCTAAACCTATCATATGTGTTACTGACAGCTCAGCCGTGTATCTTATCCTATCCTGTGTGATACTGACTGCTGAGTCGTGTATCTAGTCTTATCCTGTGTGATACTGTCTGCTGAGCCGTGAATCTAATACTATCCTGTGTGATACTGGGCTCCCCCTGCAGTCTGTGTCAGAGGGTGGTCTGTGTTGGCATGGTAATAAATTGTGTTATTTCCACCTTTACAGAAGGACGATAACACCATAGAAATGATAAAAATAATAGGCAAAATTGTTTGGTGAATTGGAATGCGCGGGGTTAAAATTTCACCTCACAACATAGCCTATGATGCTCTCGGGGTCCAGACGCGTGACTGTGCAAAATTTTGTGGCTGTAGCTGCGACGGTGCAGATGCCAATCCCGGACATACACACATACATACATACATACATTTTTTCCCCATTATGTACATAGGGGCAAAATTGTTTGGTGAATTGGAACGTGCAGGGTTAAAATTTCGCCTCACAACATAGCCTATGACGCTCTCAGGGTCCAGACATGTGACTGTGCAAAATTTTGTGGTTGTAGCTGCGACAGTGCAGATGCCAATCCCGGACACACATACATACACACATACACACATACATACATATACACACACACACACACACACACATTGAGCTTTATATATTAGATCATACTATATATATATATATATATATATATATATATATAATAGATCTATCTATTTATCTATCTATCTATCTATAATATATATAACATATATGTAATATATAAAGATCTATAATATATATACTGTGTGTGTATATATATATATATATATTATAGATATCTATAATATATACATAATATTATATACTGTTTATATATATATATATATAGTATATATATATATATATGTATACATATAGATTCAAACAATGTGAAAAACATATAGCCAGCTCACCATAAAGGAGTTCCTCTTGATGCAGTAATCAGTGTTCACTAGAGTTGAGCGACTTTCGGTTTTTTAGGGTCGCGTTTCGTTTCGTGAAACCCGACTTTTCCAAAAGTCGGGTTGAGCAAGATCGTCCGATTATAGGGAAAAGTCGGGGTCGTCCCGAAACACGAAACCCAATGTAAGTCAATGGGGAATAAAAGTCGGCAGTGAGAGGAGGACAGGAAACACACCTACAGTGCCCATTTGAATGCCAAAAGCATCAATTCTTCTTACTTAAGCTTGTCAACCTTAATTAACTTCATAATACAAGTTACGCACTGAAAAATGGGGGTTATTTGGCTAAAGGTGTGGGGGGGGAAGGCTGGCTGCAGGTTTTCATGTGCCCTGGGCGAAAGAGCGCCCCTTTAACACATACCACAACTCATCATGCTCCGATACGGCAGAGAAATAGCGGTATAGTACAATGAAAAATACCTCACTTTTTACATCTCATGAAGAGGCCCATCTATTTCTCCATACAGAATCATTGGTCCCATATAATGTTTGAAACAGTATATGATGAGCTCCACATAATGCTACAGTATATGTTGGTCCCCATGGATGAAGCTCCACTGTCTTATGGGCCCAAATAATGCTCCAAACATAATGGGCCCCATTTCTAATGCTCTAGTGTATAATGGGCCCTGTAAATGCTGCTCCAGTGTCTGATGTCCACCTTTGGAATGTTCCAGTGTATGGTGGGCCCCATGTATCATTCTCCAGAGTATAGTGCTCCCCAAAAATTGCTGTCCCAACATTGAAAACAATCAAATAAGTCTCCTCGCTAGGGAATCCCTGTACTTGTCTGGACTCCTTGTCGTCCCCATCTTCCATCTCACTGCACAGTATTTCAACTTTGCAAGTGCTGTGATCCTGAGCAAGCAGGGGGGGCCCACTCGTTGGCGATGGCACTGGCACAGGGCCCCTGATAGTACGGTGGTGTGTCTGATGGCTGGTGGGCCGAACCTGCACTTTCATCTGCAGCTTCCTCTTTGTCACCGTGTAAGATGGAACTGTATATGGGAAGGGTAACCTGAGTTTCATCAGGGTCAGATTCAGGTCATGTAGCGTGCGAGGGGAATGTAGTGGTCTGGGTCAATGTACCAGCAGATTCATCGAGCAGTGGCTGGGCATCAGTGCACTTGTGTCGCCCCCAGGAGTACGGTCGCCACAGTGGCATTACCTTCTTCCAAGGGAGTGTGGTGTCATGCTTGGGAGCAACGAAGGATCTCTCTAGCAGGTTAACTGATTGGGCGGCGTTATTCCCACGAGTCATGACCCTCCAAACAGCGTTCATGAAGGCAAAGTGTTTGTTTTACGTGGGCAGTATGGTTGCAAAGCTGAACCTTAAAGGAATGTCCAGAAGGGCACCACCAGGAGTGGAGCCTACGGTTAAATTCGACTCCACCTGGGAAACCTCAACCATGCCAGCTACAGAACAGATGCACACATTGCAAGCTTAATTCCGTTAACGAACGAGACTCCGTCATGCCCCGCGGTCCGAGTCCGGCTTACTAGAGGGACACGTGAAGCACTGGCACATGAGATTGGCCAATAACTGGTGTGTCATGCCCTTACATGTCCGTGGCTGCATGTGCGCTACACTGAAAAGGCCAGTGTTTGTCGCTTACAGGTGCAGATAACCCGCTGAACAACGTTAGTGATGGGGATCACTGATTACAATTATTACCCACGAACAATGATTTCCCAGTAAGTGCAGGTCAACCGCAGTTCCGGAATTAGGCCTAACCGTCATTTCTGAAAAAATGAAAAACTTACGTGTGCAAACCACAGGTGCTGCAGCTTGCTTAACAGCTCGCCAGCCGTTCTCACGCCCAGTATGGATTACACGTGATTGCACAAAGGTGAGAAAGGGTACCGTATCCCCAGATAACATGTATGGATAGCGTACACATTCAAAATATATGTCTCAGGAGGCAGGCTCAGACGGTGTCAGGCCCAGTATGGATTGCACGTGATTGCACAAAGGCTAGAAAGGGTACCGTTTCCCCAGATAACATGTATGGATAGCGTACACATTCAAAATATATGTCTCAGGAGGCAGGCTCAGACGGTGTCAGGCCCAGTATGGATTGCACGTGATTGCACAAAGGTTAGAAAGGGTACCGTTTCCCCAGATAACATGTATGGATAGCGTACACATTCAAAATATATGTCTCAGGAGGCAGGCTCAGACGGTGTTAGGCCCAGTATGGATTGCACGTGATTGCACAAAGGTTAGAAAGGGTACCGTATCCCCAGATAACATGTATGGATAGCGTACACATTCAAAATATATGTCTCAGGAGGCAGGCTCAGACGGTGTTAGGCCCAGTATGGATTGCACGTGATTGCACAAAGGTTAGAAAGGGTACCGCATCCCCAGATAACATGTATGGATAGAGTACACATTCAAAATATATGTCTCAGGAGGCAGGCTCAGACGGTGTCAGGCCCAGTATGGATTGCACGTGATTGCACAAAGGTTAGAAAGGGTACCGTTTCCCCAGATAACATGTATGGATAGCGTACACATTCAAAATATATGTCTCAGGAGGCAGGCTCAGACGGTGTTAGGCCCAGTATGGATTGCACGTGATTGCACAAAGGTTAGAAAGGGTATCGTATCCCCAGATAACATGTATGGATAGCGTACACATTCAAAATATATGTCTCAGGAGGCAGGCTCAGACGGTGTCAGGCCCAGTATGGATTGCACGTGATTGCACAAAGGTTAGAAAGGGTACCGTTTCCCCAGATAACATGTATGGATAGCGTACACATTCAAAATATATGTCTCTAGAGGCAGGCTCAGACGGTGTTAGGCCCAGTATGGATAGCACGTGATTGCACAAAGGTTAGAAAGGGTACCGTATCCCCAGATAACATGTATGGATAGCGTACACATTCAAAATATATGTCTCAGGAGGCAGGCTCAGACGGTGTTAGGCCCAGTATGGATTGCACGTGATTGCACAAAGGTTAGAAAGGGTACCGTATCCCCAGATAACATGTATGGATAGCGTACACATTCAAAATATATGTCTCAGGAGGCAGGCTCAGACGGTGTCAGGCCCAGTATGGATTGCACGTGATTGCACAAAGGTTATAAAGGGTACCGTTTCCCCAGATAACATGTATGGATAGCATACACATTCAAAATATATGTCTCAGGAGGCAGGCTCAGACGGTGTTAGGCCCAGTATGGATTGCACGTGATTGCACAAAGGTTAGAAAGGGTACCGTATCCCCAGATAACATGTATGGATAGCGTACACATTCAAAATATATGTCTCAGGAGGCAGGCTCAGACGGTGTCAGGCCCAGTATGGATTGCACGTGATTGCACAAAGGTTAGAAAGGGTACCGTATCCGCAGATAACATGTATGGATAGCGTACACATTCAAAATATATGTCTCAGGAGGCAGGCTCAGACGGTGTCAGGCCCAGTATGGATTGCACGTGATTGCACAAAGGTTAGAAAGGGTACCTTTTCCCCAGATAACATGTATGGATAGCGTACACATTCAAAATATATGTCTCAGGAGGCAGGCTCAGACGGTGTTAGGCCCAGTATGGATTGCACGTGATTGCACAAAGGTTAGAAAGGGTACCGTATCCCCAGATAACATGTATGGATAGCGTACACATTCAAAATATATGTCTCAGGAGGCAGGCTCAGACGGTGTTAGGCCCAGTATGGATTGCACGTGATTGCACAAAGGTTAGAAAGGGTACCGTATCCGCAGATAACATGTATGGATAGCGTACACATTCAAAATATATGTCTCAGGAGGCAGGCTCAGACGGTGTCAGGCCCAGTATGGATTGCACGTGATTGCACAAAGGTTAGAAAGGGTACCGTTTCCCCAGATAACATGTATGGATAGCGTACACATTCAAAATATATGTCTCAGGAGGCAGGCTCAGACGGTGTTAGGCCCAGTATGGATTGCACGTGATTGCACAAAGGTTAGAAAGGGTACCGTATCCCCAGATAACATGTATGGATAGCTTACACATTCAAAATATATGTCTCAGGAGGCAGGCTCAGACGGTGTCAGGCCCAGTATGGATTGCACGTGATTGCACAAAGGTTAGAAAGGGTACCGTTTCCCCAGATAACATGTATGGATAGCGTACACATTCAAAATATATGTCTCAGGAGGCAGGCTCAGACGGTGTTAGGCCCAGTATGGATTGCACGTGATTGCACAAAGGTTAGAAAGGGTACCGTTTCCCCAGATAACATGTGTGGATAGCGTACACATTCAAAATATATGTCTCAGGAGGAAGGCTCAGACGGTGTTAGGCCCAGTATGGATTGCACGTGATTGCACAAAGGTTAGAAAGGGTACCGTATCCCCAGATAACATGTATGGATAGCGTACACATTCAAAATATATGTCTCAGGAGGCAGGCTCAGACGGTGTCAGGCCCAGTATGGATTGCACGTGATTGCACAAAGGTTAGAAAGGGTACCGTTTCCCCAGATAACATGTATGGATAGCGTACACATTCAAAATATATGTCTCAGGAGGCAGGCTCAGACGGTGTTAGGCCCAGTATGGATTGCACGTGATTGCACAAAGGTTAGAAAGGGTACCGTATCCCCAGATAACATGTATGTATAGCGTACACATTCAAAATATATGTCTCAGGAGGCAGGCTCAGACGGTGTTAGGCCCAGTATGGATTGCACGTGATTGCACAAAGGTTAGAAAGGGTACCGTATCCCCAGATAACATGTATGGATAGCGTACACATTCAAAATATATGTCTCAGGAGGCAGGCTCAGACAGTGTCAGGCCCAGTATGGATTGCACGTGATTGCACAAAGGTTATAAAGGGTACCGTTTCCCCAGATAACATGTATGGATAGCGTACACATTCAAAATATATGTCTCAGGAGGCAGGCTCAGACGGTGTTAGGCCCAGTATGGATTGCACGTGATTGCACAAAGGTTAGAAAGGGTACCGTATCCCCAGATAACATGTATGGATAGCGTACACATTCAAAATATATGTCTCAGGAGGCAGGCTCAGACGGTGTCAGGCCCAGTATGGATTGCACGTGATTGCACAAAGGTTAGAAAGGGTACCGTTTCCCAAGATAACATGTATGGATAGCGTACACATTCAAAATATATGTCTCAGGAGGCAGGCTCAGACGGTGTCAGGCCCAGTATGGATTGCACGTGATTGCACAAAGGTTAGAAAGGGTACCGTTTCCCCAGATAACATGTATGGATAGCGTACACATTCAAAATATATGTCTCAGGAGGCAGGCTCAGACAGTGTTAGGCCCAGTATGGATTGCACGTGATTGCACAAAGGTTAGAAATGGTACCGTATCCCCAGATAACATGTATGGATAGTGTACACATTCAAAATATATGTCTCAGGAGGCAGGCTCAGACGGTGTTAGGCCCAGTATGGATTGCACGTGATTGCACAAAGGTTAGAAAGGGTACCGTATCCCCAGATAACATGTATGGATAGCGTACACATTCAAAATATATGTCTCAGGAGGCAGGCTCAGACGGTGTCAGGCCCAGTATGGATTGAAGGTGATTGCACAAAGGTTAGAAAGGGTACCGTTTCCCCAGATAACATGTATGGATAGCGTACACATTCAAAATATATGTCTCAGGAGGCAGGCTCAGACGGTGTTAGGCCCAGTATGGATTGCACGTGATTGCACAAAGGTTAGAAAGGGGACCGTATCCCCAGATAACATGTATGGATAGCGTACACATTCAAAATATATGTCTCAGGAGGCAGGCTCAGGCGGTGTTAGGCCTAGTATGGATTGCACGTGATTGCACAAAGGTTAGAAAGGGTACCGTATCCCCAGATAACATGTATGGATAGCGTACACATTCAAAATATATGTCTCAGGAGGCAGGCTCAGACGGTGTTAGGCCCAGTATGGATTGCACGTGATTGCACAAAGGTTAGAAAGGGTACCTTATCCCCAGATAACATGTATGGATAGCGTACACATTCAAAATATATGTCTCAGGAGGCAGGCTCAGACGGTGTTAGGCCCAGTATGGATTGCACGTGATTGCACAAAGGTTAGAAAGGGTACCGTATCCCCAGATAACATGTATGGATAGCGTACACATTCAAAATATATGTCTCAGGAGGCAGGCTCAGACGGTGTCAGGCACAGTATGAATTTCACGGCCCAGATTACACAGCGGAGGAGCAGGGAGAGGTAAAGATTGCAAATGCTGGGGCCCTGCCCAAGCAAGGGGGGCCCACTGGTGGGCGTCGGTACTGGCACTGGGCCCCTCATAGTACAGCGGTGTGTCTGACGGCGGGTGTGCACCACCACCGTCAGAGACACTTGATTGCACTATGAGGGACCCTGTGCCAGTGCCCGCGCCCAAGAGTCGGCCTACCCACCTGTCCAGGGCAACGGCACTCGCACGGTGTCGTGTGCTAGGTGGTGACCCCGGCCATGGGGGGGGAGGCAGCACAGTTAGGGAGTTTTAGAAAGTGGCATATGTTGATGTTGGAAATTCAGCTGATGCAAAAGGCGAAATAGGTGAAGTCCCAGGAAGAGGTGGACCAAAGCAAGCCATTTTTCTGTCACCCTATGTGTCATCAGGGGAAGGTGGGACAAAATCCTTGGAAACCCATGCGTGGTTCATTTTAATGAAGGTTAGATCATCCACATTTTGGGTTGACAGACGGGTCCTTTTTTCTGTCAGGATTGATCCAGCTGCACTGAAGACTCTTTCCGATAGCACACTTGCAGCTGGGCAAGCGAGCTCCTGTAAGGCATATTGGGCCAATTCAGGCCAGGTGTCCAGGTTAGCGGCCCAGTAGTCAAAGGGGAATGACCTGTGTGGGAGAACATCGATATGGGAGGAAAAGTAGTTTGTAACCATAGATGACAACTGCTGTCTCCTGTCACTTTCCATCGATGCAGTATTACCAGTTGTGTGAGCGGTATTTGAAAAATCAGTCCACAACATTGTCATGAAACCCCTGTCTCCAACGCCACTTCTGGTGTGTGCACCACGAACACCTCTGCCAAGCTGCCCCCGGCCCGTACGGCTCGTGTGAGAACCATCACCGCTGCTGTGTGCTGGGAATGCCTCAAGCAACCGATTTACCAGAGTTGCTTGTTTATTAGCCAATATTAGGTCAAGGTTCTCCTGTGGCATGATGTTTTGTAATTTGCCTTTATAGCGTGGATCCAGGATGCTGGCCAACCAGTAGTCGTCATCGTTCATCATTTTGGCAATGCGGGGGTCCCTTTTTAGGATCCGCAAGGCATAATCTGACATGTGGGCCAATGTTCCCGGTGTCAATGATGCACTGCGAGTGCTGGGTGGAGGAGCACTTTCTGGCAAATCCACATCCCTCCAGTCACGCACAAACCCTGTACCAGACCTTGCCACGCCAACATTTTCACTTGCCCCACGAGATGCATCCTCCTCCCCTAAGTAATCATCCCCATCATCATCCTCCTCCTCCTCTTCTTCCTCCACCTCGTCCAGGAGAGGTCCCTGAGCAGACAATGGCTGAATGTCATCAAGGATTCCCTCCTCCTCTTCCTCCTCATCAACATTGGCTGCAGACGCCTGCTCCTTAAGGTGCGTCAAAGTTTGCATGAGCAGACGCATAAGTGGGATGCTCATGCTTAGGATGGCGTCGTCTGCGCTTACCAGCCGTGTGCATTCCTCAAAACACTGAAGGACTTTACAGAGGTCTTTCAGCTTCGACCACTGCACACCTGTCAACTCCATGTCTGCTCTCAAAGTGCCTGGCCGTGTATCCTCCCACAAATGCATTATGGCCTGCCTCTGCTCGCACAGCCGATCCACCATGTGCAGGGTGGAGTTCCACCTTGTTGCAATGTCGATAATGAGGCGGTGGTTGGGAAGGTGGAGCAATCGCTGCAGCTTCTGCATACGAACGGAGTGTACAGGCGACCGGCGGATGTGCGCGCACAGTCTTCGCACCTTCTGGAGCAGGACTGTTAACTCCGGATAATTTTTGAGGAAGCACTGCACCACCAGGTTCAAGGTGTGAGCCAAGCAAGGTATGTGGCTGAGTTTTGAAAGGGCTATGGCTGCCACAAAATTACGGCCGTTATCACTAACTACCTTGCCTGCCTCAAGATGTACACTGCCCAGCCATGACTCATTTTGTCGCTTCAAGTACTCGGCCAGCACCTCGGCGGTGTGTCTGTCGCCCAAACACATCATCTGCAACACAGCCTGCTGACGCTTTCCACTAGCTGCTCGATAGGGGGACACATCGTGTGCAACAGTGGCAGCTGCAGATGGAGTGCTCATACGACTGCGCTCTGTGGACGAGCTTTCGCTTCTGGAGGAGGAGGAGGAGGGTCGAACGCCTACAGCCAACTGTTTCCTATACCGTGGGCTAGGCAGCACTGTCCCACCACCGCTGTCCCCTGTGGACCCTGCATCCACCAAATTAACCCAGTGCGCAGTGATGGACACGTAACGGCCCTGGCCATGCCGACTGGACCATGCATCAGTTGTGAGGTGCACCTTTCCGCTCACTGACTGCTTGAGAGCATGGACAATGCGGTCTTTCACATGATGGTGGAGGGCTGGGATGGCTTTGCGAGAGAAGAAGTGGCAACTGGGTAGGTCATAGCGTGGTACTGCATAGGCCATGAGTTCGCGGAAAGCTGTGCTTTCCACCAACCGAAAGGGCATCATCTCAAACGAGATTAGTTTGGCAATGTGGGCGTTCAAACCCAGTGTACGCGGATGAGAGACTGAGTACTTTCTTGACCTACTCATAGTGTCTGGGAGGGTGAGCTGGACTTGAGAGCTGCATATGGTGGAAGTAGCGGTGGACAGGGCGGACTGAGAGAGGGTTGATGATGGTGATGGAGTTGGTGTTCTTTCTGATGGCCTAGAATCAGTCTTTCGTTGATATAACAGTGGGATTCCCTGACTGCTGTGGCCTTGCAACGACACCTCAACATTTGCTGCTGTGCTAACCGGTGGGCTTACAGAGGGGGAAACAATGTAGCGTTGCTGACTACCTTCGTTGTGATCAGTTGCACATGTGGCACTTGAGGTTTGGTGTTGTGTCCATGCTTGCAAGTGCATGCTGGTTAAATGTCTAAGCATGCAACTGGTATTCAAATTTTTCAGATTTTTCCCTCGGCTAAAGGTCTTTGCGCACTTCTTACAGATAACCTTGGCCTGATCATGAGGATTTTGGTCAAAAAAGTGCCACACTGCACTCTTCCTACTTTGGCAGACATTTTGCGGCCTAGCACGCTGTGATCTTTTGACCCTCTGGACAAGCTGTCCAGCAACTCTTTTGATGTTTGGAACCTGTCTTTGGAGTGCTCCGGGCCTGCCAGATAACAGCTGTTGCGATGTCGATGTCTGCTGTGGATGCTCCTCATCTGAGCTATTGGAAGCAGCACCCTCTTCCCCCAATGGATGCCAATCTGGGTCAACAACTGGGTCATCCATCACCTCCTCTTCTATGTCATGTGCACCTTCCTCTGTGTCACCGTGTATGGTGGTATAGTGTGCGGGAAGGGGCACCTGAGTCTCATCAGGGTCAGAATCTGTCTCTGTACACTGCGAGGACAATGTAGTGCTCTGAGTGAATGTACCAGCAGAATCATCCATCAGCGGCTGTGCATCAGTGCACTCCATGTCAGATTCATCTTGGCCTGGGTAATTCACCATTTCACTTGATAATCCAGGCATGGTATGTGAAAACAGCTCCATGGAGTAATCAGTAGTATGGCCTGCGTCATCCTTCAATCTTGGTTGGGGTGAAGGACACAAGGAAAGGTGTGGTTCATGAACATGAGCCTCCAATGACGACTCAGTGCTTTTACTTTTTACAACTGAAGAAGAGGAGGCGATAGAGCTGGAGGCTGAGTCAGCAATGTAAGACAAAACTTTTTCCTGATGCTCTGGCTTTAAAAGCGGTTTGCCAACTCCTAGAAAACTAAGCGATCGAGGCCTTATGTAGCCAGACGATGACACAGGGTCAGCACCTCCTGCATTCGGTCCTATTTTGCTCTTGCCACTACCATCAGATCCACCACCAACACCATCATTACCAGCTGCCAACCCCCGCCCAATTCCACGGCCTCTTCCACCAGCCTTCCTCATTTTTGGTAGAAATGTAGACAAAATCCAACAAACTATATAGTAATGTAAAACAAGGTACAAGGTGTCTATAGGAAAGGGGAGATTTTGAATTTCTGCAGACACTTGTGGACACTGGACACTTTTGGATTGTGTGAGGCCCACTGATATCTGAGCGCTATGTGACAGGCTCGATGGTACAGCTGTGACCAAAGTGACTAGAGGATAAGGGAGATTTTGAATCTCTGCACACACTTTTGGACACTGGACACTTTTGGATTGTGTGAGGCCCAATGAATATCTGAGCGCTATGTGACAGGCTCGATGGCACAGCTGTGACCAAAGTGACTAGAGGATAAGGGAGATTTTGAATCTCTGCACACACTTTTGGACACTGGACACTTTTGGATTGTGTGAGGCCCACTGATATCTGAGCGCTATGTGACAGGCTCGATGGCACAGCTGTGACCAAAGTGACTAGAGGATAAGGGAGATTTTGAATCTCTGCACACACTTTTGGACACTGGACACTTTTGGATTGTGTGAGGCCCAATGAATATCTGAGCGCTATGTGACAGGCTCGATGGCACAGCCGTGACCAAAGTGACTAGAGGATAAGGGAGATTTTGAATCTCTGCACACTTTTGGACACTGGACACTTTTGGATTGTGTGAGGCCCACTGATATCTGAGCGCTATGTGACAGGCTCGATGGCACAGCTGTGACCAAAGTGACTAGAGGATAAGGGAGATTTTGAATCTCTGCACACACTTTTGGACACTGAACACTTTTGGATTGTGTGAGGCCCACTGATATCTGAGCGCTATGTGACAGGCTCGATGGCACAGCTGTGACCAAAGTGACTAGAGGATAAGGGAGATTTTGAATCTCTGCACACACTTTTGGACACTGGACACTTTTGGATTGTGTGAGGCCCAATGAATATCTGAGCGCTATGTGACAGGCTCGATGGCACAGCTGTGGCCAAAGTGACTAGAGCATAAGGGAGATTTTGAATCTCTGCACACACTTTTGGACACTGGACACTTTTGGATTGTGTGAGGCCCACTGATATCTGAGCGCTATGTGACAGGCTCGATGGCACAGCTGTGACCAAAGTGACTAGAGGATAAGGGAGATTTTGAATCTCTGCACACACTTTTGGACACTGGACACTTTTGGATTGTGTGAGGCCCACTGATATCTGAGCGCGATGTGACAGGCTCGATGGCACAGCTGTGACCAACGTGACTAGAGGATAAGGGAGATTTTGAATCTATGCACACACTTTTGGACACTGGACACTTTTGGATTGTGTGAGGCCCAATGAATATCTGAGCGCTATGTGACAGGCTCGATGGCACAGCTGTGACCAAAGTGACTAGAGGATAAGGGAGATTTTGAATCTCTGCACACACTTTTGGACACTGGACACTTTTGGATTGTGTGAGGCCCACTGATATCTGAGCGCTATGTGACAGGCTCGATGGCACAGCTGTGACCAAAGTGACTAGAGGATAAGGGAGATTTTGAATCTCTGCACACACTTTTGGACACTGGACACTTTTGGATTGTGTGAGGCCCAATGAATATCTGAGCGCTATGTGACAGGCTCGATGGCACAGCTGTGACCAAAGTGACTAGAGGATAAGGGAGATTTTGAATCTCTGCACACACTTTTGGACACTGGACACTTTTGGATTGTGTGAGGCCCACTGATATCTGAGCGCTATGTGACAGGCTCGATGGCACAGCTGTGACCAAAGTGACTAGAGGATAAGGGAGATTTTGAATCTCTGCACACACTTTTGGACACTGGACACTTTTGGATTGTGTGAGGCCCAATGAATATCTGAGCGCTATGTGACAGGCTCGATGGCACAGCTGTGACCAAAGTGACTAGAGGATAAGGGAGATTTTGAATCTCTGCACACACTTTTGGACACTGGACACTTTTGGATTGTGTGAGGCCCACTGATATCTGAGCGCTATGTGACAGGCTCGATGGCACAGCTGTGACCAAAGTGACTAGAGGATAAGGGAGATTTTGAATCTCTGCACACACTTTTGGACACTGGACACTTTTGGATTGTGTGAGGCCCAATGAATATCTGAGCGCTATGTGACAGGCTCGATGGCACAGCTGTGACCAAAGTGACTAGAGGATAAGGGAGATTTTGAATCTCTGCACACACTTTTGGACACTGGACACTTTTGGATTGTGTGAGGCCCACTGATATCTGAGCGCTATGTGACAGGCTCGATGGCACAGCTGTGACCAAAGTGACTAGAGGATAAGGGAGATTTTGAATCTCTGCACACACTTTTGGACACTGGACACTTTTGGATTGTGTGAGGCCCAATGAATATCTGAGCGCTATGTGACAGGCTCGATGGCACAGCTGTGACCAAAGTGACTAGAGGATAAGGGAGATTTTGAAACTCTGCACACACTTTTGGACACTGGACACTTTTGGATTGTGTGAGGCCCACTGATATCTGAGCGCTATGTCACAGGCTCGATGGCACAGCTGTGACAAAAGGGACTAGAGGATAAGGGAGATAGGATTGCTTTTAAAAAAGCAGTTTGCAGAGCAGTGGGTAAACAGCAATGCCAGCCTGTCAGGAAGCCTTAAAAGGCAGCCCAACAACCAACACCACTGATACACCACAATATAGCCTCCCCTTGCACTGCACACACAGTGACTGGTGTGTTGTGCAGGCCAAATTGCTAGCAGCAGAAGCAGTTTTTTTTTCTTCTCAGGACAAAAAAAAAAATTGGGATTGCTTTTAAAAAAGCAGCTTGCGGAGCAGTGGGTAAACAGCAATGCAGGAATGTCAGGAAGCCTTAGAAGGCAGCCCAACAACCAACACCACTGATACACCACTATATAGCCTCCCCTTGCACTGCACACACAGTGACTGGTGTGTTGTGCAGGCCAAATCGCTAGCAGCAGAAGCAGTTTTTTTGTCTTCTTCCCTGCCTAACGCTCTCCTTACAGAATCAGTAGCAACCTCTCCCTATGCTGAGATCGGCAGAAGTAAGATGGCGGTCGGCGTGCACGCCCTTTTATACCCCCTGTGACGCCCACCAAAGCAAGCCAATCACTTGCATGCCCTTCTGAAAGATGGTGGTGACCCGTGCCTATGTCATCACGTTGCCCACAGTGTCCGTGGATCCTGATTGGCTGAAAAAGAGCGCAAAACAAACTTTTGAAACGCGACTTTGGCGCGTAAGTCGCCGACCTCGTGGCCGACCTCATCCTAGGGTCGGGTTTCGTTTCATGAAACCCGACTTTGCCAAAAGTCGGCGACTTTTGAAATTTTTCGACCCTTTTCGCTCAACTCTAGTGTTCACCCTATGCTTTGCACGGATCCAGGCAGGGAGTATGCCCCAACAAATAGAAATATGAGGAAATTGGGATCCAGCAAAAGGATGAAAGTTCACCAGATTTGTAAAAACTTCTTCTTTATCAATCCATTATGTCATAAAAAGTATGAGGAACTCCAATCAATTAGTAGCATTCCAGCAAGGGACTACATGTTTCAGCACTATGTGCCTTCCTCACGGTCCTGAAGGCACCAAATCTGTTGAATTTTCATCCTTTTGCTGGATCCCAATTTCCTCATATTTCTATATACATATAGATATATAGATATAAATCTATAATATATATATATCTATAATATACAGTATATACTGTATATTATACATATCATTGATATATATATATATATATGTAATATCTTTATATTGCATAGAGATATAGATAGAAGATTAGCTGTTAATTCATTTGTCGGCTTCTGTAAAATCCTTACAGAAGCCGACAGGATAGGGGACATGGTTTACATACAGCAAACCATTGCAGAACAGTTAGATTTAGATATGTCAGTGACTAATACCGTTATTAGTGTGTGTGTAAAACTTTGTAGCTGTAGGTGGTAAATTAACCCCTTCATGACCCAGCCTATTTTGACCTTAATGACCTGGCCATTTTTTGCAATTCTGACCAGTGTCCCTTTATGAGGCAATAACTCAGGAATGCTTCAAGGCATCCTAGGGATTCTGAGATTGTTTTTCGTGACATATTGGGCTTCATGTTAGTGGTAAATTTAGGTCGATAACTTTTGTGTTTATTTGTGAAAAAAATGGAAATTTGGTGAAAATTTTCAGATTTTGAATTTGTATTCTGTTAAATCAGAGAGTTATGTGACACAAAATAGTTAATAAATAACATTTCCCACATGTCTACTTTACATCTGCACAATTTTGGAAACAAGTTTTTTTTTTGTTAGGAATTTATAAGGGTTAAAAGTTAACCAGCGATTTCTCATTTTTACAACAAAATTTACAAAACCATTTTTTTAGGGACCACCTCACATTTGAAGTCACTTTAAGGGGTCTATATGGCAGAAAACACACAAAAGTGACACCATTCTAAAAACTGCACCCCTCAAGCTATTCAAAACTACATTCAAGAAGATTATTAACCCTTCAGGTGCTTCACAGGAACTAAAGCAACGTGGAAGGAGAAAATTGCCATTTTAATTTTTCCAACAAAATTTTCTTTTAGCATCAATTTTTTCATTTTCACATGGGTAACAGGATAAAATGGATCCTAATATTTGTTTGGCAATTTCTCCTGAATACACCGATACCTCATATGTGGTGTGACAGGTGGTCACGTGGTTAATGGGAGGCATATGTCAGATGGATGGATGCTTCCTGCGATGTAACACAGAGTAATTGTCTCTAGTGTACATGAGCACTAAAGACATCATTTAGTGCACTGGGTACGGGTTGCGGGTAGCTATGAGAGATGGGAGGATCTGGCTAACATATTGCCTCACCTCTGGGTGAGAGTGTTGACTGTACCCCTGTTTTCCAATTCCTTCAGGACCTGCAGATGTTGGGACCTGTGGTGAGGTCATGACCATGTGACCAGCCCATGTGATCCATGCCTCACCTATGGGTGTGATTACAGGGCTATGTAATTGAGGTGTTTAGCACATGTGAGAGAGTATTTTGGGAGTCTGGCCGTGTGCACAGACTTCCATGTGTCCAGGCGGGATATTACAGAGTGGTCTGTGTTCTAAGGAAGGAGAAGCCTTCCTGTGTCTGTGGCTGCAGATAGAGATCTGCTATGGACATTGCCCTGGCCTGTGTGTGCACTGGACCTGAGGGAACAAAGCCCAGCTAAGGACTGTTTTGTGTTCCATGAAGACTGTTTGCCTTTTCTGTTCTGGATTTGATGGTTTGTGAAGCCGACATTAAAGAGAATGTGCCTCCTGCTTCCTCCTATGCAGCTAAGTGAGTACAAACCTTACAGTGGTCATAAACCACTGTTTGGGCGCAAGGCAGGGCTCAGAAGGGAGGAGCACCATTTGACTTTTTGAATGGAAAATATGCTGGAATATTTAGCGGTTGCCATGTCATAGAATCATAGAATCATAGAATCGTAGAGTTGGAAGGGACTTCCTGGGTCATCTGGTCCAACCCCCTGCTCAAAGCAGGATTCCATTGAAGGAGAACTCACCACTTCTCGTGGCAGCCTGTTCCACTCATTGATCACTCTAACTGTCAAAAAGTTTTTTCTAATATCTAATCTGTGTCTCCTCCCATTCAGTTTCATCCCATTGCTTCTAGTCTTTCCTTGTGCAAATGAGAATAAAGTTGATCCTTCTACAATGTGACAGCCCTTTAGATATTTGTAGACAGCTATTAAGTCTCCTCTCAGTCTTCTCTTTTGCAAACTAAACATTCCCAAATCCTGCAACCTTTCCTCATAAGACAGGGTTTGCAGACCAGTCACCATTCTGGTCGCTCTTTTCTTAACTTGCTCCAGTTTGTTGATGTCTTTTTAAAATGTGGTGCCCAAAACTGGACGCAATATTCCAGATGAGGTCTGACCAAAGAGGAGTAGAGGGAAATAATGACTTCACGTGATCTAGACTGTATGCTTCTGTTAATACATTCTAGAATTGCATTTGCCTTTTTTGCTGCTGCATCACACTGTTGACTCATATTCAGTCTGTGATCTATTAGTATACCCAAGTCTTTTTCACATGTGCTGTCACTTAGCCCTATTCCTCCCATTCTGTATATGCTTTTTTCATTTTTTATTGCCCAGATGTAGTACTTTGCATTTCTCCCTGTTAAAAACCATTCTGTTAGTTGCTGCCCACTTCTCCAGTTTATTTATATCTTTTTGAATCCTCTCTCTCTCTTCTCTAGTATTAGCTATCCCTCCTAGCTTTGTGTCATCAGCAAATTTAATCAGTTTACCCTCAATTCCTTCATCTAAATCGTTGATAAAGATGTTGAACAATACAGGGCCCAGGACAGAGCCCTGTGGTACCCCACTTGAGACATTCTTCCAACTGGATGTGCAGCCATTTACAACCACTCTTTGGGTCCGATCACTAAGCCAGTTATGAATCCACCTAACAGTTGCCTTGTCCATTCCATACTTAGTCATTTTTTCAATAAGGATTGTATGAGATACTTTGTCAAATGCTTTGCTGAAGTCAAGATATACTATATCTACAGCATTTCCTTGATCCACCCAATCAGTGATTCCATCATAGAAGGAAATTAAGTTAGTCTGACATGACTTATTAGTTACAAACCCATGCTGACTCTGTTTAATCACTTCATTCTTATCCAGGTACTGACATACATGTTGTTTAATAATTTGTTCAAAGATCTTTCCTGGTATAGAAGTCAGACTCACCGGCCTATAGTTGCCTGGGTCCACCTTCTTCCCCTTTTTGAAGATAGGAACAACATTTGCTCTTCTCCAGTCTTCTGGGACTTCTCCTGTTCTCCAAGAATTTTCAAAGATTATGGAGAGGGGTTCAAAAGTTTCTTCTGCTATCTCCTTCAGTACTCTGGGGTGTAATTCATCTGGACCAGGAGACTTGAGTTCATTTAGGTTAGCTAAGTGTTTCCTCACTATCTTTCTGTTTATAGATATCCTGGATTCTTCTATTCCCTTAATATGACAGTGAAGAACAGTTGATGTTACATTTCCTTTCTGAGAGAAAACAGATGCAAAATAGGAATTTAAAAGTTCGGCCTTCTCAACATCCTGTCTTACCATTTCATCATTTTCATCCTGTAAAAATCCTATAGCATCTTTGACTTTTCTTTTACTTTTGACATATCCCCAAAATCCTTTATTATTGCTTTTGACATCTCTTGCAAGCCTCAATTCATTTTCAGCTTTAGATAATCTGATTTCTACCCTACCGGTTCTGCAGACAGCATTATATTCTTCTTTAGATATGCCTCCCTCTTTCCATTTTATAAACATTTTTTTCTTCATTTTTAGCATGTGCTTAAGTTCTATGTTCATCCATCCTGGTTTCCTTAAATGCTTCCTATTCTTCCCTCTTTTTGGAATTGTTAACAACTGTGCTTTGAGAATTTCATTTTTCAAGATTTCCCATCCTTCCTGGACGTTTTTGTCTTTAAGGATATCCAGCCATTGGATCCCTCCAATTCTCTTTCTGAATCCCTTAAAATCTGCCTTTCTGAAATCTAACCTTGACGTCTGAGTCTTCACAGGTCTTCCGCCTCTAGTTATCCAAAATTCTAAAATAGCATGGTCGCTACCTCCTAGGGTCCCAGAAGGCACTGGGAATATGCAAATGATCTCCTCAAGACTCTTCCCCTGGTTTTCCGATTTCCTCTTTTCAGCTGCAACGGCCAAAACCCAGTGATCGTTGAGCTCGCGGAGACTCTTCACTTATCCCAGAAGGCACTGGGAATATGCAAATGATCTCCTCAAGACTCTTCCCCTGGTTTTCCGATTTCCTCTTTTCAGCTGCAATGGCCAAAACCCAGTGATCGTTGAGCTCGCGGAGACTCTTCACTTATCCCAGAAGGCACTGGGAATATGCAAATGATCTCCTCAAGACTCTTCCCCTGGTTTTCCGATTTCCTCTTTTCAGCTGCAACAGCCAAAACCCAGTGATCGTTGAGCTCGCGGAGACTCTTCACTTATCCCAGAAGGCACTGGGAATATGCAAATGATCTCCTCAAGACTCTTCCCCTGTCGCATTTGGAGAGTCCCTGTGTGCCTAAACATTGGAGCTCCCCCACAAGTGACCCCATTTTGAATACTAGACCCTCCAAGGAATTTATCTAGATGCATAGTGAGCACGTTGAACCCCCAGGTGCTTTTCAAATTGATCCGTAAAAAAACAGTACTTTTTTTCACAAAAATTTTCTTTTAGCCTCAGTTTTTTCATTTTCACATGGGCAACAGGGTAAAATACATCCTAAGATTTGTTGGGCAATTTTTCCTGAGTACACCGAAACCTCATATGTGGTCATAAACCACTGTTTGGGCGCACGGCAGGGTCCAGAAGGGAAGGAGCGCCATTTGACTTTTTGAATGGAAAATTAGCTCCAATTGTTAGCGGACACCATGTCGCGTTTGGAGAGCCCCTGTGCGTGTAAACATTGGAGCTCCCCCACAAATGATCCCATTTTGGAAACTAGACCCCCAAAGGAACTTACCTAGATGTGTGGTGAGCACTTTGAACCCCCAAGTGCTTCACAGAAGTTTATAACGCAGAGCAGTGAAAATAAAAAATTTTTTTCCTCAAAAATGATTTTTTAGCTCGCTATTTTTTATTTGCACAAGGCTAACAGGAGAAATTGGACCACAAAAGTTGTTGTGCAATTTGTCCTGAGTACACCGATACCCCATATGTGGGGGGAACCACTGTTTGGGCGCATGGGAGAGCTCAGAAGGGAAGGAGCGCCATTTTGGAATGCAGACTTTGATGGAATGTTCTGTGGGCGTCATGTTGCGTGTGCAGAGCCCCTGATGTGCCTAAACAGTAGAAACCCCCCACAAGTGACCCCATTTTGCAAACTAGACCCCCCAAGGAGCTTATTTAGATGTGTAGTGAGCACTTTAAACCCCCAAGTGCTTCACAGAAGTTTATAAACACAGAGCCATGAAAATAAAAAATCATTTTTTTTCCACAAAAATGATTTTTTAGCCCACTATGTTTCATTTTCCCAAAGGTAACAGGATAAATTGGACCCCAAAAGTTGTTGTATAGTTTGTCCTGAGCACGCTGGTATCCCAAATGTGGGGGGAACCACTGTTTGGGTGCATGGCAGGGCTCAGAAGGAAAGGAGCACCATTTGACTTTTTGAATGGAAAATTAGCTCCAATCGTTAGCGAACACCATGTTGTGTTTGGAGAGCCCCTGTATGCCTAAACTTTGAAGCTCCCCAACAAATGACCCCATTTTGGAAACTAGACCCCTAAGGAACTTATCTAGATGCATAGTGAGCTCTTTGAACCCCCAGGTGTTTCATAGAAGTTTATAGCGCAGAGCAGTGAAAATAAAATTTTTTTTTCCTTAAAATATGATTTTTTTAGCCCACTATTTATGGGGGTAAACCACTGTTTGGGCACACATCGGGGCTTTTTTATGGAGGGAGCATTCCAAGCCCTGACTTTTTGAACGCAAAATTGGCTGGAATAAATGATGGCACCATGTCGCCGTTGCAGACCCCGTGATTTGCCTAAACAGTGGAAACCCCTCAATTCTAACTCCAACACTAACCCTAATCCCAACCCTAATCATAACCCTAACCACAACCCTAACCCCAACACACCCCTAACTCTAATCCCAAATCTATCCCTAACCACAAGCCTAACCCTAATCCCAACCCCAACCCACCCCTAACCCTAATCTTAACCCTAACCCTAATTCCAACCCTAACTCTAATCCCAACCCTAATTACAACCCTAACTCTAATTACAACCCTAACCCAATTCCAACCCTAACCCTAATTCTAACCCTAATGGAAAAATAAAAATATTGTCTTTATTTTATTATTTGTGCCTACCCTTGTGGGTGATAAAGGGGGGGTTTATTTTCTTTTTTTTTATTTTGATCACTGTGAGAGTTTATCACAGTGATCAAAATGAATGAATGAATCTGCAGCCGGCAGATTCGACGGGCGCACTGCGCATGCACCTGCCATTTTCCAAGATGGCGGCACCCATAATCCAGGATGGTGGGACACTGGGACAGCCAGTGTGGCGTAGGAGGTCCTGGGGGGGTGAGGGGAGATCGGAAGGTGGGGGGAGCAAAGGGAAGGGGGAGGGGAGCAGATGTTAATAGCGGCAGCAGATAGCTGCCATCAGTCGGTGGGGGGTCGGATCAGTGTCTCCATCCATGCCCGATGCTTTTGCAGCATCGGCAATGGCTAGTTTGTAATATTTCACCAAATTTCATTGGTGAAATATTACAAATCGCTCTGACTGGCTGTTTCACTTTTAACAGCCAGTCAGAGTGATCCTAGCCACGGGGGGGCTAAGCCACCCCCCTGGGGTGAAGTACAAAGGGTCCTGTGTGTTCGGGTCAGGTAACCTTTCAGTGACCTCGGTCACCCTACCCACAGGAGGGCTATGAATTCATGACGCCACATAGGCATCATGTGTCGGATTGGCACCGACTTTCATGACGCCTACGTGACATCAAAGGTCGGGAAGGGGTTAAAAAATTAAATCCTAGAAAAAAATTGCATGGGTTCCCGTGCAATTTTCTTCACCAGAAAGGGAAAGCCAGTGATTGAGGGCAGATATTAATAGCCTAGAGAGGGTCCATGGTTATTCCCCCCCCTGGCTAAAAACATCTGCCTCCAGCCACCCCAGAAAAGGAGCATTTTTAAGATGCGCCAATTCCGGCACTTAGCATCTCTCTTCCCATTGCCCTGTAGCGGGTGGCATATGGGGTAATAAGGGAGAGGTGTGGGAACTTCAACAAGATCCACAAATCGAGCCGAATTGGTTGAGGCACATCAGAAAACAGGTGGGTGCACAGCTAGCCGGTGAGCACAGCATAAGAGAAAATAGAAAAATAGCGACACTCCAAAAAGTGAATAAAATGAGAAAAATCTTTATTAAGGCAACTAAGCCATGGTTAAAACATAAAAAATCTGACGCGATTCCGGTGCAAGAACGCACTCTTTGTCATAGGATGAACACATGAAAAAGATAGGCAAAATAAATAAAACAGAAAAAACAATCAAACCATGTTGAATACCTAATTAATTATGCATTGAACATGTGTGTGGCTAATGTGACCTAAATCACTGATCAATAAATATAAAACAAATCATTCCTTGAATTCATTCCTTTTGGAAATTTGGTATTTAATTTCATTATCCAATATGGTTACCGCATGGTTAATAATTTCTGCTTGCTTCCCCCACGTGCAGGACTGTAAATTTTTTCAAAGGCATAAAAAACAAAATGAGTGACGTCCCCTTGATGAAAATTCACAAAGTGCTTTGAGGCACCAGAATAAGCCGCATTGCAATTTTGAATATTAGTAAGATGTTCCGCTATGTGTTTTTTAATTTTGCGTGTGGTACAACCAATGTACTTTAGTTTGCAAGCAAGACAGCAAATACAATAAATGACATATCGTGTATCACAGTTTATAAAAGATGTGATACTTTGAGAAGAACCAGAATATGAGCTAATGAATTTGGTTTTGTCAAGTGCAAAAACGCAAACAGTGCAACGATTACCTCCACACTTGTGAAACCCGGTTATAGCTAGCCAGATGCTGGGTGCTATAGCTTGTTTCAACATGCTGGGAGACAAAGCATTCCCAAGACTATAACCCCTTTTGGCTACAAATCTACACCCATTACTGATAATTTTACGCAACTTGTCATCCTGGTTAACCACTGGCAGATACTTTTTAATAATGTTTCTAATAGAATTAAATTGGGGGCTATAAGGAGTTGAAAAAGTAATCAAAGAATCAGAATCTGTATGCATTGATGTGTTATCAGGTGGAAAGAAACTAGGATGTTTAGAAACTTTATAAAAAGGCGTCTGAATATCACGATAATTATAACCCCTACAACCGGTTATCACATTAGTTTTTAATGATCCTGGCACATGAAATGATGATGAATTTTCTCAAGCCAAAGATTTGTTCAAATTCTTGAGAAGGTTTTAGGACAAGAATCACGTACATGGTGGGGGACCATAAGAAATATTTTGAGAAAGAAATGATCCCACGGGGCCTACGTTTGAAAAAACTCCCCACTTATATTTTTTCAGAAGATTTTCTTACCAAGAGGAATGCAATTCTTTCTCAATGCTCATTCAAATTAATGAAGCTTATTGCTTCCTATGAGGAAATTCGTCTGGGTGAATTAAAAAATGAAATTGACGTAATTAATGCTGAACTGCATGGTTTTAAGTCCTGGTCTGAATTTGACAGCAACATGAAAAAAATTCAGGGCAATACAAGTCAAAGAAGAGAACATAATAAAGATTAAAAAATCTAAGATCTCTAGCGATACCCTGGACTATAAAAATAAAAAAGTTTACAACTGGAATAAGGTTTCCTCATATAAATTGATACTCCAGGATAAATCTTCTGATCGCCAATCCATGCACAGACATAAAAAATCTGTCATTTTCCTTCTCTGAATTTTATAGTTCAGAAATGGACTCTGATAATTTTATACATGGACAAGACAATTGTCCATTTGAAGCTAGACAACTAGACAATGCAGCTTCTCATTCATTCCTCCGTGGTTACAGCCGGGTTGGTCGCATTAGCACCGCTCCCAGTTGTAAACTATTTAACCATTGGACTTGACGGTACGGCAAATAGGTATGGGATACTGCTTTTTTATTTTTGAAATTTTTACAGGAGAAAGATGGCTTTGATTGGATTAGGAGTTTAATAAAGATGGAAAATCAGTGTGCTTAATTATTTCGTTAACCCCTTAAGCCCCAAGGGTGGTTTGCACGTTCATGACCGGGCCAATTTTTACAATTCTGACCACTGTCCCTTTATGAGGTTATAACTCTGAAACGCTTCCATGGATCCCAGTGATTCTGACAGTGTTTTCTCGTGACATATTGTACTTCGCAATAGTGGTAAAATTTCATTCATATAACTTGTGTTTATTTGTGAAAAAAACAGAAATTTGGCGAAAATTTTGAAAATTTCGCAATTTTCCAAATTTGAGTTTTTATGCCCTTAAATCACAGAGATACGGCACACAAAAAACTTAATAAATAACATTTCCCACATGTTTACATCAGCACAATTTTGGAACCAAAATTTTTTTTGTTAGGAAGTTATAAGGGTTAAAAATTGACCAGCGATTTCTCATTTTTGCAACACCATTTTATTTTTACGGACCACATCACATTTGAAGCCACTTTGAGTGGTCTATATGATAGAAAATACCCAAAAGTGACACCATTCTAAAAAATGCACCCCTCAAGGTGCTCAAAACCACATTCAAGAAGTTTATTAACCCTTTAGGTGCGTCACAGGAATTATTTGAATATTTAAAAAAAATGAACATTTAACTTTTTTTCACAAAAAAATACTTCAGGTTCAATTTTTTTTATTTTACCAAGGGTAACAGGAGAAATTGGACTGCAAAAGTTATTGCAATTTGTCCTGAGTACGCTCATACCTGATATGTGGGGGGGAACCACTGTTTTGGCGCATGGCAGACCTCAGAAGGAAAGGAGCGCCTTTTGACTTTTTCAATGCAAAATTGGCTGGAATTCAGATCGGACGCCATGTCGCGTTTGGAGAGCCCCTAATTTACCTAAACAGTGGAAACCCCCCACAATTGACCCCATTTTGGAAACTAGATCCCCCAAGGAACTTATCTAGATATGTAGTGAGAACTTTGAACCCACAAGGGCTTCACAGAAGTTTATAACATACAGCGGTACAAGTAAAAAATTATATTTTTTCCACAAAAATGATCTTTTCACCCCCAATTTTTATTTTTTCAAGGGTAACAGGACCCCAAAAATTATTGTGCAATTTGTCCTGAGTGCGCTGATACCCCACATGTGGGGGTAAACCACTATTTGGGCGCATGGCAGAGCTCGGAAGGGAAGCAGCGCCATTTGACGTTTTTGGCTGGAATTGAGATCGGACACCATGTCACGTTTGGAAAGCCCCTGATGTACCAAAACAGTAGAAACCCCCAACAAATGACACCATTTTGGAAACTAGACCCCCCTAGGAACTTATCTAGATGTGTGGTGAACACTTTGAACCCCCCCAGTGCTTCACAGAAGTTTGTAACGCCCGGGCGTGAAAATAAAAAAATCGTATTTTTTCCAGAAACATGATCTTTTAGTCACCAATTTTTTTATTTTCCCAAGGGTACAAGGAGAAATTGGACCCCAAAAGTTGTTGTCCAATTTGTCCTGAGTACGCTGATACCTCATATGTGGGAGAAAACTACTGTATGGGCACACGTCGGGGCTCGGAAGGGAAGTAGTGACGTTTTGGAATGCAGACTTTGATGGAATGGTCTGAGGGTGTCATGTTGCTTTTGGAGAGCCCCTGATGTACCTAAACAGTGGAAACCCCCAAAAATGACCCCATTTTGGAAACTAGACCCCATAAGGAACTTATCTGGATGTGTGCTGAGCACTTTGAACCCCCAAGGGCTTCACAGAAGTTTATAATGCCCAGGCATGAAAATAAAAAATCGTATTTTTTCCACAAACATGATCAATTAGTCTCCAATTTTTTTTATTTTCCCAAGGGTAACAGGAAAAATTGGACACCAAAAGTTGTTGTCCAATTTGTCCTCAGTACCCTGATACCTTGCATGTGGGAGAAAACTACTGTATGGGGACACGTCGGGGCTCGGAAGGGAAGTAGTGAAGGGAAGTAGTGACGTTTTGGAATGCAGACTTTGATGGATTGGTCTGCGGGTGTCATGTGCGTTTGGAGAGCCCTTGATTTACCTAAGCTATTGAAACTCCCCACAATTGACCCCATTTTGGAAACTAGACCCCCCATGGAACTTATCTAGATGTGTGGTGAGCACTTTGAACCCCCAAGTGCTTCACAGAAGTTTATAACGCCTGGGCGTGAAAATAAAAAATCATTTTTTTCCACAAAAATGATATTTTTGCCCCCAATTTTTTATTTTTCTAAGGGTAGCAGGAGAAATTGGACCCCAAAAGTTGTTTTGCAATTTGTCCTGAGTATGCTGATACCCTATATGTGGGGGTAAAACACTTTTTGGGCGCCTGGCAGAGCTTGGAAGGGAAGGAGCACCATTTGACTTTTTCAACTTAGAATTGGCTGGAATTGAGATCAGACGCCATGTTGCATTTGGAGAGCCCCTGATGTGCCCAAACAGTGGAAACCCCCCAATTATAACTCCAACCCTAACCCCAACACACCCCTAACCCTAATCTCAGCCCTAACCCTAGCCCTAAACCTAGCCCTAGCCCTAGCCCTAACCCTAACCCTAACCCTAAAGGAAAAATGGAAATACAGTCATGGCCAAAAGTATTGACACCCCTGCAATTCTGTCAGATAATACTTTCTTCCTGAAAATGATTGCAAACACAAATTCTTTGGTATTATTACCTTCATTTAATTTGTCTTAAATGAAAAAACACAAAAAGAATTGTCCTAAAGCCAAATTGGATATAATTACACACCAAACATAAAAAAGAGGGTGGACAAAAGTATTGGCACTGTGCGAAAAATCATGTGATGCTTCTCTAATTTGTGTAATTAACAGCACCTGTAACTTACCTGTGGCACCTAACAGGTGTTGGCAATAACTAAATCACACTTGCAGCCAGTTTACATGGATTAAAGTTGACTCAACCTCTGTCCTGGGTCCTTGTGTGTACCACATTGAGCATGGAGAAAAGAAAGAAGACCAAAGAACTGTCTGAGGACTTGAGAAAACAAATTGTGAGGAAGCATGAGCAATCTCAAAGCTACAAGTCCATCTCCAAAGACCTGAATGTTCCTGTGTCTACCATGCGCAGTGTCATCAAGAAGTTTAAAACCCATGGCACTGTGGCTAACCTCCCTAGATGTGGACGGAAAAGAAAAACTGACAAGAGATTTCAACGCAAGATTGTGCGGATGTTGGATAAAGAACCTCCACTAACATCCAAACAAGTTCAAGCTGCCCTGCAGTCCGAGGGTACAACAGTGTCAACCCGTACTATCCGTCGGCATCTGAATGAAAAGGGACTGTATGGTAGGAGACCCAGGAAGACTCCACTTCTTACCCCGAGACATAAAAAAGCCAGGCTGGAGTTTGTCAAAACTTACCTGAAAAAACCTAAAACATTTTGGAAGAATGTTCTTTGGTCAGATGAGACAAAAGTAGAGCTTTTAGGGCAAAAGCATCAACATAGAGTTTACAGGAGAAAAAAGAGGCATTCAAAGAAAAGTACACGGTCCCTACAGTCAAACATGGCGGAGGTTCCCTGATGTTTTGGGGTTGCTTTGCTGCCTCTGGCACTGGACTGCTTGACCGTGTGCATGGCATTATGAAGTCTGAAGACTACCAACAAATTTTGCAGCATAATGTAGGGCCCAGTGTGAGAAAGCTGGGTCTACCTCAGAGGTCATGGGTCTTCCAGCAGGACAATAACCCAAAACACACTTCAAAAAGCACTAGAAAATGGTTTGAGAGAAAGCACTGGAGACTTCTAAGGTGGCCAGCAATGAGTCCAGACCTGAATCCCATAGAACACCTGTGGAGAGATCTAAAAATGGCAGTTTGGAGAAGGCACCCTTCAAATATCAGGGACCTGGAGTAGTTTGCGAAAGAAGAATGGTCTAAAATTCCAGCAGAGCATTGTAAGAAACTCATTGATGGTTACCGGAAGCGGTTGGTCGCAGTTATTTTGGCTAAAGGTTGTGCAACCAAGTATTAGGCTGAGGGTGCCAATTCTTTTGTCCGGCCCATTTTTGGAGTTTTGTGTGAAATGATCAATGTTTTGCTTTTTGCTTCATTCTCTTTTGTGTTTTTTCATTTAAGACAAATTAAATGAAGATAATAATACCAAAGAATTTGTGTTTGCAGTCATTTTCAGGAAGAAACTGAATATTATCTGACAGAATTGCAGGGGTGTCAATACTTTTGGCCATGACTGTAAATACATTTTTTTAATTTTATTATTTTCCCTAACTAAGGGGGTGATAACGGGGGGTTTGATTTACTATTTATGGCGGTTTTTATGTTTGGCAGCTGTCACACGCTAAAAGACGCTTTTTATTGTAAAAATAGTTTTTGCATCACCACATATTGAGAGCTATAATTTTTCCGTGTTTCGACCCACCAAGTCATTTGAGGTCTTATTCTTTGCAGGACGAGTTGACGTTTTTATTGGTACCATTTTCGGGCACGTGACATTTTTTGATCGCTTTTTATTCCGATTTTTGGGACGCAGAATGAACAAAAACCAGCGTTTCATGAATTTCTTTTGGGGGGGTGCGTTTACACCGTTCTGCGTGCGGTAAAATTGAGAAAGCGGTTTTATTCTTCCGGTCAGTACGGTTACAGTGTTACCTCATTTAGGTCGTTTTTTTATGTTTTGGCGCTTTTATGCAATGAAAACTATTTTATATAAAAAATAATTATTTTTGCATCGCTTTATTCTGTGAGCTAGAACTTTTTTATTTTTTTGCAGATGACGCTGTATGGCAGCTCGTTTTTTGCAGGACAAGCTGACGTTTTCAGCGGTACCATGAATATTTACAGTATATGCGTCTTTTTGATCGCGCGTTATTGCACTTTTTGTTCGGTGGTATGATAATAATTCATTATTTTTTGTTTCGTTTTTTATTTTTACTTTTAAGGGGTTCGCTAAAGGGGTTAACTAATGGACAGTTTTATAGGACGGGTCGTTACGGATGCGGCGATACCAAATATGTGTACTTTTATTGTTCTTTTTTTCATTTTCAAAAAATGAATTTATTGGGGAATATATTTTTTTTTACTAATTTATTTAGCGATTTTTTTAAAATTATTTTTACACTTTTTTTTTTTTTAATCTTTATTACATTGTCCCAGGTGGGACATCACTGTCCTGTGACAGATCGCTGATCTGTCACATCACAGATCACTGTGACAGATCAGCGATCTGTCACAGGCACTGCTGCAGACTTCCTCATGCCTGCGCTTTGCAGGCAGTGAGGAAGTCAGCTCCCTACAGGCCCCCGAAGGTCCCCGTCGCCGTCTTGGATCCGGGGGCCTGTAGGGAAAGAGCCCCCTGCAGCAGCGCTGCACATAGCGCTGCCGTGGGGGGCTCAGGGAAGCACGGAGGGAGCTCCCTCGCTGCCGATGCTTCCCTTTAACCCCCGGTGCACCGCGATCGTGTTTGATTGCGGTGTACAAGGGGTTAACGTGTCGGGGGCGGTCCGTGACCACCCATGACACATTGTGCTGGGTGTCAGCTGTGATAATCAGCTGACACCTGCCCGCGATCAGCGGCGCTCACCATGTGAGCGCCGCTGATCGCTATGACGTACTATACCATCCCTGGGAATTAAGTCCCAGGGCACATGGACGGGATAGTACGTCTAATGGCAGAAAGGGGTTAAAATACTTTATTCTTAATGTCTGTGTGTTTTTTTTAACCCTTTCATACTATTAGATTAATAATGGATAGGTTTCTTATTGACACCTCTCCATTATTAACCAGGTTTAATGTCACCTTACAATAGCAAGGTAACATTAACCCCTTATTACCCCATATGCCCCCGACTACAGGGCAATGGGAAGAGAGAGGCTAAGTGCCGGAATAGGGGCATCTTACAGATGCGCCTTTTCTGGGGTGGCTGGGGGCAGATGTTTTTATCCAGGGAGGGCAATAACCATGGTCCCTCTCTAGGCTATTAGTATCTGACCTCAGTCACTGGCTTTCCCTCTCTGGTGAAGAAAATTGCGCGGGAGCCCAGGCAATTTTTTTCCATGATTTAATTTAACACCCACAGCTACAAATGTTTACATGCATACATTTATAACATCAGTAATCAGGGACATATATAAATAGAAATGATATGCAATGGTTTACTGTATGTAAACCATGTGTCATATCCTGTCGGCTTTGCAATTATTATACAGAAGCCAACCATTGAATTATCGGCTATTCTACTATCTATATCTCTATCAAATATAAAGATATATATATATATATGTGTGTCACTGAGATATATATATACCTCTTTTCTATTTTAACCTGTCTGTGTGATTTTACTGTATAGGCACATATGAATTGCCGGCTTTTCAAGGGACATCTGTGCATAAAAATCACACAGCACTCGCATTGTGCGAGTGCTTTGTGATTTTTTTATCACACCCATTGACTTCTATTGGGGGATGTGATCTGATGCGATCCGTTTTGCGATTACAATCGCAGCATGCTGCGATTTTTTTTTTTTCCAGCCCAATCTTGATCCGATCCGAGCTGTAAAAAAAAAACGCAGATGAAGACACTATCATAGATTAACATTGGAACAAATTCAATCTGATTTTTTATTGGCTTGAATTAGTCCAATTTCATCACAAGTGAGCATGAGCCCTTACACTCCTTCTCCCATCATCCCCCTGTCAGCGTCTGACGTCACCAACGCCGACACTGACAGCGGGCTCGATGACATCACTGCTCAGCTCCTGGCTGCATTAAACTATACAGTCTGCCTATGGGGAGATGGCAGTATTAAATTAAAGAGTCTACCTACTATAGAGTCTGCCAACAGGGGAGGCTGTATTATATTAAGGAGTCTTCCTACTATAGAGTCTGCTGCTGTGAGTTCATTCTCTGGTTCACCAGTTGTGAGTTTTCCTTCCAGACTCCCACTGGTGGTAACAGGAGGTAGAGAGTCTGATTTGATCGGTGGAAATCTGCCACCTGAAAGTGAGGATGACGATTGGACCTCAGGAATCTCAGATTGGATTTAAGACAGCCAATGCCCTATTCAGTTGCTGGTGAATCCTTCTGGCTTGTCAGCTCTTGGTTTTCAGCTCTGTTCCAGTCATCTAAAGCTAAGTTTTTCTGCTAATGTTCACACTTGATTTTGTTGGTCTATTCAGTTTTTTGTGTGGTCAGCCAGCCCCGGCTGGGGGCTGTGCTGAATTTCCACTCTTATTTATCTGTATTTGCCAATTTGCTTTTTGTCCCTTACTAGTTTGGCCTCTTTTTGCTCTGTCTCAGAATATTTCAGAGTGCTGATATAGTGGGAGAAGTCTAGTGACTTCAGGGTTAATTTTGCTATCAGAAGTGTTGGACATTATTTTTGTTGGTTTTTTTGCAGGTTGCAGACAGTGTCTTTCCCTTTCCTTTCCTTTCTAAATAGTTTGGGCCCCATCATTTGCTCAGCCTATTTTCCTGCCTGTGTTTGTGCTTTCATCTTGTTTCACCGTCAATACATGTGTGGGGGCTGTCTTTCCTTTGGGGTCTGCTCTGGGGCAGTTAGTTTTCCCCTTTTCTTGCTTTAGGCTTATTTAGACCTCGGGCCTTGACGAGGCATCTATGATCATCGTAGGTACGCTCCACGACTGCTGCTAGTTGTGTGGTAGGATTAGGGATCTGCAATCTGCATAGATACCAACCGCTCTGGTTTTCTGTGACTTAGCTTGTTTTGTTTTTTTCTCCTCGGTGACCCATTCATAACAGTCTGCCTGTGGGGGGGGCTGTATTATATTAAGGAGTCTGCCTACTATAGAGTCTATTAGACACCAACAGAAGGAGTACCAAAAAAACACGAAGATAAAAATAAAAAATAAATTTTATTACATATTTGGACAAACAATCAAAGTCACATGAAACATGATTGAAAATTCAAAATAAAAGACAAAGGAGGAAACAATAACAGGTTCACAGAGGGAAGGTTACAAGTCCACTGTATGACTTTGGGAGAGCAGAAGAGGTATTGATATATAAACAATCAAACTCAGGTGCAAGAACAATCATTCACATTCGTCTGATGTCCCTGATATCAACACTGACAGGGGCTCAATGACGTCACTGCTCAGTGCCCATGGTCCGGAGATGTGTGAGCGCTCTTAGCAGCGGAGGAACCAGGAAGAAAGGTGAGTTTTGGGTTTTTTTATGGGGCTGCATTAAACTATAGAGTTTTCCTACAGGGGGCTGTATTATATCATGGAGTCTGCCTACGGGTGGGCTGTATTATATTAAGGAGCCTGCCTACTATAGAGTCTGCCTACGGGGGTTGTATTATACTATAGAATCTGCCTGTGGGGGGGACGCTGCATTATGGAGTCTGCCTACTATAGAGTCTCCCTGTGGGGGAGTGCATTATGGAGTCTTCCTACGGGGGGGCTGTATTATACAATAGAGTCTGCCTATGGGGGGCTGAATTATATTCTGTAGAGTCTGCTTATAGGGGGCTGCATTATACTATAGTCTGCCTGTGGGGGGTGCATTATGGAGTCTGCCTACTATAGAGTCTGCCTACAGGGGGGCGCTGTATTATACTATAGAGTTTTCCTATGGAGAGCTGCATTACACTTTATAGTATACTTATGGGGGACTGCATTATACTATAGAGTCTACCTATGGGGGGCTTCATGATACTATATAGAGTCTGCCCATTGGGGGCTGCATTATTCTATATAGTCTGCCTATTGGGGCTGTATTATACTATATAGTCTGCCTATGGGGGGTGCATCTAATCCTTATAAACAGGGAGGAAATGGTTGAGGAGGTAAAAGTGGCTGGGACCCTAGGAGGTAGCGACCATGCTATTTTAGAATTTTGGATAACTAGAGGAGTAAGACCTGTGAAGACTCAGACGTCAAGGTTAGATTTCAGAAAGGCAGATTTTAAGGGATTCAGAAAGAGAATTGGAGGGTCCAATGGCTGGATATCCTAAGGCTATGTGCACACACTGCAGATTCGTCTGCGGATTCATATCTGCGGAACCGCAGGTAAAACCGCAGGTAAAATGACCTGCGGTTTTTCCTGCGGATTGGCCTGCGGTTTTGCCCTGCGTTTTGCCACCTGGACAATGGAATAGGTGTCAAACCGCAGCAGAATCCGCAGAAACAATTGACATGCTGTGGAAAAAAAAACACAGCTTTTCCGCAGGTAAAAATCTGCAGCATGTGCACAGCAGAATGTTAATCCCATAGGATAATATGCTACTGTACACTGTCTGCAGAACTGCTGCTGTTCTGCTGCAGTCAAAACTGCAGCAGAACCGCAGCAAAAACCGCAGCGTGTGCACATGGCCTTAAAGACAAAAATGTCCAGGCAGGATGGGAAATCTATGAAATTCTCAAAGCACAATTGTTAACAATTCCGAAAAGAGGGAAGAATAGGAAGCATTTAAGGAAACCAGGATGGATGAACACAGAACTTAAGCACATGCTAAAAAGGAAGAAAAAAATGTTTCTAAAATGGAAAGAGGGAGGCATATCTAAAGAAGAATATAATGCTGTCTGCAGAACCTGCAGGGCACAAATCAGATTACTAAAGCTGACAATGAATTGAGGCTTTCAAGAGATGTCAAAAGCAATAATAAAGGATTTTGGGGATATGTCAAAAGTAAAAGAAAAGTCAAAGATGCTATAGGATTTTTACAGGATGAAAATGATGAAATGGTAAGACAGGATGTTGAGAAGGCCGAACTTTTAAATTCCTATTTTGCATCTGTTTTCTCTCAGAAAGGAAATGTAACATCAACTGTTCTTCACTGTCCTATTAAGGGAATAGAAGAATCCAGGATATCTATAAACAGAAAGATAGTGAGGAAACACTTAGCTAACCTAAATGAATTCAAGTCTCCAGGTCCAGATGAATTACACCCCAGAGTACTGAAGGAGATAGCAGAAGAAATTTTTGAACCCCTCTCCATAGTCTTTGAAAATTCTTGGAGAACAGGAGAAGTCCCAGAAGACTGCAGAAGAGCAAATGTTGTTCCTATCTTCAAAAAGGGGAAGAAGGTGGACCCAGGCAACTATAGGCCGGTGAGTCTGACTTCTATACCAGGAAAGATCTGTGAACAAATTATTAAACAACAAGTATGTCAGTACCTGGATAAGAATGAAGTGATTAAACAGAGTCAGCATGGGTTTGTCACTAATAAGTCATGTCGGACTAACTTAAGACTAACTTAAGACTAACTTTACTATTTATGGCGGTTTTTATGTTTGGCAGCTGTCACACGCTAAAAGACGCTTTTTATTGTAAAAATAGTTTTTGCATCACCACATATTGAGAGCTATAATTTTTCCGTGTTTCGACCCACCAAGTCATTTGAGGTCTTATTCTTTGCAGGACGAGTTGACGTTTTTATTGGTACCATTTTCGGGCACGTGACATTTTTTGATCGCTTTTTATTCCGATTTTTGGGACGCAGAATGAACAAAAACCAGCGTTTCATGAATTTCTTTTGGGGGGGTGCGTTTACACCGTTCTGCGTGCGGTAAAATTGAGAAAGCGGTTTTATTCTTCCGGTCAGTACGGTTACAGTGTTACCTCATTTAGGTCGTTTTTTTATGTTTTGGCGCTTTTATGCAATGAAAACTATTTTATATAAAAAATAATTATTTTTGCATCGCTTTATTCTGTGAGCTAGAACTTTTTTATTTTTTTGCAGATGACGCTGTATGGCAGCTCGTTTTTTGCAGGACAAGCTGACGTTTTCAGCGGTACCATGAATATTTACAGTATATGCGTCTTTTTGATCGCGCGTTATTGCACTTTTTGTTCGGTGGTATGATAATAATTCATTATTTTTTGTTTCGTTTTTTATTTTTACTTTTAAGGGGTTCGCTAAAGGGGTTAACTAATGGACAGTTTTATAGGACGGGTCGTTACGGATGCGGCGATACCAAATATGTGTACTTTTATTGTTCTTTTTTTCATTTTCAAAAAATGAATTTATTGGGGAATATATTTTTTTTTACTAATTTATTTAGCGATTTTTTTAAAATTATTTTTACACTTTTTTTTTTTTTAATCTTTATTACATTGTCCCAGGTGGGACATCACTGTCCTGTGACAGATCGCTGATCTGTCACATCACAGATCACTGTGACAGATCAGCGATCTGTCACAGGCACTGCTGCAGACTTCCTCATGCCTGCGCTTTGCAGGCAGTGAGGAAGTCAGCTCCCTACAGGCCCCCGAAGGTCCCCGTCGCCGTCTTGGATCCGGGGGCCTGTAGGGAAAGAGCCCCCTGCAGCAGCGCTGCACATAGCGCTGCCGTGGGGGGCTCAGGGAAGCACGGAGGGAGCTCCCTCGCTGCCGATGCTTCCCTTTAACCCCCGGTGCACCGCGATCGTGTTTGATTGCGGTGTACAAGGGGTTAACGTGTCGGGGGCGGTCCGTGACCACCCATGACACATTGTGCTGGGTGTCAGCTGTGATAATCAGCTGACACCCGCCCGCGATCAGCGGCGCTCACCATGTGAGCGCCGCTGATCGCTATGACGTACTATACCATCCCTGGGAATTAAGTCCCAGGGCACATGGACGGGATAGTACGTCTAATGGCAGAAAGGGGTTAAAATACTTTATTCTTAATGTCTGTGTGTTTTTTTTAACCCTTTCATACTATTAGATTAATAATGGATAGGTTTCTTATTGACACCTCTCCATTATTAACCAGGTTTAATGTCACCTTACAATAGCAAGGTAACATTAACCCCTTATTACCCCATATGCCCCCGACTACAGGGCAATGGGAAGAGAGAGGCTAAGTGCCGGAATAGGGGCATCTTACAGATGCGCCTTTTCTGGGGTGGCTGGGGGCAGATGTTTTTATCCAGGGAGGGCAATAACCATGGTCCCTCTCTAGGCTATTAGTATCTGACCTCAGTCACTGGCTTTCCCTCTCTGGTGAAGAAAATTGCGCGGGAGCCCAGGCAATTTTTTTCCATGATTTAATTTAACACCCACAGCTACAAATGTTTACATGCATACATTTATAACATCAGTAATCAGGGACATATATAAATAGAAATGATATGCAATGGTTTACTGTATGTAAACCATGTGTCATATCCTGTCGGCTTTGCAATTATTATACAGAAGCCAACCATTGAATTATCGGCTATTCTACTATCTATATCTCTATCAAATATAAAGATATATATATATATATGTGTGTCACTGAGATATATATATACCTCTTTTCTATTTTAACCTGTCTGTGTGATTTTACTGTATAGGCACATATGAATTGCCGGCTTTTCAAGGGACATCTGTGCATAAAAATCACACAGCACTCGCATTGTGCGAGTGCTTTGTGATTTTTTTATCACACCCATTGACTTCTATTGGGGGATGTGATCTGATGCGATCCGTTTTGCGATTACAATCGCAGCATGCTGCGATTTTTTTTTTTTCCAGCCCAATCTTGATCCGATCCGAGCTGTAAAAAAAAAACGCAGATGAAGACACTATCATAGATTAACATTGGAACAAATTCAATCTGATTTTTTATTGGCTTGAATTAGTCCAATTTCATCACAAGTGAGCATGAGCCCTTACACTCCTTCTCCCATCATCCCCCTGTCAGCGTCTGACGTCACCAACGCCGACACTGACAGCGGGCTCGATGACATCACTGCTCAGCTCCTGGCTGCATTAAACTATACAGTCTGCCTATGGGGAGATGGCAGTATTAAATTAAAGAGTCTACCTACTATAGAGTCTGCCAACAGGGGAGGCTGTATTATATTAAGGAGTCTTCCTACTATAGAGTCTGCTGCTGTGAGTTCATTCTCTGGTTCACCAGTTGTGAGTTTTCCTTCCAGACTCCCACTGGTGGTAACAGGAGGTAGAGAGTCTGATTTGATCGGTGGAAATCTGCCACCTGAAAGTGAGGATGACGATTGGACCTCAGGAATCTCAGATTGGATTTAAGACAGCCAATGCCCTATTCAGTTGCTGGTGAATCCTTCTGGCTTGTCAGCTCTTGGTTTTCAGCTCTGTTCCAGTCATCTAAAGCTAAGTTTTTCTGCTAATGTTCACACTTGATTTTGTTGGTCTATTCAGTTTTTTGTGTGGTCAGCCAGCCCCGGCTGGGGGCTGTGCTGAATTTCCACTCTTATTTATCTGTATTTGCCAATTTGCTTTTTGTCCCTTACTAGTTTGGCCTCTTTTTGCTCTGTCTCAGAATATTTCAGAGTGCTGATATAGTGGGAGAAGTCTAGTGACTTCAGGGTTAATTTTGCTATCAGAAGTGTTGGACATTATTTTTGTTGGTTTTTTTGCAGGTTGCAGACAGTGTCTTTCCCTTTCCTTTCCTTTCTAAATAGTTTGGGCCCCATCATTTGCTCAGCCTATTTTCCTGCCTGTGTTTGTGCTTTCATCTTGTTTCACCGTCAATACATGTGTGGGGGCTGTCTTTCCTTTGGGGTCTGCTCTGGGGCAGTTAGTTTTCCCCTTTTCTTGCTTTAGGCTTATTTAGACCTCGGGCCTTGACGAGGCATCTATGATCATCGTAGGTACGCTCCACGACTGCTGCTAGTTGTGTGGTAGGATTAGGGATCTGCAATCTGCATAGATACCAACCGCTCTGGTTTTCTGTGACTTAGCTTGTTTTGTTTTTTTCTCCTCGGTGACCCATTCATAACAGTCTGCCTGTGGGGGGGGCTGTATTATATTAAGGAGTCTGCCTACTATAGAGTCTATTAGACACCAACAGAAGGAGTACCAAAAAAACACGAAGATAAAAATAAAAAATAAATTTTATTACATATTTGGACAAACAATCAAAGTCACATGAAACATGATTGAAAATTCAAAATAAAAGACAAAGGAGGAAACAATAACAGGTTCACAGAGGGAAGGTTACAAGTCCACTGTATGACTTTGGGAGAGCAGAAGAGGTATTGATATATAAACAATCAAACTCAGGTGCAAGAACAATCATTCACATTCGTCTGATGTCCCTGATATCAACACTGACAGGGGCTCAATGACGTCACTGCTCAGTGCCCATGGTCCGGAGATGTGTGAGCGCTCTTAGCAGCGGAGGAACCAGGAAGAAAGGTGAGTTTTGGGTTTTTTTATGGGGCTGCATTAAACTATAGAGTTTTCCTACAGGGGGCTGTATTATATCATGGAGTCTGCCTACGGGTGGGCTGTATTATATTAAGGAGCCTGCCTACTATAGAGTCTGCCTACGGGGGTTGTATTATACTATAGA
This sequence comes from Dendrobates tinctorius, assembly GCF_039654945.1. Classification (NCBI taxonomy): domain Eukaryota; kingdom Metazoa; phylum Chordata; class Amphibia; order Anura; family Dendrobatidae; genus Dendrobates; species Dendrobates tinctorius. Next base: position 21,413,021 of record NW_027361671.1, read on the forward strand.
ATCTGCCTGTGGGGGGGACGCTGCATTATGGAGTCTGCCTACTATAGAGTCTCCCTGTGGGGGAGTGCATTATGGAGTCTTCCTACGGGGGGGCTGTATTATACAATAGAGTCTGCCTATGGGGGGCTGAATTATATTCTGTAGAGTCTGCTTATAGGGGGCTGCATTATACTATAGTCTGCCTGTGGGGGGTGCATTATGGAGTCTGCCTACTATAGAGTCTGCCTACAGGGGGGCGCTGTATTATACTATAGAGTTTTCCTATGGAGAGCTGCATTACACTTTATAGTATACTTATGGGGGACTGCATTATACTATAGAGTCTACCTATGGGGGGCTTCATGATACTATATAGAGTCTGCCCATTGGGGGCTGCATTATTCTATATAGTCTGCCTATTGGGGCTGTATTATACTATATAGTCTGCCTATGGGGGGTGCATCTAGTCCTTATAAACAGGGAGGAAATGGTTGAGGAGGTAAAAGTGGCTGGGACCCTAGGAGGTAGCGACCATGCTATTTTAGAATTTTGGATAACTAGAGGAGTAAGACCTGTGAAGACTCAGACGTCAAGGTTAGATTTCAGAAAGGCAGATTTTAAGGGATTCAGAAAGAGAATTGGAGGGTCCAATGGCTGGATATCCTAAGGCTATGTGCACACACTGCAGATTCGTCTGCGGATTCATATCTGCGGAACCGCAGGTAAAACCGCAGGTAAAATGACCTGCGGTTTTTCCTGCGGATTGGCCTGCGGTTTTGCCCTGCGTTTTGCCACCTGGACAATGGAATAGGTGTCAAACCGCAGCAGAATCCGCAGAAACAATTGACATGCTGTGGAAAAAAAAACACAGCTTTTCCGCAGGTAAAAATCTGCAGCATGTGCACAGCAGAATGTTAATCCCATAGGATAATATGCTACTGTACACTGTCTGCAGAACTGCTGCTGTTCTGCTGCAGTCAAAACTGCAGCAGAACCGCAGCAAAAACCGCAGCGTGTGCACATGGCCTTAAAGACAAAAATGTCCAGGCAGGATGGGAAATCTATGAAATTCTCAAAGCACAATTGTTAACAATTCCGAAAAGAGGGAAGAATAGGAAGCATTTAAGGAAACCAGGATGGATGAACACAGAACTTAAGCACATGCTAAAAAGGAAGAAAAAAATGTTTCTAAAATGGAAAGAGGGAGGCATATCTAAAGAAGAATATAATGCTGTCTGCAGAACCTGCAGGGCACAAATCAGATTACTAAAGCTGACAATGAATTGAGGCTTTCAAGAGATGTCAAAAGCAATAATAAAGGATTTTGGGGATATGTCAAAAGTAAAAGAAAAGTCAAAGATGCTATAGGATTTTTACAGGATGAAAATGATGAAATGGTAAGACAGGATGTTGAGAAGGCCGAACTTTTAAATTCCTATTTTGCATCTGTTTTCTCTCAGAAAGGAAATGTAACATCAACTGTTCTTCACTGTCCTATTAAGGGAATAGAAGAATCCAGGATATCTATAAACAGAAAGATAGTGAGGAAACACTTAGCTAACCTAAATGAATTCAAGTCTCCAGGTCCAGATGAATTACACCCCAGAGTACTGAAGGAGATAGCAGAAGAAATTTTTGAACCCCTCTCCATAGTCTTTGAAAATTCTTGGAGAACAGGAGAAGTCCCAGAAGACTGCAGAAGAGCAAATGTTGTTCCTATCTTCAAAAAGGGGAAGAAGGTGGACCCAGGCAACTATAGGCCGGTGAGTCTGACTTCTATACCAGGAAAGATCTGTGAACAAATTATTAAACAACAAGTATGTCAGTACCTGGATAAGAATGAAGTGATTAAACAGAGTCAGCATGGGTTTGTCACTAATAAGTCATGTCGGACTAACTTAAGACTAACTTAAGACTAACTTTACTATTTATGGCGGTTTTTATGTTTGGCAGCTGTCACACGCTAAAAGACGCTTTTTATTGTAAAAATAGTTTTTGCATCACCACATATTGAGAGCTATAATTTTTCCGTGTTTCGACCCACCAAGTCATTTGAGGTCTTATTCTTTGCAGGACGAGTTGACGTTTTTATTGGTACCATTTTCGGGCACGTGACATTTTTTGATCGCTTTTTATTCCGATTTTTGGGACGCAGAATGAACAAAAACCAGCGTTTCATGAATTTCTTTTGGGGGGGTGCGTTTACACCGTTCTGCGTGCGGTAAAATTGAGAAAGCGGTTTTATTCTTCCGGTCAGTACGGTTACAGTGTTACCTCATTTAGGTCGTTTTTTTATGTTTTGGCGCTTTTATGCAATGAAAACTATTTTATATAAAAAATAATTATTTTTGCATCGCTTTATTCTGTGAGCTAGAACTTTTTTATTTTTTTGCAGATGACGCTGTATGGCAGCTCGTTTTTTGCAGGACAAGCTGACGTTTTCAGCGGTACCATGAATATTTACAGTATATGCGTCTTTTTGATCGCGCGTTATTGCACTTTTTGTTCGGTGGTATGATAATAATTCATTATTTTTTGTTTCGTTTTTTATTTTTACTTTTAAGGGGTTCGCTAAAGGGGTTAACTAATGGACAGTTTTATAGGGCGGGTCGTTACGGATGCGGCGATACCAAATATGTGTACTTTTATTGTTCTTTTTTTCATTTTCAAAAAATGAATTTATTGGGGAATATATTTTTTTTTACTAATTTATTTAGCGATTTTTTTAAAATTATTTTTACACTTTTTTTTTTTTTTATCTTTATTACATTGTCCCAGGTGGGACATCACTGTCCTGTGACAGATCGCTGATCTGTCACATCACAGATCACTGTGACAGATCAGCGATCTGTCACAGGCACTGCTGCAGACTTCCTCATGCCTGCGCTTTGCAGGCAGTGAGGAAGTCAGCTCCCTACAGGCCCCCGAAGGTCCCCGTCGCCGTCTTGGATCCGGGGGCCTGTAGGGAAAGAGCCCCCTGCAGCAGCGCTGCACATAGCGCTGCCGTGGGGGGCTCAGGGAAGCACGGAGTGAGCTCCCTCGCTGCCGATGCTTCCCTTTAACCCCCGGTGCACCGCGATCGTGTTTGATTGCGGTGTACAAGGGGTTAACGTGTCGGGGGCGGTCCGTGACCACCCATGACACATTGTGCTGGGTGTCAGCTGTGATAATCAGCTGACACCCGCCCGCGATCAGCGGCGCTCACCATGTGAGCGCCGCTGATCGCTATGACGTACTATACCATCCCTGGGAATTAAGTCCCAGGGCACATGGACGGGATAGTACGTCTAATGGCAGAAAGGGGTTAAAATACTTTATTCTTAATGTCTGTGTGTTTTTTTTTAACCCTTTCATACTATTAGATTAATAATGGATAGGTTTCTTATTGACACCTCTCCATTATTAACCAGGCTTAATGTCACCTTACAATAGCAAGGTAACATTAACCCCTTATTACCCCATATGCCCCCGACTACAGGGCAATGGGAAGAGAGAGGCTAAGTGCCGGAATAGGGGCATCTTACAGATGCGCCTTTTCTGGGGTGGCTGGGGGCAGATGTTTTTATCCAGGGAGGGCAATAACCATGGTCCCTCTCTAGGCTATTAGTATCTGACCTCAGTCACTGGCTTTCCCTCTCTGGTGAAGAAAATTGCGCGGGAGCCCAGGCAATTTTTTTCCATGATTTAATTTAACACCCACAGCTACAAATGTTTACATGCATACATTTATAACATCAGTAATCAGGGACATATATAAATAGAAATGATATGCAATGGTTTACTGTATGTAAACCATGTGTCATATCCTGTCGGCTTTGCAATTATTATACAGAAGCCAACCATTCAATTATCGGCTGTTCTACTATCTATATCTCTATCAAATATAAAGATATATATATATGTGTGTCACTGAGATATATATATACCTCTTTTCTATTTTAACCTGTCAGTGTGATTTTACTGTATAGGCACATATGAATTGCCGGCTTTTCAAGGGACATCTGTGCATAAAAATCACACAGCACTCGCATTGTGCGAGTGCTTTGTGATTTTTTTATCACACCCATTGACTTCTATTGGGGGATGTGATCTGATGCGATCCGTTTTGCGATTACAATCGCAGCATGCTGCGATTTTTTTTTTTTCCAGCCCAATCTTGATCCGATCCGAGCTGTAAAAAAAAAACGCAGATGAAGACACTATCATAGATTAACATTGGAACAAATTCAATCTGATTTTTTATTGGCTTGAATTAGTCCAATTTCATCACAAGTGAGCATGAGCCCTTACACTCCTTCTCCCATCATCCCCCTGTCAGCGTCTGACGTCACCAACGCCGACACTGACAGCGGGCTCGATGACATCACTGCTCAGCTCCTGGCTGCATTAAACTATACAGTCTGCCTATGGGGAGATGGCAGTATTAAATTAAAGAGTCTACCTACTATAGAGTCTGCCAACAGGGGAGGCTGTATTATATTAAGGAGTCTTCCTATTATAGAGTCTGCTGCTGTGAGTTCATTCTCTGGTTCACCAGTTGTGAGTTTTCCTTCCAGACTCCCACTGGTGGTAACAGGAGGTAGAGAGTCTGATTTGATCGGTGGAAATCTGCCACCTGAAAGTGAGGATGACGATTGGACCTCAGGAATCTCAGATTGGATTTAAGACAGCCAATGCCCTATTCAGTTGCTGGTGAATCCTTCTGGCTTGTCAGCTCTTGGTTTTCAGCTCTGTTCCAGTCATCTAAAGCTAAGTTTTTCTGCTAATGTTCACACTTGATTTTGTTGGTCTATTCAGTTTTTTGTGTGGTCAGCCAGCCCCGGCTGGGGGCTGTGCTGAATTTCCACTCTTATTTATCTGTATTTGCCAATTTGCTTTTTGTCCCTTACTAGTTTGGCCTCTTTTTGCTCTGTCTCAGAATATTTCAGAGTGCTGATATAGTGGGAGAAGTCTAGTGACTTCAGGGTTAATTTTGCTATCAGAAGTGTTGGACATTATTTTTGTTGGGTTTTTTGCAGGTTGCAGACAGTGTCTTTCCCTTTCCTTTCCTTTCTAAATAGTTTGGGCCCCATCATTTGCTCAGCCTATTTTCCTGCCTGTGTTTGTGCTTTCATCTTGTTTCACCGTCAATACATGTGTGGGGGCTGTCTTTCCTTTGGGGTCTGCTCTGGGGCAGTTAGTTTTCCCCTTTTCTTGCTTTAGGCTTATTTAGACCTCAGGCCTTGACGAGGCATCTATGATCATCGTAGGTACGCTCCACGACTGCTGCTAGTTGTGTGGTAGGATTAGGGATCTGCAATCTGCATAGATACCAACCGCTCTGGTTTTCTGTGACTTAGCTTGTTTTGTTTTTTTCTCCTCGGTGACCCATTCATAACAGTCTGCCTGTGGGGGGGGCTGTATTATATTAAGGAGTCTGCCTACTATAGAGTCTATTAGACACCAACAGAAGGAGTACCAAAAAAACACGAAGATAAAAATAAAAAATAAATTTTATTACATATTTGGACAAACAATCAAAGTCACATGAAACATGATTGAAAATTCAAAATAAAAGACAAAGGAGGAAACAATAACAGGTTCACAGAGGGAAGGTTACAAGTCCACTGTATGACTTTGGGAGAGCAGAAGAGGTATTGATATATAAACAATCAAACTCAGGTGCAAGAACAATCATTCACATTCGTCCCTGATATCAACACTGACAGGGGCTCAATGACGTCACTGCTCAGTGCCCATGGTCCGGAGATGTGTGAGCGCTCTTAGCAGCGGAGGAACCAGGAAGAAAGGTGAGTTTTGGGTTTTTTTATGGGGCTGCATTAAACTATAGAGTTTTCCTACAGGGGGCTGTATTATATCATGGAGTCTGCCTACAGGTGGGCTGTATTATATTAAGGAGCCTGCCTACTATAGAGTCTGCCTACGGGGGTTGTATTATACTATAGAATCTGCCTGTGGGGGGGACGCTGCATTATGGAGTCTGCCTACTATAGAGTCTCCCTGTGGGGGAGTGCATTATGGAGTCTTCCTACGGGGGGGCTGTATTATACAATAGAGTCTGCCTATGGGGGGCTGAATTATATTCTGTAGAGTCTGCTTATAGGGGGCTGCATTATACTATAGTCTGCCTGTGGGGGGTGCATTATGGAGTCTGCCTACTATAGAGTCTGCCTACAGGGGGGCGCTGTATTATACTATAGAGTTTTCCTATGGAGAGCTGCATTACACTTTATAGTATACTTATGGGGGACTGCATTATACTATAGAGTCTACCTATGGGGGGCTTCATGATACTATATAGAGTCTGCCCATTGGGGGCTGCATTATTCTATATAGTCTGCCTATTGGGGCTGTATTATACTATATAGTCTGCCTATGGGGGGTGCATCTAATCCTTATAAACAGGGAGGAAATGGTTGAGGAGGTAAAAGTGGCTGGGACCCTAGGAGGTAGCGACCATGCTATTTTAGAATTTTGGATAACTAGAGGAGTAAGACCTGTGAAGACTCAGACGTCAAGGTTAGATTTCAGAAAGGCAGATTTTAAGGGATTCAGAAAGAGAATTGGAGGGTCCAATGGCTGGATATCCTAAGGCTATGTGCACACACTGCAGATTCGTCTGCGGATTCATATCTGCGGAACCGCAGGTAAAACCGCAGGTAAAATGACCTGCGGTTTTTCCTGCGGATTGGCCTGCGGTTTTGCCCTGCGTTTTGCCACCTGGACAATGGAATAGGTGTCAAACCGCAGCAGAATCCGCAGAAACAATTGACATGCTGTGGAAAAAAAAACGCAGCTTTTCCGCAGGTAAAAATCTGCAGCATGTGCACAGCAGAATGTTAATCCCATAGGATAATATGCTACTGTACACTGTCTGCAGAACTGCTGCTGTTCTGCTGCAGTCAAAACTGCAGCAGAACCGCAGCAAAAACCGCAGCGTGTGCACATGGCCTTAAAGACAAAAATGTCCAGGCAGGATGGGAAATCTATGAAATTCTCAAAGCACAATTGTTAACAATTCCGAAAAGAGGGAAGAATAGGAAGCATTTAAGGAAACCAGGATGGATGAACACAGAACTTAAGCACATGCTAAAAAGGAAGAAAAAAATGTTTCTAAAATGGAAAGAGGGAGGCATATCTAAAGAAGAATATAATGCTGTCTGCAGAACCTGCAGGGCACAAATCAGATTACTAAAGCTGACAATGAATTGAGGCTTTCAAGAGATGTCAAAAGCAATAATAAAGGATTTTGGGGATATGTCAAAAGTAAAAGAAAAGTCAAAGATGCTATAGGATTTTTACAGGATGAAAATGATGAAATGGTAAGACAGGATGTTGAGAAGGCCGAACTTTTAAATTCCTATTTTGCATCTGTTTTCTCTCAGAAAGGAAATGTAACATCAACTGTTCTTCACTGTCCTATTAAGGGAATAGAAGAATCCAGGATATCTATAAACAGAAAGATAGTGAGGAAACACTTAGCTAACCTAAATGAATTCAAGTCTCCAGGTCCAGATGAATTACACCCCAGAGTACTGAAGGAGATAGCAGAAGAAATTTTTGAACCCCTCTCCATAGTCTTTGAAAATTCTTGGAGAACAGGAGAAGTCCCAGAAGACTGCAGAAGAGCAAATGTTGTTCCTATCTTCAAAAAGGGGAAGAAGGTGGACCCAGGCAACTATAGGCCGGTGAGTCTGACTTCTATACCAGGAAAGATCTGTGAACAAATTATTAAACAACAAGTATGTCAGTACCTGGATAAGAATGAAGTGATTAAACAGAGTCAGCATGGGTTTGTCACTAATAAGTCATGTCGGACTAACTTATTTTCCTTCTATGACAGAATCACTGATTGGGTGGATCAAAGAAATGCTGTAGATATAGTATATCTTGACTTCAGCAAAGTATCTCATACAATAAGTATTGAAAAAATGACTAAGTATGGAATGGACAAGGTAACTGTTAGGTGGATTCATAACTGGCTTAGTGATCGGACCCAAAGAGTGGTCGTAAATGGCTGCACATCCAGTTGGAAGAATGTCTCAAGTGGGGTACCACAGGGCTCTGTCCTGGGCCCTGTATTGTTCAACATCTTTGTCAATGATTTAGATGAAGGAATTGAGGGTAAACTGATTACATTTGCTGATGACACAAAGCTAGGAGGGATAGCTAATACTAGTGAAGAGAGAGAGAGAATTCAAAAAGATATAAACAAACTGGAGCAGTGGGCAGCAACTAACTGAATGGTTTTTAACAGGGAAAAATGCAAAGTACTACATCTGGGCAATACAAATGAAAAAAGCATATACAGAATGGGAGGAATAGGGCTAAGCAACAGCACATGTGAAAAAGACTTGGGTATACTAATAGATCACAGACTGATTATGAGTCAACAGTGTGATGCAGCAGCAAAAAAGGCAAATGCAATTCTAGGATGTATTAACAGAAGCATACAGTCTAGATCACGTGAAGTCATTATTTCCCTCTACTCCTCTTTGGTCAGACCTCATCTGGAATATTGTGTCCAGTTTTGGGCACCACATTTTAAAAAAGACATCAACAAACTGGAGCAAGTTCAGAAAAGAGCGACCAGAATGGTGACCGGTCTGCAAACCCTGTCTTAGGCGGAAAGGTTGCAGCATTTGGGAATGTTTAGTTTGCAAAAGAAGACTGAGAGGAGACTTAATAGCTGTCTACAAATATTTAAAGGGCTGTCACATTGTAGAAGGATCATCTTTATTCTCATTTGCACAAGGAAAGACTAGAAGCAATGGGATGAAACTGAATGGGAGGAGACACAGATTAGATATTAGAAAAAACTTTTTGACAGTTAGAGTGATCAATGAGTGGAACAGGCTGCCTGACAAGTGGTGACTTCTCCTTCAATGGAAGTCTTCAAACAGAGGCTGGACAGACATCTGACTGGGATGATTTAGCGAATCCTGCTTTGAGCAGGGGGTTGGACCAGATGGCCCAGGAGGTCCCTTCCAACTCTACGATTCTATGATTATACTGCAGAGTCTGCTTATGGGCGGGTGTGCAGTATACTATAGAGTCTGCCTATGGGGAGTGAAAAATACTCTAAAGTCTACCTATGGGAGGCTGAAATATAATATTGAGTCTGCCTATGGGGAGTGCATTGTACAATATAGAGTCTGCCTTTGGGGATGCATTATACAATACAGAATCTGCCTATGGGGGGTTCATTTTTCTAAATAGAGTCTGCCTATGGGGGGTGCATTATGCTATAGAGCCTGCCTATGGTGGGCGCAGTGAATAATATAGAGTCTGCCTATGGTGGATGCATTATACAATATAGAGTCTGCCTATGGGGAGTGCAGAATACTATAGAGTCTGCCTTTGCGGGAGTGCATTATACCCTGTAGAGCCTGCCTACAGGGAGTGTATTATACTAAATATAGTATGCCCATGGGGAATGCATTATACTATACAGACTTATGAGGAGTACATTCTACTATATGGAGGCGAATGGGGAGTGCATTATACTATATTGAGAACTATCTGGTGCATTATACTATATGGAGGCTATCTAGGGGTCATCATACAGTGTGGAGATTACCGTGACGAGGCCATCAGAGTGTTGGAGCCATTAAACAGTTTGGTGGCTACTAAGGGGTCAGTATACTGTATGTGGTACTATACAGCGAGGGGTCATTATACTGTGTATTAAGGGTGCTGTACAGGGGGGAAACTTGGGACATTATTATATGGAAAGGGGCACTTATTGTTATAGGGGAACTCAGGTTACTGTAACTGTCAAAGAGGCACACAAGGCATTATTACTTTCTAGGTTTCTAGTGGGCAAAATGTGGGCACTGTTTTCTAGGGCACTTGCACCTGGCATTACTATATTCTAGAGGGTTGCTTTAGAATTTAGAGGGCATACTGAACCACACAGCAGGTTCAGTAATAGGAACACATACGGCAGCAGTGGCTCAGTATTGGGGTATCAGCAGGATAAGGAGTTTGTGCAGGTTGGGAATAGATGGTGATGGGGCTGGAAAGTGAAATGTGTATGTGTTGTAATCTCTGCAGCCGAGTCTTAGCTGAAGAAGTAGACTTTTTGGTCTGGGCCAGATGGAAAAGATGAGAAAAGTGAATGATTCCATCAGAAATAATGTCCTCTGTAAGTCACCATGTGCTGTAATCACTTATATGTTTTGTAGTACTGGTATTTACCACTGACCATATGGTGGTAATATCAATATTGGTTTTTGTATAGAGATTATTTTCAGCAACAACATGGTCATCTGCTGAGGTTCTCCTACATCCACTATTAGGGTGCATCACAGAGTTGTAATCAAGATTACCTGGTTAGAAAGTATTAGTTTAGAGTACTAAATAAGCTTATATGTAAGTGTATATACAGTACTTACAGTGCAGTTTTTTCACAAAAGGTCTAAAGAGCGGAGCAATAATGAGTACCTGCAGCTAACAGTGAAGCATGGTGAAGGTTTCTTGCAAGTTTGGGGCTGCATTTCAGCAAATGGAGTTGCTGATAAATACATGCAGATTCGTATCTGTCTTGCAAATTCTATCAGGAAGGCATCTAAAAGGCTCCAAAATTATTCTGCAGTAGAACAACAAGCCCAAATATACAGCCAATGTCATTAAGAAGTAGCTTAAGTGCAAAGAAGAATAAAGCATCCTGGAAGTGATGATGTACCCCACAGAGCTCTGATTTCAACATCACCAAGTCTGTCTTGCATCGTCGGACTGGAGCACCTTGGGCCCACCAGAGAAAATCATTCTTGGGGTCCACAATGTAGCTACATAGAAATAAATACAAGACCACCAATTGTGTGGTAAAACACGCTAATATCAGGGTATAATATAAGGTAGTACATGTCTTAATTATGTTACAGAGGTTGGGGTAGCCCCCTCATAGAATATAAAGTAGCACTGTCATAGAATATAATGTAGCCCCCTCATAGAATATAATGTAGCCTCCCTCATGGAATATGATGCAGCCCCCTCATGGAATATGATGCAGCCCCCCTCAGGGAATATGATGCAGACCCCCTCATGGAATATGATGCAGCCCCCTCATAAAATGTAATGCAGCCCCCCTCATAGAGTATAATGAAGCCCCCCTTATATAGTATAATGCAGACCCCATAGAATATACTTTAGCCCCCTGAGAGAATAATGCAGCCCCCACACAGAATATAATGTAGCCCCCTCATAAAGTATAACAAAGCCCCCTCATAGGGTATAATGCAGCCCCCCTCATAGGGTATAATGCAACCCCCCTCCACCTCCATTATTGTTCTTCCCCTCCACCCCATCATTGTCCTCATCACCACCTCCATCATTGCCTTCTCACCCACCACCCCTATCATTGCCCTTTCCACCACCTCCATCATTGTCTCCTCCCCATCATCATTGTCCTTTCCACCACTACCATCACTGTCCTTTCCACCACAACCATCATTGCTTTCTCCTCCACCACCCTCATCATTGCCCTGCCCATTCCAACACCTCCATCATGCCTCCCGCCACCACCATCATTGTTCTTTCCACCACAACCATCATTGCCCATTCCACCACCTACATCATTTTCTCCTCCCCCACCACTCCATCATCCTTTCAACCACCACCAACATTGCCTTCTCCCCCACAACCCTATCACTGCTCTCTCCATCACCCACATCATTGCCAATCTCCAATACACACACACAGCTCCATACACACCACACCACTCTCTCACACACACACAAACACACGCACACACAAAGCACCACACCACATACACACTCATGTGCGCAGGCAGACAGACACACAGAGCACCACTCACCTCTCCACACGTTCACCGCAGCTGCAGCACATCCTGGCAGCATCTTTGTCATCAGCAGCTTTCTCTCTGAAACAGCTGCGCTGAATGATGGCATCATCCAGCTGTGCTGTGTCAGACAGGAAGCGCCGGCAGGATGCAGGATGGTATCGGATCCCTGCAGTTCTGCTCCGCTGCCAAGCTGCAGAGATCGCTCCCTACCTGCTGATAGCCCTCAGGGATAGCCACCATGAAGGGGCCCACGTCCGGGGCACCGATGCAGCTGCACCAGCTTTACTTGAGGGCAGTGTCAGCCTCAGCCTGTGGCTAACACTGTCCGCTAACAAATGGGGGCATGGGGAGGCATGAATATTCATGTCTCTTTAGCAGTGGGGACAGGCTCCTGTCTCCAGCTTCTGCTCCCTTGGCACCGGCCATCCCCCCTGACGCAGGGGTCCCATAACAGCTATGTGTGCCGCTTTAGTGACACGCCACTGGCTGGGGCCCCTGGAGCAGTGGGGACCCTAGGCAGCTGTTGGCCAGTATGCCAGCAGGTGTCAGTGCCTGGGCCCACTGGAAAATCCTCCAGTTCTCCAGTGGGCCAGTTTGACCCTGCTGTCTGGGATTACATGAAGAGACAGAAGGATTTACACAAGCCTACATCATTAGAAGATCTGTGGTTAGCTCTCCACGATGTTTGGAATAACCTCCCCATCGAGTTCCTTCAGAAACTGTGTGCCAGTGTACTTATAAAAACTTATGCTATTTTGAAGGTAAAGAATGGTCACATGAATATTGATATTGATTTAGATTTTTCTTTTGTTCATTCATTTTGTATTTTGCTAATTGATAAAAATAAACTATTAATACTTTTAACTCTATTTTTGACAGCATTTTTCCCCACCTGCTGAAAATTTTGCACAATACTGTATAGGGTGTCCCTATAGTCTGAACACATGAAAATACTCATTAACTAGAATGAATATGGTAATATGGATGGCGATGTGGATTTATTACATCGCCGTTCAAGTGAATTTTGCAAAGCACATCAACCTTTGCATCGCAAATGATGGAAATCATTTTGAAGAAGTTATTTAATATTCAAATTGAATAAAATGTTAATAAATTTAATTTCTTGAAAATATGTTTTTTACCTATGTATTCTGAATTTAGGGACACCCTATATACATCTTTTAATAGTCATGTAAATATATTCAGTTGTCAGCTACCCCATAACTCAGGAGGATAAGGCAGAAAATGAATAGCACTCACTGCTTGCAATCATTTATCTGCCTAATGCTATTCTGTGCACTGGCAGAGTTTTCAATACAGAATCCAATTCAAAGATTATAAAGTGATCTACATTTGAATAACCTATGGTTGTCAGTTGCCCTTATTAAACCTCCGACAAACATCTCAGAGACTTCTCCCATGCTGCACCTGAACTATAGAAAGCACTTTCTTTGTCAATTAGACGAACATTTACTCTTTTAAATATTTAAATGTATGATTTCTAGTGGTTATTGTATTTCTAAAGTAAATCATAGGATCTTGATGATATACTGTATAATACATAATTCATAATACTTATGTTTTTAGTAACTTTCTACTCTGTTTTATCTTCCGCACACTATACTGTGCTTATTATTTTAAACTTTTTTATGTATTAAGAAGTAGTTTAAGGTTTATCATTTATCTAAAAATATTTTTTTTATTTAATCTTTTTATATGTTTTCTATACTCTTATCCCCATTTATAATGATTGTTATATTGATATGTTGTAATAGTGTTACAGATTAATATTGTAGAGCCTGGAGAAACCAAGTTGCTTGAAGCCAGGTTCAAATGATTGTCTTTCATGTTCCGCATATTGAGCACAATGTCTGACTTGAGATTCGTGGTCAGTCTCGGGATTGGAGTCTGTATTTGGACCGTGCAATACACATGTGGGAACCTGGCCTTGCAGTTTGACTATATAATTGTAGTGTTTAAATGCAATCTTTTAGTAGTATTTATGGATTTATTTAGTCATGCTAGCCCAGATATAACATTCTAGAAGGCTCATGATTGATTATTATCTATAAAGCATTCAACCTTTTTAGTACATAATAGTGGGTTACTCAATAAAGCCAACTTCTGATGTGACAGCTGTTTATACTTCACTGAAACATACTTGTGATCTCACAAGAGATGAACTATTTGAATCTACACCTCCATGACAGCCATTTTTCACTTTTACATCCAGTATCCTTGGCCTGGCACCTCTTGTGATTAGTAGGCCTCACAATCAGTGATGAAGTTTTAGAACTTCTGTCTAGGCCTAGTAACTTGGCCAGATGTAATGTCATGCCGTTGTGGGGCCTAGCTAGCATACAGGGCCATATTTACACATTTCTTTGCCCAAGTCCAAAGCACAAAGTTCTGCCCCCACCAAAAAAAATTGATTTATAATTTTCAATTTAAAATGTAACAGTTTATTTTTGAAGCTTTTAAGCACTTAATGCAATCTTTATAATATTTGAACCATATTATATTTTTAATTCATAACTACACTACTTATGCAATTGCATAACATTAACACCTACAAAAAAGCTTTACATCTAATTTCTTAAAGTCATCTTAAATGCCTACTAGAATATATTCTTTGCACTTTTGTCCATGAAAAGGTTTCAATTGTTTCATTGAAGTTTAAAAATCAAGTTAATCTTCAATTCAAAAAAGTGCGATGGCATTCAGCTTAATTTGCTGCATTGTAGATCTTAAATGAACCTTGATTCTTCTCAGAGAAGAATAAAAAATTTCAGATGAGATATTCTTATTAAAATGTCAACTGTTTGTAGTCCTTTTTCTCGTACCTACTTGCAAAGTGCTAAAGGGCTTTTAGTCCCAATGTTGCAATCAGTTATGGATAAGTTCATTGCATAGAGCGGGTTCCAGATCATCTTTGAAAATCAAAAGCAGGTTTCTTCCCTCGTCCTCAATTTCAGGTGACGTCAGTGACCAGAATTTTGTAACAGCACCAAATCTTTTGCCAAACTCATAAGGAACAACTGACCTGTCCACAAATTCTGCTTTAAAGTTATCAGCCATCATCATAAATATATTGATTTCAAAGTTGTCACGTCTGCTTAAATTAACTTCATCATCCGTGTCTCAATAGTTTAAAGTTTCCTGAGAATCAATGCTTTTCCTCACGCTCAAATACATTGTTTTCAGAAATATTTATGACTATTTCCTCATATAAATCCAACTCTTTATGCAGTTGTATCATAATCTTTACTAGTGACTGGAGAATTTTGGCAACTTCCAAAACATAAATTTTTACAGTTTGCACATATTTGTTCACTTGACGTAGCACTGCTCTACATATTTGCAAAAGTTGTCAGGTTCAGATTTGAAATGAGCCAACAGTGTGATGCAGCAGAAAAAAAAGTAAAACACAGTACTGGGATGTATTAAGAGAAGCATTGAGTCTAAATCATATGAAGTAATTATCCCCTTCTAATCCTTTTGGTCAGACCTCATCTGTAATACTGTGTCCAGTTCTGGGCACCACATTTTAAAAATGACAGCGAAAAACTGGAGCACGTTCAGAGAAGAGCTACCAAGATGATGACGGACTGCAAACTATGTCTTACGAGGGGCAGTTAAATGATATGGGAATGTTTAGCTTGCAAAAAATAAGGCTAACAGGAGAGGTAAAGAGATATTCCAAACTCAAAGATCCTATTTCAAAATGTACTAGATGTAACATTAATAATATTACCTCTAATTAGATATTCTGTATAGTTTTTTTGTTGTATTACTTACCCCTTGTGCAGGGAATCGCAGTCACTCAGGTATGTCACTGTGGCGTTCTTGGCCATGCTGTTCTCCGTAGCGTGCATAGTTAGTCTGCGCAGTAGCTTCCTTCCAGGCCTCCAAACTCCCGCTCTATAGAACTGCTGTAGCGCTTCCATAAGGAGTTTATTATCAAAGGCTGGGTTGCCGGGAATGTGATTACTTAGAGCCTGCGCAGTAGCTCTCTGCCCGGCAACTTCACTCCTTACTATCAATGTCCTGGTTCTATGCACACTGACTGCATAGCCATTCTGTCTGGAAGCTCTCCTCATATAGAGCTTCTAGGCTCTAAATATGTGTGCTCCCGAGAAACCAGCCATTCACAGTGATACACTACTTACGCAAGTGCAAGAGCAGTTCTATAGTGCAGGAGTGAGGTGGCTGGACAGGGAGCTAATGCTTATACTCTGACTATGCGCGCTACCAAGAATCTGTCCAGTAATATTGATAAACTCCTGAATAACTAAGTGTGGCCAGGAGCACCATAGTGGCCATAACCATGGATACCTGAGTGACTGTGATACCCTGCACATGGGGTAAGCAATACAATTAAAAATACTATACAGAATATCTAATTGGAGGTAATTACGAATATTATTAATATTACATTTAGTACATAATGAAATAGCATCTTTGAGATGGGAATATCCCTTTAATTACTGTCTATAAATATTTGAAACCATGTCATCATATAGAGAGATCATCCTTATTCTCATTTGAACATGGAAACATGAGAAGCAATGGAATGAAACTGAAAGGGAGAAGATACAGATTAGATATTAGAAAAACTTTTTGAAAGTGAGGGTGATCAATGAGTGGAACAGGCTGCCATGAGAGGTGGTGAGCTCTCCTTCAATAGAAGTCTTCAAACAGACGCTGGACAGATATCTGTTTGAGATGGTTTAGTGAATCCTACATTGAATAGAGGGTTGGACATGATGATCCTGGAGGTCCCTTGCAACTGTGACATTCTGTGATTCTATGATTGTCATGCATGAAGATGATTTTTCTAAAGATGGCAAGGTTCTTCTTTTCACCAAGGCCATTTTCGTATTTTTAAGGACCTTAAAGTGGCCTATCAGTGCTCTCCACGTGATTCCACCCAAAACAAGACTTCACACCTCCTTTATGATGCTGCATCTTTGTTGGGTCATGATCGACTTGTTGGAACAAGGTGTGCATATTCCCTAATAGGACACATAGAAGTGAGATATCAAGATTACTCAACCATCTCAATACAATCTGCATATTGAGCTAAATATCTCTTAGCTGTGCAAAAGCCAGCCAAAATGTGGTTATGTAACAAGAAAAAAGTATAACAAAAAATTGACAGCTTAATCCCTTAATATATTGTACATATTTTGGGCAAGTTGTGAGTAGATATAACAAAGTGATTATCAACCAAACATGCACCTATTATCTCCTTAGAAAAAGCCTTGGCTATCTAACGATATTACTGCAAAAAAACTCTACACCACTTCAAGTATTTTGAGTATTATAAAATTATTTACCACTCCAAACCACTAAAAGTCATTAACTGTAGATTTATTTTTTATTTCATAAATAAGTAGAACACATGAGAGCAAGTAACTTTGCAATGTATCTCATCAGAGAAATCTGCTTATTTCTCTTCCAGTACTTATCATTCATTTTCAAAATTCTCAATTCACTGGTAAAAATTGAGTTTTACATTAACCCTACAATGCCTATCCTTACTGTTTTGCTATTATCTGCAAATCTACTTTAGTTAGAATTTTGAAACTCTAGGTATTCCTCAAGTATGTCATTGTTGGTAATATCCAGTTGTTTTTTTATAGGAATTTTGGTGTAACAATTCTTTTTTGTGGAAAACCACATCTGTACAGAATGGGGGCCTTTTAGGCCCCTGCTATTTTTATCATATACTCAGCAGTGTTTATATCTCAAGTTACTTTATTTGTAGTCAGGGTTGCTGGTGGAGGGACCGGGGGGGTGAATCATGCCATGTGAGGATGTCATATGATTTTGGAAAAAAGTGATAAAGCCATGACATCATCTCAGGTTCTTCTGCACACAGTAATGAGCTGTGTAGAGAGTACTGAGGACAGTATACACTGTGAGCTATTTGCTGAAAGATCTGTGATGATATGATGTTGGGAGGACATCTGACTCATTTTCAGACTCTTTGTTTCTATAAGAAGCTTGCAAAGGGTAGAGCTTGTGAGCCACTGTGATACAAATGGGATATGCATGAGTGAGAGACTGGTATAGATAGGCATCCAGTCAATAAGGTAGTGATTGCAGTACATTGAAACATCCATTTGGATACTATGGATTGTGACCGGAATCTGAACTTTTCCTACCATGAGGAGAGCACACACTCAGGAATGTGAAAAGCAACCACCTGCTCAGGCATTGTTGTGGGAGTTGGAAGGGAGGAATGTGAGAACCAAACCAACTGAGATAAAGGAGGAATGTGAAAAAGAAACAAATTACTGCGCATGTCAGTGCGTGATCATTCCAATTAATATTATAAAAAGTACTGACCTCCTCAGCGGGTAGGGACTTTCCAGACGATTCAAGTGGACGCACTTAGTCTGTGATGCTGACCGAGGAAAACCCCTTCCCGCTGATCGAGGTCCCCCGATGCGAAGGGTGATGCTACAATAACTCGGTAATTATTATTGATGCTGAAATCTTTCATGTCATAACTGTCATTTTTTTAAAATCTTGAGACTATTCATGTGCTATGTAAAACAAAATGATTGCTTGCTGAAATAAAAGATTGTCAATAATCTTTGCCTGGTTGGGATGCCAGTGAGCGCTACGTAAGTTAAGGTAAATAACCTAATTTGGGAGAAAATTTAGCAAGACAGCCACAAAAACCCAGATAATTGTACACCACCTAAAAGAAAGTATAAAAGGTAAGAGCTACTGCGGATGAGAGGAGGAAGAGGAGGAAGGGGGCACTTTACCCTTACAGTGTGTCAGACACAAGCAAATAATGGACAACCCTGATTGTGTTCATTGTTTTTTCTTTTAGTTTGCTAGCATCTAGTCAGCAAATGGCACAGTCTTCCTCCAAGGGTCTGACTGACAAAGATGTTGATGCACCAGTACAGAAAGATCTAGGGTCTGAGATTGTGAAAACACTTGCTGCACCAATATACAATTCAAGTAGAAACATTACCATGGGAAATTATTTTACCAATGTTGCACTGTGCAGTTTTCTGCTTGAAAAAGCTGTTACGCTTGTTGGTACTATGAAGCCAAACCAACGAGAAATTCCTCAAGCAATGAAGCTCAATCCACAGCAAGCACTTTATGAGAGTGTCTTTGGTTTCAACAACAAAGCGACACTGGTATCTTACAAAGCGAAGAAGGAGAAATCCGTTATATTACTCAGTACCATGCATCATGATTGCAGTATTGACAGCAATGACAGGAAATTGAAACCAGAAATTATCCCGCATTACAAAAAAACTAAAGGCGGTGTAGACAAAATGGATGAAATGGTGGGAGAATATTCATGCAAGAGGCAAACAAGACGTTGACAGGAAGTAATTTTTTCAAATATTCTTGATGTAGCAGCCCTAAATTCATTCATTATTTATACAGAAACTCATCCAGAATTCCATACAGGGAGGAAGGACAGGAGACGCCTATTCTTGAAGGACCTTTGACATGAACTTGTAATGCCTCACATGATGGAGCGAAGCAACATGAAATGCTTGCCAAAGCAAACTAAAGGAGCAATGAAACAGTGTGGCGTACAGTCTCAGGATTTTCCAGGGCCAGGAGAAAGAAAACGAAAGCGTTTCATTTGTCCAAGAAACTTAGAGAGGAAAACTGAGTGATATTGTACCACTTGTGGGGAAAATGTCTGTAAAGAACATTCATCAGAAAAGATAACATGTGAAAATTGTTTGGAAGACCAATAAAATTGAAAAGAAAAAGTTACAAAAGAAGCGTAGCTGCAGCTAGTTTACTCTAGATTTATATACCTTTGGTGTTTTTCATATCTTTGTTTGAAATTTGGAAAAAAAATGTTTTTTGGTGTTTTCTGCAAAAAAATTAAAATGTGCATTATTCATATCTTATTTTGCAATTTTGAAATAAACTTGTAAAAGTTATTTTACGTGAGTTTCTCCGTATGATTAAAAGGCCCCCGTTATGTAAAAGTATAGATTTGTGACTTCACACATGTTAGGGTTAATGAGATAGGAGATGGCAGTGACTACTATTTAGATTCTATATTCACAAGAGTCTCCTCCCTCCTCCTTTCCCCCTCAAATCCACCCATTTACATAGAATCTTATCAGTAGTAACTGCCATCTCCTATTTTAGGAAAGTCTGTCTTCACCAAATACACATTTTACTCCAGAATTGAGAATTTCGAAAATAACAGTCCATGAGGAGAAAGAAACAGATTTCTCTAATAAGATATATTACAAAGCTGATTATTTCACTGTGAACTATTGATTTATGGAATAATAATTTCAACAACAGTTACTCTTTAAGTTCAGGAGTAGCTTTTAGTGATGGATAAGCCAATATTCCTGCACTACATGGATTTTTATGCTAACATGAATAAAGTAAAAGTTGAGATGAGTCCATAGATAGGGATGAGTGGACCAGTGGAAGTTCGGGTTCTGATAACTGACCCGAACTGTTAGGAGTCGGATTTCTGTGTTTACTCCGCAGGGATCCAGACCCTCACATTCTGCAGTCTCCTGCTCTTTATCTACTGCAGAGGAGATTGCCTTGCAGTTGCAGCAAATCTCTCCTGAGGCTAAGTCCTTCTGTCCTCCTACTGAGCATGCTCATGGGACGATCTCCCGTTGGAGATCGGGAGTCATGTGCTCAGGTCCCGCTCCAGATCTCATTGGTCCATCTCAGAGATCTGGAGGCTTGCGGCAGGTCCTGGCTGCTATAAAAGGCGCGCATGGCTGTTCCGCCATGCGCTAGTATAGACTTACTTGCTGCTGTGTGTATGAGGACGGATGTATGATTCTGGTGAATGACATTATGAAACCCCTTCCTTCTGATATTACGTATGTGGTCAGGGACTGAGTTAGAATCAGCGCCAGCGCTCCTCTGCTGCAACATCCACAGCTGCTAGCGTCCGACATTGCGCTTGCGTCATAGCTTTGTCGTTTAGCGGCAGTGTCCACGCCGCACTGCAGTAGCAGCTCTCCTTAGCGTTCACAGCTGCGACGCCGCACACATGGTAGGTCTAGTCGGACGTAGTGCCACCGTCTTGGGCGACTCCTGTGACCTGATACCGTGTTTGTATTTTTACTGAGTACTGTGACCTTAACAGGCTCTGTCTTTGTATTTGCGTTTATTTGGCATCCCTGTGACTTAACAGAGATTGCTCTGCGCACCTGGGTGACGTTTAACCCTGTGCACATTACCGCCATATTGCTCCTGCCACCACTTAGCAGCGGTTATATCACCTACTGCACGGTGGACCCCAAGCGGCGAACGCACTTTATTATTATTTTTATTTAGTGCGTTCCGCCGTTCCTAACGTGAACTTTATTTGAAAGTTTGGTTTCAGGAACCAGAACATTAGCTAAAATTCATTCAAAATCTGAAGCCCATTGAAAATAAAGGAAAACTGAACTGGGAAAGGAAAAATAAAAATTCTCTCTCTTTCTTTCTCTTTCTCTGGATTTACCTCCGAACTCTAAACATTGCTATGAATTTCTGGAGAAAGTTCGTGTTCAGCATCTAGCATCTGACACTGAGTGTCCGGTACCAATGCCGTACTTGTAAATTCGGGTTCACTCATCTCTTTTCCATAGACAAACCAAAAAATTCTGCACGAGAACATGGACCTTATACCAATTCTGTGCAGCAATGTCTGACAACTAGTGTTGAGCATTCCGATATCGCAAATATCGGGTATCGGCCGATATTCGCGGTATCGGAATTCCGATACCGAATACCGATATTTTTACAATATCGAATACCGGAATCGGAAGTTCCCATAATGCTATCAGCCAGTTGTGTTAGCCATCTTAACTAATGGCATGGCTGTGATTGGCTGCAGAAATGATGTCATCATGATGCGCAGTCTGTGCGGGCCTGCCAGGGGTCTGTGCGGGCCTGCCGGGGGTCTGTACGGGCCTGTCGGGGGTCTGTGCGGGCTGCCGGGGGTCTGTGCGGTCCTGCCGGGGGTCTGTACGGGCTGCCGGGCGTTTGTACGGGTCTGCCGGGCATCTGTACGGGCCTGCCAGGGGTCTGTGCGGGCCTGCCAGGGGTCTGTGCGGGCTGCCGGGGGTCTGTGCGGGCCTGCTGGGGGTCTGTTTGAGCCTGCCGGGGGTCTGTGCGGGCTGCCGGGGGTCTGTGCGGGCCTGCCAGGGGTCTGTACGGGCTGCCGGGCGTCTGTACGGGTCTGCCGGGCGTCTGTGCGGGCCTGCTGGGGGTCTGTGCGGGCTGCCAGGGGTCTGTACGGGCCTGCCGGGGGTCTGTGCGGGCCTGCTGGAGGTCTGTGTGGGCTGCCGGGGGTCTGTGCGGGCCTGATGGGGGTTGTGTGTGTGTGCAGGCATCGTCTGATGGGACTACAAGTCCCATCGAGCTATGCCTGCTACAATGACAGTGATTGACACATTAGCCAATGATGGGACAGTAGTAGTCCCATCATCCGGCTAATGTGTTGAATGTAAAAAAAAAACATACATACTACATACATACAGTTGTGGCTAAAAGTATTGACATCCCTGCAATTCTGTCAGATAATACTCAGTTTCTTCCTGAAAATGATTGCAAACACAAATTCTTTGGTAGTATTATCTTCATTTAATTTGTCTTAAATAAAAAAACAAAAGAGAATGAAGCAAAAAGCAAAACATTGATCATTTCACATAAAACTCCAAAAATGGGCCAGACAAACGTATTGGCACCCTCAGCCTAATACTTGGTTGCACAACCTTTAGCCAAAATAACTGCGACCAACCACTTCCGGTAACCATCAATGAGTTTCTTACAATGCTCTGCTGGAATTTTAGACCATTCTTCTTTGGCAAACTGCTCCAGGTCCCTGATATTTGAAGGGTGCCTACTCCAAACTGCCATTTTTAGATCTCTCCACAGGTGTTCTATGGGATTCAGGTCTGGACTCATTGCTGGCCACCTTAGAAGTCTCCAGTGCTTGCTCTCAAACCATTTTCTAGTGCTTTTTGAAGTGTGTTTTGGGTCATTGTCTTGCTGGAAGACCCATGACCTCTGAGGGAGACCCAGCTTTCTCACACTGGGCCCTACATTATGCTGCAAAATTTGTTGGTAGTCTTCAGACTTCATAATGCCATGCACACGGTCAAGCAGTCCAGTGCCAGAGGCAGCAAAGCAACCCCAAAACATCAGGGAACCTCCGCCATGTTTGACTGTAGGGACCGTGTTCTTTTCTTTGAATGCCTCTGTTTTTCTCCTGTAAACTATGTTGATGCCTTTGCCCAAAAAGCTCTACTTTTGTCTCTGTTGACCAGAGAACATTCTTCCAAAACGTTTTAGGCTTTTTCAGGTAAGTTTTGGCAAACTCCAGCATGTCTTTTTTATGTGTCGGGGTAAGAAGTGGGGTCTTCCTGGGTCTCCTACCATACAGTCCCTTTTCATTCAGATGCCGACGGATAGTACGGGTTGACACTGTTGTACCCTCGGACTGCTGGGCAGCTTGAACTTGTTTGGATGTTAGTCGAGGTTCTTTATCCAACATCCGCACAATCTTGCGTTGAAATCTCTTGTCAGTTTTTCTTTTCCGTCCACATCTAGGGAGGTTAGCCACAGTGCCATGGGTTTTAAACTTCTTGATGACACTGCGCATGGTAGACACAGGAACATTCAGGTCTTTGGAGATGGACTTGTAGCTTTGAGATTGCTCATGCTTCCTCACAATTTGCTTTCTCAAGTCCTCAGACAGTTCTTTGGTCTTCTTTCTTTTCTCCATGCTCAATGTGGTACACACAAGGACACAGGACAGAGGTTGAGTCAACTTTAATCCATGTCAACTGGCTGCAAGTGTGATTTAGTTATTGCCAACACCTGTTAGGTGCCAAAGGTAAGTTACAGGTGCTGTTAATTACACAAATTAGAGAAGCATCACATGATTTTTTGAACAGTGCCAATACTTTTGTCCACCCTCTTTTTATGTTTGGTGTGGAATTATATCCAATTTGGCTTTAGGACAATTCTTTTTGTGTTTTTTCATTTAAGACAAATTAAATGAAGTTAATAATACCAAAGAATTTGTGATTGCAATCATTTTCAGGAAGAAACTGTGTATTATCTGATAGAATTGCAGGGGTATCAACACTTTTGGCCACAACTGTACATACTACATACATACTACATATATACTACATTCATACAACATACATACATACATACTACATACTACATACATACTTCATATATACTACATTCATACAACATACATACTACATAATACATACATACTACATATATACTACATTCATACAACATGCATGCATACTACATACATACTACATTCATACAACATACATACATACTACATAATACATACATACTACATATATACTACATTCATACAACATACATACATACTACATACATACTACATATATACAACATTCATACAGCATACATACTACATACATACTACATATATACTACATTCATACAACATACATACATACATACATACTACATCCATACTACATATATACTACATTCATACAACATACATACTACATAATACATACATACTACATATAGACTGCATTCATACAACATACATACTACATACATACTACATATATACTACATTCATACAGCATACATACATACTACATACATACTACATTCATACAACATACATACATACTACATATATACTACATTCATACAACATACATACTACATACTTACTAAATACATACAACATACATACTACATACTACATACATACGACATATATACTACATTCATACAACACACATACATACTACATGCATACTACATATATACTACATACATACAACATACATACATACTACATGCTACATACTTACAACATACATACAACATGCTACATACATACAACATACATACAACATACATACTACATTCATACATTCATACAATACATACATATAGACATACAGTACATATAACAGAGTACATACTCACCATCACTTGTCACTTTGATCCCCGAAGCCAGTGTCATTTCACTGTAAAAAATATTAAAATAACAAACAAGCAATATAATCCCTGATCCGCAGAAATCCACGAGTGTCCCACGACGATATCCTGCAGTGCATCACTGAGAGGTTACTATAGTTCACTGGTCTCACTTTATGGCAAAAGCTGCGTGGGAACTTTCTCACACAGCAATGCCAAAAGTGAGACTAGTGACTATTTTTTTACAGTGGCGGAGGAATACAGTGCGGAAGGATACCTACCTCCCGTCATTGTATTCCTGGTGCCCCTAGAGAGTGGTCGCGTCAGCTGATGCTGCTGTTCTCCACTGGAGATCGTCGTGGGACACTCATGGATTTCTGCTGATCAGGGAGTATATTGCTTGTTTGTTATTTTAATATTTTTTACAGATGACACTGGCTTTGGGGATCAAAGTGACAAGTGATGGTGAGTATGCACTCTATGTTATATGTACTCTATGTCTATATGTATGTATTGTATGAATGTATTGTATGTAGTATGTAGTATGTATGTTGTATGTCTGTAGCATGTTTTATGTATGTTGTATGTCTGTAGCATGTATGTAGTATGTACTATGTATGTATGTTGTATGAATGTAGTATATATGTAGTATGTATGTAGTATGTATGTATGTTGTATGAATGTAGTATATATGTAGTATGTATGTAGTTTGTATGCATGCTGTAAATATGTAGTATGTATGTAGTATGTATGTATGTTGTATGAATGTAGTATATATTATGTATGTATGTTGTATGAATGTAGTATATATGTAGTATGTATGTAGTATGTATGTATGTTGTATATATGTAGCATGTATGTAGTATGTATGTATGTATGTTGTATGAATATAGTATATATGTAGTATGTATGTATTATATAGTATGTATGTTGTATGAATGTAGTATGTATGTAGTATGTATGTATGTTGTATGAATGTAGTATATATGTAGCATGTATGTAGTAGGTATGTTGTATGAATGTAGTTTATATGAAGTATGTATGTAGTGTGTACTATGTATGTATGTTGCATATATGTAGTATGTATGTATGTTGTATGAATGTAGTATATATGTAGTATGTATTTATTATGTAGTGTGTATGTATGTTGTATGAATGTATTATATATGTAGTATGTATGTAGTATGTAGTATGTATGTATGTTGTATGAATGTAGTATATATGTAGTATGTATGTATGTTTTTTTTTTTACATTCAACACATTAGCCGGATGATGGGACTACTACTGTCCCATCATTGGCTAATGTGTCAATCACTGTCATTGTAGCAGGCATAGCCCGATGAGACTTGTAGTCCCATCGGACGATGCCTGCACACACACACACAACCCCCGGCAGGCCCGCACAGACCCCTGGCAGCCCGCACAGACCCCGGCAGGCCCGCACAGACCCCCGAGAGGCCCGTACAGACCCCGCCCACACACACAGATACGCACAGTGTCCGCCCACGCACCACCTCACTCTTCCCCCTTCCCGAACTGGATGTGCAAGTAAAGAAAGGGTTTATTTTCATTCCGATATTTGTGCCCCATTGACTTGCATGGGTTTCCGGTATCATAATCGGCGATACCCGAAACTTTTTGGGTATCGGTCCGATCCTATCCGATCCGATACTTCACGATATCGGATGGTATCGCTCAACACTACTGACAAGTAGTGTTGAGCATTCCGATACTGCAAATATTGTGTATCGACCGATATTCGCTGTATCAAAATTCTGATACCGAGTACCGATATTTTTTCAATATCGGATACTGGAATCGGAAGTTCCCACATTGCAATGAACCACTGTTGTGGCTGTGATTGGCTGCTGAAATGATGTCATCATGATGCGTGGTCTGTGCGCATCATGATGCGCGGTCAGTGCGGCCTGCCGGGGGTCTATGCTGGCTGCCGGGGGTCTGTACGGGCCTGCTGGGGGTCTGTGCCAGCTGCGGGGGGTCTGTACGGGCCTTCTGGGGGTCTGTGCCGGCTGCCGGCGGTCTGTACGGGCCTGCCGGCGGTCTGTGCCGGCTGCCGGGTGGTCTATGCCGGCTGCCGGCGGTCTGTACGGGCTTGCCGGGGGTCTGTGCCGGCTGCCGGGGGGGTCTGTGCCGGCTGCCGGGGGTCAGTACGGGCCTGCCGGGGGTCTGTGCCGGCTGCCGGGGGTCTGTGCCGGCTGCCGGGGGTCTGTGCCGGCTGCCAATGGTCTATACGGGCCTGCTGGGGGTCTGTGTGTGTGTGCAGGCATTGTCCGATGGGACTACAAGTCTAATCGGGCGATGCCTGCTACAATGCCAGTGATTGACTCATTAGCCAATGATGGGACAGTAGTAGTCCCATCATCCGACTAATGTGTTGAATGTAAAAAAAAAAAAACATACATACTACATACATACTACATACATACTACATACATACTTCATATATACTACATTCATACAACATACATACATACTACATTCATACAGCATACTACATATATACTACATACATAATACATATATACTACATTCATACAGCATACATACATACTACATATATACTACATTCATACAACATACATACATACTACATACATACTACATATATACAACATTCATACAGCATACATACATACTACATATATACAACATTCATACAAGATACATACATACATACATACTACATACATACTACATATATACTACATTCATACAACATACATACTTACTACATGCATACTACATATATACAACATTCATTCAACATACATACTACATATATACCACATTCATATGACATACATACATACATACTACACTTATACTACATTCATACAGCATACATACATACTAGCATACATACATACAACATACATAAAACATGCTACAGATATACTATATACATACTACATACATACTACATACAATACATTCATACAATACATACATATAGACATACAGTACATATAACATAGAATACATACTCACCATTACTTGTCACATTGATCCCCGAAGCCATTGTCATCTATGAAAAATATGAAAAAAACAAAACACCAAATACTCCCTGTTCCACAGAAATCCATGAGTGAGTGTCCCACGACGATCTCCCATGGAGAACAGCAGCATCAGCTGATGCGACCGTTCTCTAAGGGCTCCAGGAATCCAATGACAGGAGTTAGATATCCTTCAGCACAGTATCCCTACACCACTGTAAAAAAATAGTCCCTAGTCTCACTTTATGGCAAAAGCTGCGTGGGAACTTTCTCACACAGCAATGCCAAAAGTGAGACAAGGGACTAATTTTTTTACAGTGGCGGAGGAATACAGTGCGGAAGGATACCTACCTCCCGTCATTGGATTCCTGGAGACCCTAGAGAACGGTACAGCCAGCACAGACCCCCCAGCAGCCGGCACAGACCCCCGGCAGCCAGCACAGACCCCCGACAGGCTCGTACAGACCGCCGGCAGCCGGTGCAGACCCCCATTAGGCCCGTACAGACCCCTGAGAGGCCCGTACAGACCCCGCCCACACACACAGACATGCACAGTGTCTGCCCATGCACCGCCCACACTCTTCCCCCCTCCCAAACTGGATGTACAAGGAAAGAAAAGGTTTTTTCAAATCCGATATTTCTGTCCCATTGACTTGAATGGGACTTCCGGTATCGGAATCGGCGATACCCGATACTTTTTGTGCATCAGGCAGATCCAATCCGATCCGATATTTCTGGATATCGGATGGTATCGCTCAACACTACTGACAAGTCTTTTGTCTCACATCTAACGGGCTTATTACCATTCAGAAAGGCTGATGTAGCTTCAGGAAAGCGGTTGATAAAAACTAGTAATCTTCTCTCTACGGTGTAGGTGCTAAATATCCATGTATAGAGAATTATTAAGCACAGAATATCCTGAGGAAATGAAAATAATTTTCAGCAATGCACTCACTGAAATCCCACTGTGGAATTCTTTAGGTTAGTTAGATTGCTAGACAATTAAGGTAATGATTCATTTAGCATAGAAGTAGATAATGAAGACATTCCTGTACTACTAGAAAATTATCAGAAGTACAAGGATCTTTAGACATTTGTTAAGTACAAGACTATTGATGTGGAAAGGGTGTTAAATTCCATTGTTTGATTTCCATTCTTTAATGGCAAATTATTATTATTAATAGTAGTAATAACACAAGTTTTTTGTGCTTAACCAATTAAGTACTGGGACATTTTTTCTTATTTTTTTCGCTTTAGATTTTTCCTCCACTTCAAGAGCCATAACATTTTGATTTTTACTTTAATAGCCACCACTCATATTAATATAATGTAGTGAATAACAGGAAAAAAAATCCAAGTATTGTGAAATTGAAGAAAAATGTTGGCTTATTTTTTTTTTAAGATATGAATTTGGGGTATTCTGAAAGCCATAACTTTTCTTTTTTCAGTACACAGCTTTGTCTGAGGGTAGAATTTTATAACCATGAGCTGTAGCTTTTACTAATACTATTTTTACTAATACTACTTTATATTCCATTTTTTGGGGATATAAAGTAACCAATGATTTGGCCATTTAATTTTGTTTTGTTTTGCCATCCAAAACACAGAATGATTATTTTAATAGTTCAGACAATTACATGAAGCAATACCAAATATGTTTTTTTTTTATTTTTTAGATTTTCTTACATTTGGGAAAATTGCAGGGAATTTAAACTTTTGCATTTTTTGCTTTAATATTTTTTCAAATATTTTTTAATGCTATCATTTTTTTCATCACCTATATGATACACTGCAAAGTGTTATTTTTTACACTGATTCAATGACAGGCATATGCAATTGTAAAGCATCACAACCACACAAATATTCGAAGCACATGTATGGGTAACATTTATGGCTATAGACATAATACAATACAGTGGCGACCAAAAGGTTTGTATATTTTTTACAGTGTGATTACTTCAGACAGGTTGTTGTGATGCCATTTTCCTGGTGATGAATTAAAAATGCATGAGGTTGTCATCATGCAAGACTTTAATTTTAACCAAAATCCCTTGGAATATAGGTATGGTCATTTAATTAAAGAAAACTGACTGCCAAAAGTTTTGCATATATTATTTATTGATCACAACATAGAGAGCAATTCATTGTATACAATGCCATAATTTAGTATTTTGAAGTATAACCTCTTGCTTTAATTACTACACCACACCAATGAGGCTTTGAAGCCACAAGGGTATTCAAGACATCATGAGGGATCTTGCTTCATTTCATTTGCAAATCTGCAACCAATTCATCTTTATTGCTATTGGTACGGGCCCCAACTTGTCGCCCTAACTGTTCCTAAAAATGCTCTATAGGATTTATATCAGGTGATTGGCTTAGAAATTGCAACAGGTGAACATTTTTCTTTGCTAACCAATTTTTGAACAATGCAAAGAGAAAGCTGTAGGTCCACACCGCTATGACATCTTAAAGGACAGGGCATACCGCTGCAGCCGGCAAATACCAACCAACCCTCAGGTGCTCATTCAAGAAAAAATGATAATTGCAAAGGTAAAAACAAAGGAAAATGAATGGCACTCACTGGGTGTAATTTAACACTGTATTGGTACATCTTCAACGGGAAAATGGGAGCAAGGGAGCAAGAGTGACGAAGATCATTTCGCGCTGCACTGCACTTCCACGGGTCACCCATTATTATAATTTTTCATTATATGATGGGCCCCAAAGATGATGCTCCAGTGTCTTATGGGCCGAAATAATGCTCCATATATAATGGGTCCATTTAGAATGCTCCAGTGTATAATGGACCCCATAAATGCTGCTGCAGTGTCTGATGTCCCCATTTGGAATGCTCCAGTATATGATGGGCCTCATGGATGATGCTCCAGTGTATGATGGACCCAAATAATGCTCCATATATAATCTGCCCCATTTAGAATGCTCCAGTATATCAAGGGCTCCATGAATGATGCTCCAGTGTCTTATGGGCCCAAATAATGCTCCATATATAATGGGCCCCATTTATAATGCTCTGTAAATGCTGCTGCAGTGTCTGATGTCCCCCATTTGGAATGCTCCAGTATATGATGGGCCTCATGGATGATGCTCCAGTGTATGATGGGCCCAAATAAGGCTCCGTACATAATCTGCCCCATTTAGAATGCTCCAGTATATCATAGGCCCCATGGATGATGCTCCAGTGTATGATGGGCCCCATATCTCATTTTCCAGCATATACTGCTCCCCAAAAATTGATCCCAACCTTTAAAAATATTAAATACCTCTCCTCGTTGGGCACTGCTCTACTCTGGAGTCCTCAGTCTTCCAGCTCTCTCCACTTGGACTGTTTAGGCAGAGGGCATACAGACGTGATGTCATCGTGCTCTCTGACCTGAAGAATGTCACTGTCAGGAAATGCGGCAGATGTCACGGCGTTTGAGCAGGGAGAGGTAAGTATTGCAAGTGCTGTGGCCCTGAGCCAGCAAGGGGGGGCACTCATGGGCGACGGCACTGTCACAGGACCCCTCATAGTATGCCGGTGTGTCTGATGGTGAGTGGGCCCTCCCACCGGCAGAGACACTTTTGCATACTATGAGGGGCCCTGTACCAGTGCCATCGCCCACGAGTATGCCCCCCACCTGCTCAGGGAGCCAGCACTTTCATCAGCACCTTTCTCTAAGTCAGATTCTAGCTCTGTAGAGTGCAAGGGGAATGTAGTGCTGTGGGTGAATGTACCAGCAGAATCATCTAGCAGTGGCTGTGCATCATTGCACTCCATCTCTGATTCATGTTGGACTGGCGAATTCAGGCTTTCACTTGATAACCCAGTCATGATATGTGAAAACAGCTCTATGGAGTAATCTGAAGTGTGGCCTGCCGCATCCTTCACTTTTGATGGGGGTGAAGGACACAAGGAAAGGGGTTGTTCCTGACCAGAAGCCTGCACTGACGACTCAGTGCTTGCATTTTTTGCAACTTCAGAAGAGGAGGCGATAGAGCTGGAGGCTGTTTCAGCAATGTAAGCCAAAACCAGTTCCCGATGCTCTGGCTTTAAAAGCGTTTTACCTACTCTGAGAAAAGGGAGCATTCCAGGCTTTCAGGAGCAAGACCATGCCACAGTCTCATCCCCTCCTGCCTTACCGGAGATTGTACTTTTGGCACTACCAGCAGATGCACCACCACCACCATCAGTATCAGCTAGCCACCCATGCTGTTGTGAGTTCATTTTCCCCTCCGTCACTGAGGCCTGGTGAACTCCCTATTCTAGTGAAGGAAGGTAGTGAGCCTGATTATCAGACACCTGGGACTGATGAGGACGATTGGCTGAGTGGAGTCACTGACTGGATTTAAGGCAGCCTACGCCCTTTCTGCCCTGCGGGTGATTTCTCTGTGGACTCTTGGACTCCAGTCTGATTCCTGCTCTCCTAAAGCTAAGTTTTCTGTTTTGCCTTTGCATCTAAGATTTGTTTTGGTTTTTCTTGCTTTTTGGATTCTGCCACTCCCTGCTGGAGTGTGCAGTGTTCCGTGAGCTCTGTCTTCTGAATGTACCTGAGTGCTGATTTAGTTTTTGAAGCTTAGTTGCTTCAGGGCCATTTTTATATCAGCTTGTTGGCTTTTGTCTCTGATAGGGTTTTGGCAGATTGCAGACAGCAGCCTTCCTATCCGTTCCTATCTAGGTAGTTTTTGGGCCCCGTCTTTGCTCAGCCTGTCTTTCTGTCTGTGTAAGTGTTTTCATCTTGCTTCGCCGTCATTATATGTTGGGGGCTGCCTATTGCTTTGGGGTCTGCTCTGGGGCAGTTAGATTTCCCCTTTGCTTCTTTAGGCCTATGTATCTCTCCGGCTGTGATCGAGGGGTCTAGGTCATTGTAGGAACCCCCCACGGCTACTGCTAGTTGTGTTGAGGGGTCTGCAATCTGATAGTTGCCAACTTCTCTGGTTTTCAGGACTTAGCTAGCATTTCTGTTTTTGCCTCCTACAGTGACTCGATCATAACACCACGCCCTCGTCCGCAGCCTCTTACACCATATTTCCTAATTTTTGTGAAAATGGACCCAAAATACCAGCAGATATATGGTACTGTATCAGAAGCGTACTGCTTTATACAGTTTAGGGTTCATTGTAAATCTCCGCGTATATTTCCGTAGTCCCCCTCAGACAGTCACCCAGTAAGGATTTGACCATAAGACAACATGTCTAACAAAGGTACTGTATCATAAGTTAGGAGGTGTATAGAGTATAGGGTAAAATGTTTTTCTCCGTATATATTGAATGAGTAAAACACACGCTCACTGAGTATGGATTATACCGTAAGAAAAAATTTAGAACTAAGGTACTGTTTCATCAAATACCAGGTGTATATACACTCTGTTCCAAATTATTATGCAAATGATATTTTTCTATGATTTTCCTAAATAGTCAGTACAAATGACAGTCAGTCTAATAAAAGTCATCACCCGTTAGAGTATACATCAAATTTTATTGAAGAAACCTCCCAATGATAACAGTATAATCTCCAAAATGAATAAAAACTCAAATTGCACTGTTCCAAATTATTAGGCACAGTAGAATTTCTAAACATTTGATATGTTTTAAAGAACTGAAAATGTTCATTTGTGGAATTTGCAGCATTAGGAGGTCACATTCACTGAACAAAAAAGCTATTTAACTCCAAAACATCCTAACAGGCCAAGTTACATGCTATCATAGGAATCCTTCTGTGACGTCACCTTCACAATTCTTGCATCCATTGAACTTGGGAGTTTTTGGAGAGTTTCTGCTTGGATTTCTTTGCATGAAGTCGGAATAGCCTCCCAGAGTCGCTGTTTTGATGTGAACTGCCTCCCTCATAGATCTTTTGCTTGATGATACTCCAAAGGTTCTCTACAAGGTTGAGGTCAGGGGAAGATGGTGGCCACACCATGAGTTTATCTCCTTTTATGCCTATAGCAGTCAATGACTCAGAGGTATTCTTTGCAGCATGAGATGGTGCATTGTCATGCATGAAGAAGATTTTGCTCCTGAAGGCACATTTCTGCTTTTTATACCATGGAAGACAGCTGTCAGTCAGAAACTCTATATACAGTACTTTGCAGAGGTCATTTTCACACCTTCAGGAACCTTAAAGAGCCCTACCAGCTGTTTCCCCATGATTCCGGCCCAAAACATGACTCCTCCTCCTCTTTGCTGAAGTTGCAGCCTTGTTGGGACATAGTGGCCATCCACCAACCATCCATCTGGACCATCCAGGGTTGCTCGACACTCATCAGTAAACAAAACTGTATGAAAAATAGTCTTCATGTATGTCTGGACCCACTGCTACAATTTCTGCTTGTGAACACTTTTTAGGGGTGGCCGAATAGTAGGTTTATGCACCACAGCAAGCCTTTGAAGGATCCTACACCATGAGGTTTGAGGGACTCCAGAGGCACCAGCAGCTTTAAATATCTGTTTGCTGGTTTGTAATGGCTTTTTAGCAGCTGCTCTCTTAATCCGATGAACTTGCCTGTCAGAAACCTTCCTCATTCTGCCTTTATCAGCACAAACATGTCTGTGCTCAGAATCAACCACAAATCTCTTAACAGTACGATGGTCACGTTTAAATTTTTGGGAAATATCTAATGTTTTCATCTCTTGACCAAGGCATTGCACTATTTGATGCTTTTCAGCAGCAGAGAGGTCCTTTTTCTTTCCTAAATTCCTTGAAACCTGTACCCTGCTTAATAATGTGGAACATCATTCTTAAGTAGTTTTCCTTTAATTGGGCTCACCTGGTAAACTAATTATCACAGGAATTTGAGATTGATTTCAGTGATCCAAAGAGCCCTGATACACAATACCATCTATGAGCTTATTTGAAAAACAAAAAATTACATCTTTATGACACTTAAATCCAATTTGCATAATAATTTGGAACGCAGTGTAGTGTAATCGAAAATGTTAATCTCCCTATATATTTCCGTAGTCTAATACAGATAGTCAGCATGTATTTCTCCTTGATACCATCCGGTACACGGTAGTGTGTGAGGAGCATACAGCTCTATAATATGGTGTGTGAAATAACAAACGTTCGTTCACTGCAGGAAAACAGAATAAAAGGAGGAGTGCTGTGTAAAAGCAGTCACAACAACTGTGTCCACACAGCAATACTGCTATAAGGCAGGCTAATAATCAGCGCTGCTGCACACAAGAAAATTCTCCCTGTCACTGGCAGGTAGCCTAATAACTACGCTGCTGCACACAAGAAAATCCTCCCCTGTCACTGCACACTAACAGAACACAACAATTGCGTTAAGCGCAAGCACATAGCAACTTCTGTTTACAGGCCTAAGTGTCTTCCAAATCATAAACAGTGTCAGCAACCTCTCCCAACTGTAAAGATGGGCAGAAGAAAAATGGCGATCGGCGGGGAGGGCTTTTATACACACTCCGTATATACAGGTGTTGGACAAAATAATGCAAGCAAACACCTAACGTGTTGTCAGCATTATCTTTAAACATATTCTAAACATGCAAACCGTGATATATGTTAATGTTTTGGAGTTGATTATTTGTGTCATGTGATATGTGTATGTAAATTAACTGTTTGTTTTGCATAATTCTAAGAACATTTATGAAAACCTGCTACCAATGGCAGACCTCTCTGGTTTTCAAAGAGCCCAAATTGTTGATGCTGGTATGGCAGGCGCTAGTGTAACTGAAAGTGACCGTATGCTTGGCGTGTCAAGCGGGAACTGTCTCCAAAGTAATGACTGCATTTGAAAGAGAAGGAAATACATCCGCAGCAAAGCACAGGTCCGGGCGAAAGTCGAAGTTGACTGAGAGAGTTACTGTCGGACTGTAAAGCAAATTCGGAAAGAGGATCGCAAGACCACTGCTTGGAAAATCAATGCAGAGTTCAATGAACACCTAGAGAAGACATTTTCCATGAAAAAAGTTTGCACGAGCTGCACAAATATCGATTCCACGGAAGAGCTGGAATTGTAAAAACGCTTCTCTCAATGACAAATGTGTCCATGCGTTTAGAGTGGTGTAGAAACCTCCCGAATACTTCTGTTGAGCTGTGAAAACATTTTATATTCTCAGACGAATCATCGTTTACCCTATTTCCG
Organism: Dendrobates tinctorius; assembly: GCF_039654945.1. NCBI lineage: Eukaryota > Metazoa > Chordata > Amphibia > Anura > Dendrobatidae > Dendrobates > Dendrobates tinctorius. The sequence continues at coordinate 21,448,904 of NW_027361671.1, forward strand.
ACCTCTGGCCGAGTGTACATTTGGAGACAGCCTAAAGAAGCTTTCCATCCAGACTGCCTTCTCCCAACCGTAAAACATGGCGGATGTTCTGTGATGATCTGGGGTGCTATTTCATTGAGATATGCCAGGCCAATTATATCCCTTCATTGAAGAAGTAACAGCCATGATTATTTAGGCATTTTGGGCAACCAAGTTCATCCTATGGATCAAGCACTGTTCCCGGAGGGGAACGCCATCTTTCAGGATGATAATGCACCAATTCATACAGCTCGAAACGTTAAAGCATGGCACGAGAAAAAACTGTAATGAAGTTGAGCATCTCATCTGTCCCCCACAATCCCCAGACCTCCACATTATTCATCATTTAAGGCAGATTTTATCGATTCAAGTTAGACGTCGATTTCCGCCACCATTGTCGCTCAAAGAACTGGAGGGTGTTTTAACTGAAGAATGGTCTACAATTTCTTTGGAAAAAATTCACACCTTGTATGAATCCATACCTCGGATAAGCAAGGCTGTAATCGCCGCAAACGGTAGACCTACACCATATTAACCTTAGTTTTTTTGATGTTTCCATGTCTTTCCATTATTTTTTCCAACCACCAGATTTTATGAGTCAACTACACCCGCTCACTCTGTCAGTATGGATTTAACCTTGCTCAAACATGTTGAAAAAAGGTACTGTATCAGCAGATACAAGGTGTATCCAGTCCAGGGGTAATTGGAAATATCCGTCTATATATCCGTAGTCAGAAAAAGACACTCACAGGCTCAGTAGGGATTAGACAAGAATATAAAAAGTGCAAAAAGGGTAATATATTACAAGCGTACAGCTGCATACAGTGTTGGTGTGATTTTAAATCTCCCAGTCCCTATAGTTTGAAAGAGTCAGACACAAACTCTCACAGGCTCAGTACGGATTACACCAGTATATAAAAATTAGAAAAAGGGAAATGGATTCGAAGCGCTGCAACAGTATACAGTGTTTGGGTACTTTTAAATATTCATATATATTTCACTGTCAGTAAGCCAGTCCAGACTGTCCACTAGAAACAAGATGGATACAACTCCAGACGGAAAGTGTAGTGATTGCAGAAATTTTATAAATTACTAATCACGGGAAAACCTCCAGGGAGGATTCGCAGAGGCGATGCTGACCCTCAATTAATTTGTCTGTGGAGAATGCGAAACCGGTTGTTTGTGAATAAAGGGTTGCTGTCTAGCAGTAGTGTGGATCCCATCACCGTTACTTGTCTCCATCAAATTTTGATCACAGGGAGAGATGTACACATGGTCCTCACTGCCTACCATGATCTGCCTGTTAACTTTGGAGTGCAAAAGTCAGAAGCAACAGGCCGTAGGCGATTCTATTGGATTGCCATGAGAGGAGACCATGCAAAATGGTGGCAGGAATGTCACACGTCTGTGACTAGGAAAACTGTGAAAGCTGATCATAAAGCTCTCCACTGTTCTGCACCGCCTTATATCTCCTCTCTCATCTCTGTCTATCGCCCTACACGTGCCCTCCGTTCTACAAATGACCTAAGACTAACATCCCCCGTAATCCGAACCTCGCACCTCCGTCTCCAAGACTTCTCTCGTGCTGCTCCAGCTCTCTGGAATGCACTTCCCCAGACGATCAGACTGATACCTAGCCCTGACCTATTCAAGCGCGCTTTGAAAACCCATCTCTTCAAAGAAGCCTATCACATCAACTACTCAGCAAGCTAACTTTGCCCTGTTCCCTCCTTCCAAATATTATTCTGAATCTGCACCCTACTATTCATCTGTCTCCACACCCTTCATGCACATGATAACTGCACTTGATACTTGTCTATTGCACTTAAACACACGGGCTGATGACCGGATCATGCAGCTTTATATGAAAATCCCTATTATAATTGCCAGACCTGAATTAACAAGCATTTCTCACCTACTGTGTCCCCCCATTTCCTTGTAGATTGTAAGCTTGCGAGCAGGGACCTCACTCCTAATGTCATTGTTTGAATTGTCTTAACTTGTATTGAATTTATTGTCTGTACATGTCCCCGCTTAATTGTAAAGTGCTGCGGAATATGTTGGCGCTATATAAATAAAAATTATTATTATTATTATTATTAAAGCAGCCCTGCATCCGATTGTGAGTCGACGTCCATTACAAATGGTAGCCATTGATCATCTGAAGGTAGAGCCCAGCAGGACAGGCCATAGCTAAGTTTTAACAATCATCGATCAGTTCTGCAAAGTTGTATTACCTGTCCCTGTGAAGGATTTAACTGTCCAGACTACACAGCGGTGGAGCAGGGAGAGGTAAGTCTTGCAAGTGCTTGGGCCCTGAGAAGCGGAGGGGCACACTCGTGGGTGGTGGTACTAGCACAGGGACCCTCAAAGTACAGCGGCGTGTTTGACGGCGAGTGGGCCCACCCACCTGTTCAGGGCTACGGCACTTGCCCGGGTGCGCCAGGTAGTGACCACAGCCATGGGGGGGCAGCTCAGTTAGGGAGGTTGAAAAAATGCCATATGTTGATGTCTAGGCTGTACATTCAGCAGCTGCAATTGGAGGAAGTGGAGAAGTAAGAGAAAGAGGAGGACAAAAGCGAGCCATTTTTATTGCCACCTATGTGTCATCAGGGGAAGGTGGGACAAATTCCTTGGAATGCATGGTTCATTTTAATGAAGGTTAGATCATCAACATTTTGGGTCGACAGATGGGTCCTTTCTTCTGTCAGGATTGATCCAGCAGCACTGAAGACTCTTTCAGATAACACACTAACAGCAGGGCAAGCGAGCTCCTGTAACGCATATTGTGCCAATTCAGGCAAGGTGTCCAGTTTACAGGTCCAATAGTCAAAGGGGAATGACCCGTGAGGGAGAACATCGATATGGGAGGAGAAGTAGTTTGTAACCATAGTTGACAACTGCTGTCTCCTTTCACTTGCAATCGATTCTGTATTAGCAGTCGTGTGAGCGGTACTTGACAAATCAGTCCACAACATGGTCATGAAACCCCTGTCTCCAACGCAACTTCGGCTGTGTGCACCACGAACACCTCTTCCAATTTGGTCTCTACAGCTCGTGGGAGAACCAGCACCGATGCTGTTTGCTGGGAATGCCTCCAACAAACGGTTTACCAGAGATGCTTGTTTGTTCGCCAATATTATCTCTAGGTTCTCCTGTGGCATGATGTTTTGTAATTTGCCTTTATAGCGTGGATCCAGGATGCTGGCCAACCAGTAGTCATCATCCTTCATCATTTTGGCAATGCGGGTGTCCATTTTTAGAATCCGCAAGGCATAATCACACGTGTGGGCCAATGTTCCAGGTGTCAATGATGCACTGCCAGTGGTGGGTGGAGGAGCACTTTCATGGAAATCAACATCCCTCCAGTCACGCACAAACCCTGTACCTGACTTTGGCACGTCAACATTCTCTCTTGGCCCCTGAGAAGCATCCTCCTCCCCAAAATAATTATCCCCCTCATCATCCTCCTCCTCTTCCTCTTCTTCCTCCACCTCGTCCAGGTCAGTTGCCCTCGCTGACAATGGCTGACTGTCATCAAGGCTTCCCTCCTCCTCTTCCTCCTCCTCTGCTGCAGACGCCTAATCCTTAATGTGCGTCAAAGTTTGCATGAGCAGATGCATAAGTGGTATGCTCATGCTTATGATGGCGTCGTCTGCGCTTACCAGCCATGTGCATTCCTCAAAACATTGAAGGACTATACAGAGGTCTTTCAGCGTCGACCACTGCACACTTGTCAACTCCATGTCTGCCCTCAAAGTGCCTGCCCGTGTATCCTCCCACAAATGCATTACAGCCTGCCTCTGTTCGCACAGCCTCTCAATCATGTGCAGGGTGGAGTTCCACTTGTTGCATCGTCTATGATTTGGTGGTGCTTTTGGAGTTGGAGCGATTGCTGCAGCTTCTGCATGCAACTGGAGTGTACGGGCAAGCGACGGATGTGCAAGCACAGTCTTCTCACCTTATTGAGCAGGGATGTTAACTTCGGATAATTATGTAGGAAGCACTGCACCACCAGGTTTAAGGTGTGAGCCAGGCAAGGTATGTGTCTCAGTTTTGCAAGGGCTATGGCTGCCACAAAATTCTGGCCGTTATCACTGACTACCTTGCCTGGCTCAAGATGTAGTCTGCCCAGCCATGACTCAATTTGTCGATGCAAGTAGTCGGCCTGTACCTCCACGGTGTGTCTTTTGTCGCCCAAAGACATCATCTTTAAAACTGCCTGCTGCCGCTTACCTCTAGCTGTTTGATAGTGGGACACCTTGTGTGCAACACTGGCAGCTGTGGATGGAGTGCTCATGCGACAGCACTCTGTGGATGAGATTTCGCTTCTGGAGGAGGAGGAGGGTGGAACTCCTACAACCAACTGTTTCCTATACCATGGGCTAGGAAGCACTGTTCCACCACCGCAGTCCCCTGTGGAGCCAGCATCCACCACATTAACCCAGTGCGCAGTGATGGACACGTAATGGCCCTGGCCATGCTTACTGGCCCATGCATCTGTTGTGAGGTGCACCTTTCCACTCACAGATTGTTTGAGTGCATGGACAATGCGGTCTTTCACATGCATGTGGAGGGCAGGGATGGCTTTTCGAGAAAAGAAGTGCCGATTGGGTAGGTCATAGCGTGGGACAGCGTAGGACATGAGGTCTCGGAACGCTTCGCTTTCAACCAAACAGAAGGGCATCATCTCTAATGAGATCAGTTTGGTAATGTAGCCGTTCAAAGCCAGTGTACGCGGATGAGATGATGAGTACTTTCTTGTCCTACTCAGAGTGTCTGGTAGGGTGAGCTGGACTTCAGAGCTGCATAGGGGGGAACTAGCGGTGGACATTAAGGACTGAGAGGGGGTTGGTGATGGTGATGGTGGTGTTGGTGATGGCCTTGATTCAGTCTTTTTTTCCAAAAACATTGTGATTCCCTGACTGCTTTGGCCTTGCGACGACACCTCAACATTTCTTGCTGGTTGTGTGCTTATCGGTGGCCTTTCAGTGGGGGAAGCAATGTAGTGTTGCTGGCTACCTTCAGTCGGAGCAGGTGCACATGTGCTACCTGAGGTTTTGTAGTCCATCCACGCTTGCAAGTGCATGGTGGTTAAATGTCTAAGCATGAAACTGGTATTCAAATTTCGGAGATTTTTCCCTCGGCTAAACGCCCTTTGGCACTTCTTACTTTGCCTCATCAATAGGATTTTGGTAAAAAAAGTGCCACACCACACTCATCCTACTGTGGTAAACATTTTCAGGGCTTGCACGGTGTGCAAATTTGACCGTCTGGGCAAGCTGTCCTGCAACTCTTTTTGTTTTTTTACCACATTTTTGGACAGCTACGGGCCTGCCAGATAACCGCTGCTGCGATGTCGTTGCCTGCTGCGGATCCTTCTCCTCTTCTGAGCTATTGTCAGCGGCACCCTCTTCCCCCAATGGATGCCAATCTGGGTCAACAACTGGGTCATCCATCACCTCCTCTTCAATGTCATCTGCACCTTCCTCTGTGTCACCATGTAAGGTGGTATAGTATGCGGGAAGGGGCACCTGAGTTTCATCAGGGTCTGATTCTGGCTCACTACACTGCAAGGCAAATGTATTGCTCTTGGTCAATGTACCAGCAGAATCATCTAGCAGTGGCTGTGCATCAGTGCACTTCATGTCAAATTCATCTTGGACTGGGGAATTCAGGATTTGACTTGATAACCCAGGCATGGTATGTGAAAAGAGCTCCAAGGAGTAATCTGAAGTGTTTTCTGCCGCATCCTTCACTTTTGGTGTGGGTGAAGGACTCAAGGAAAGGTGTTGTTCCTGACCAGAAGCCTGCACTGACGACTCAGTGCTTGCAGTTTTTGAAGCTTCAGAAGAGGAGGCAATAGAGCTGGAGGCTGTTTCGGCAATGTTATCCAAAACCTGTTCCTGATGCTCCGGCTTTAAAGGCGGTTTACCTACTCCCAGAAAAGGGAACCTTAAAGGCCTTCTTGTGCCAGACGATGATGCCGGCTCAATACCTCCTGCCTTAGCTGCTATTGTGCTTTTGACATAACCAGCAGATACCCCACCACCACCATCAGTACCAGCTGCGCCCCCCCACCCATCTACGTGGCCTCTTCCACCAGACTTCCTCATGTTTGGAAAAATGTACCAAAAATACCAGCAGAGATATGGTACTGTATGAGAAGCGGACAGCTCCATATGGTGTATGTATGGAAAATTTGAATTATCCGCCTATTTTTTAATGGAGTTACACACAGACGCTGTCTCTGTATTGATTTGACCGTGATCAAACAGCAGATATGGGATACTGTTTGACAAGCGGATAGCTCTTTACAGTGTATGTATGGAAAATTTGAATCATCTGTTTATTTTTTAATGGAGTCACACACACACGCTGTCTCTGTATCGATTTGACCGTCATCAAACGGCAGATATGGGATACTGTTTGACAAACGGACAGCTCTATATGGTGTATGGATGGAAAATTTTAATTATCCATCTATTTGTTAACAGAGTCACACACAGATGCTGTCTCTGTATCGATTTGACCGTAATCAAAACAGCAGATATGGGATACTGTTTGAAAAGAGGACACCTCTATACGGTCCATGGATGGAAAATTTGAATTATCCGTCTATTTTTTAACGGCGTTACACACAGACGCTGTCTCTGTATCGATTTGACCGTAATAAAACAGCAGATATGGGATACTGTTGGACAAGTGGACAGCTCTATACGGTGTATGGATGGAAAAATGAGAATCTCTGTCTATCTTTGTAAGGAGTCACACACAGATAGCATGTATTTTACCGTGATACCTGCCGGTACACGGTAGTGTGTGAGGAGCGTACACCTCTATACGGTGTGTGAAAAAATGAACACTCGCTAACTGTGCAGAAAAAAGGAATAAAAGTATTTTTGCTTTGAAAAAAGCAGTCTGCACAGCAGTGTGCACACAGCAATGCAGCTATCAGGTAGCCTTATAAGGCAGCCTAATAACCACCAGCGCTGCTGCACCCAAAAGTGTGAAAAAATGAACGCTCTTTAACTGTGCAGACAAAAGGAATGACAGTATTTTTGCTTTGAAAAAAGCAGTCTGCACAGCAGTGTGCAAACAGCAATGCAGTTATCAGGTAGCCTTATAAGGCAGCCTAATAACCACCAGAGCTGCTGCACACAAAAATATCCTTCCCTGTCACTGCACACTAAGTGTTGTGTTGTACAGTGAAAATCGCTATCAGCAGAAGCTGATTTTTTTTGTTTCCTGCCTAAACACTCTCCCTATTGAGAACGAGCAGCAACAACCTCTTCCTATGCTAAGATCGGCAGAAGTAAGGTGGCGGTCGGTGTTCAGGGCTTTTATAGCCACTGTGATGCGACATAAAACAAGCCAATCACTGCAATGCCCATACATAAGATGGTGGTGACCGCTGCCTATGTCATCGCGTTGCCCACAGTGTGCGTCATTGATCATTGGCTGAGAAAAGGCGCTGGAAGCAGGATGGGAAACGCGACTTTGGCGCGCGGTTGGCGACCTCATGGCTGACCTCACGCTATGGTCGTGTTTCGATCGGTGAAACCCTACTTCACCAAAAGTCAGCGACTTTTGAATTTGACAGACCCATTTCGCTCAACTCTACCCCAAACCATGACACTGCCACCACCATGTTTCACTGTAGGTGTTTGGTACCTTACATCATTAAGTTTTCTATTTGGATGATATATAGTGCTTGCCATCAGTACCAAACAGATTGAACATGGACTCATCCGACCACAACACCTTAGACCAATCTGCCTCTTTCCTGTCATGATCCCAGTGCAGGTTTTGACCTGCACATCAGGGGTTAATGTCTGGAGCTCAGTGCAGGTTTTGACCTGCATGTCTGGGGTTAATTATGGTGGCCTCTCTTTGGTTCTGGGAGAGCTTCTTAAACCCCTGGGAAGCTCCAATCCCTGTCAGTTATACTTTTGCCTTTATAAAGTAGATATGACAGGCTCAAACCCCAACTTAGGTGCTCTGGGAAAAAACAAGACTAAAGTATAGGAGTAACCCCGGCACACTAATAACATGAAAGTAAAGTCTTCTCAATGACAGTCTTTAATTGTTGTGATTTTATTGATTGTGAAAAAAAAGGGTGGTGTTACAATCCAAAAAAGGGTGGTGTTACAATCCTTCAGCTCTACATCTCGAGCTTTCATCAGGGATATGACTAGATCCTTGGTTTTGAGGTGTGTGTATAAGTGGTATAGGTTTGCCTTTGTAGTCCAGCTGCTGGAACAGTACCTATAGTAACCACGATGTGTAGGGTCAGCACGTGACTCCCGTCCTTGTGTCCTAAATCTAGTCAGGTGTGGAGGAGGCCTCCTCCACACCTGACTAGATTTAGGACACAAGGATGGGAGTCACGTGCTGACCCTACACATCGTGGTTACTATAGGTACTGTTCCAGCAGCTGGACTACAAAGGCAAACCTATACCACTTATACACACACCTCAAAACCAAGGATCTAGTCATATCCCTGATGAAAGCTCGAGATGTAGAGCTGAAGGATTGTAACACCACCCTTTTTTGGATTGTAACACCACCCTTTTTTTTCACAATCAATAAAATCACAACAATTAAAGACTGTCGTTGAGAAGACTTTACTTTCATGTTATTAGTGTGCCGGGGTTACTCCTATACTTTATACTTTTGCCTTTGGCCGAGTGTAGTGACCTCTGTGTGCCTGTGCCTGTTCGTTGTTATAGCTTGATTATATGGTTCTGACCTGGTTCTGTTCCCCGTTGTGAGTTTGCCTGTTGATTTTGCACTGCGCTACCCTCTCTGTGTATGACTCGTTGCCTGTGATCTGACTACTCTCTGCTCGCCCCTCTTGTACCTTGCAGCTATCTCTGTGTATGACTCATTGGCTACGTCCTGACTATCCTCCCTGTCTATGCCCCTTGTAACTTTGTATCGCAGTTACCCTGCTAGGAGTTCTCTTGGAGCTCCTAGCTCTCTGGAGTTTAGGCCACACCCCCAGCAGTCACGTGCTTCAGGTCCTGCTGTTCTGAAGTACGCACCTACTTGGCTGCTGCCCGCTCCACAGGTATCTTTGAGCACAGTTCGCTTTACTCAGGACATGCGCACTGGCTCAGAGAGCAAGTTCAGTGCGGTGTTCCTGACATTATAACTGACCTTGAATTTTTTTTTCTCTCCTTACTTCTGCAGCATGGACCCAATGTGTGCTTTATCTGAGCATGTGAAATGTTTGACTCGGTCACTGCAGAAGCTAAGTTTGGAACACCGAGCTCTGGCCTAGTCCCAACGGCGGGTTGAGGACTCAGTTCAGGGGGTGCTTGCCGCAGGCTTTCAGCAGGTGGGGAATAGAGATGTCATTTTAGTCCCACCCGAATCCCCGGTAAAATTGCCAGATACGTTTTCTGGTAACAAAAATGAATTTAGAGCATTTAAGGAGGGCTGTAAGCTCTTTTTCTCCTTGAGACCCCGCTCCTCTGGGGATGAGAAACAGAGGGTGGGGGTGGTTATGTCCCTGCTTAGGGGGTCCCCACAAGCCTGGGCATTTTCGCTTTCCTCTTCTGCCCCTGAGAGAATGTCTGTGGATGCATTTTTTGAGGCCTTAGGGCTTATTTATGATGAGCCTGATAGAGTCCGTTTGGCTGAGGACAAGGTGATGAGTGTCTGTCAGGGGGAGCACTCGGCTGAGTGGTTCTGTACTGAATTCAGACGTTGGGCAGCCGAGATTTCTTGGAGTGATGCCGCAATTCGGGGGCTGTTCTGTAAAGGCCTGTGTGAACGTCTGAAGGATGCCCTGGCACTCCATCCTTCACCTGACTCCCTGGAGGATGCCATGACCCAAGCAGATCGCATGGATTGCAGACTACAGGCTAGAGGCATTATGCAACTGGAAACACCATTATTCTTTAGTGGAGATGAGACCCGGACTCCTCCAGTGGCTATGGAGGTGAGTGCTGTCACCTGTGATGAGAAGGAAAGAAGATGCCGCCGGGAGGAGCAGTTGTGCTTCTATTGTGGGGAATCTGGACATTGGAAGAAGGACTGCCCCTCCTGTCCGTCATCCTCCAAGGTGGCAGGAATGACTAGGTCTGGGTAGTAGTTGAGGTGGCTGCCCAGACCTTCAGGTACAATTTTCCTCACGTGCAAAAATGGTGCTGCAGGTGGAACTGGAACTTGGTACTGGTCCTGTTCAGACTACCGCTTTTGTTGACTGTGGTTCTGCTGTGAAGCCGATTGATACCAAAATTATGACTCTTAATAAGATAGGGACAGTCAGGCTTCAGGATACTGCTAAACTGGTGGCAATTGACTCGTCCCCTCTTACTCAGGACGGTATCTGTTGCAGGTCTGAACTTTTTTCTCTAAAAGTGGGTTCCACTCATGTGGAAAAATTAAGTTGTCTTGTGCTAGATTACTTGCCTGCAGGACTGGTACTGGGGATACCTTGGCTTCAACGCCATAATCCTACCATTGATTGGGTTACAGGGGAGATCACTCAATGGGGATGCAAGGATAAATGTTGTAACCAGGGACACCTTGTCAATGCTGTTAAATCCGTATCTGTGTCGTCTGTCGGTCTGGAAGGTATTCCGGAGTACCTGAAGGATTTCAAAGACTTTTTTCCGAAAGTGATGCTGAGGCGCTGCCAGCACATAGACCCTACAATTTTGCCATTGATTTAGTATCCGGAGCCAAGTTACCTAAGGCTCGATTGTTCAATTTGTCTAGGCCTGAGCGCCAAGCCATGAAGGAGTACATAGCTGAGAGTTTCCGCAAAGGGCATATCAGGCCTTCTGTGTCACCTGTGGCAGCAGGATTCTTCTTTGTGAAGAAGAAAGATGGTGGTTTGTGGCCGTGCCTCGACTTTCGGGAACTGAACAAGATAACGGTTAGGAACACTTACCCGCTTCCCCTCATCCCAGACTTTTGTAACCAGTTAGCTGGGGCCCAATGGTTCTCCAAGTTAGATCTCCGGGGGGCCTACAATCTGATAAGCGTTTGGGAAGGGGACGAGTGGAAAACTGCGTTCCTTACATCAGAAGGACTCTTTGAAAACCTGGTAATGCCGTTTGGGTTAACTAATGCGCCCACTATTTTCCAGAATTTCATCAATGTGATGTTTTCTGACCTAATAGGCCATTTTGTTATTATTTATTTGGATGACATTTTGGTATATTCCCCGGACAGTCAGTCTCACTTGCAACATCTACAGACAGTTCTCCAGAGACTCGGAGAACCAATTGTTCGCTAAATTGGAAAAATGTTCATTTTTTGTACAGGAACTGTCTTTTTTGGAGTTGATTGTGTCCTGTGAGGGGTTTCATATGGATCCTAAGAAGGTGCTGGCGATCGCTGACTGGGTTCAGCCTCGAGATCTCAAGGGGCTCCAGCGCTTCTTAGGATTTGCGAACTATTATCGGAGATTCATTAAAGGTTTCTCACAAGTGGTTAAACCACTCACGGATCTTACCTAGAAGAGCGCTGATGTAATAAAAATTGGTCTGTACTCGCTAAGGAGTCCTTCTCAGCTATTAAGAAATGTTTCATGTCCGCCCCGGTGTTGGTCCAACCAGACCCGTCCAAACCATTCATTGTGGAGGTGGATGCTTCTGAAGTAGGGGTGGGGGCAGTGCTGTCCCAGGGTCCGGCCACCCTTACCAATCTCAGACCCTGTGCCTTCTTCTCCAAGAAGTTTTCTTCAGCCGAGAGAAGCTATGATGTAGGCAATAGAGAACTTCTTGTGGTCAAGCTGGCGTTTGAGGAATGGAGGCACCTTTTGGAAGGGGCGGCTCACCCTTTCACGGTTGTCACGGATCACAAAAATTTGACATACCTTGAATCTGCTAAGAAGCTTACTCCTAGACAAGCCCGTTGGTCACTTTTTTTTCACAATTTCAGTTCTCCATTACTTTTCAACCGGGGTCCAAAAATGTTAAAGTGGATGCCCTGTCCAAAAGTTTTGACCCGGTGTCTCCCCCCGAGCAGCCATCCTTCATTCTTCCCCCAGGGGTGGAAGTTTCAGGGGTCTCATCTGAGTTGGAATAAGAAATGCTAAGGGCTCAGGCCCTAGCTCCGGCAGCCAGGCCAGGGGATAAATTGTTTGTTCCAGTTTTATTGCGGCCTAGACTTCTGCAGAAGTTTCATGAGTCTAGGCTGAGTGCTCATCCAGGTATCACGACCACTAGAGAGGCAGTAGCCAGGGGTTTTGGTGGCCTTCACTAAGCTCTGATGTCAAGAAATTTGTTTCTCCTTGTGGTGTGTGTGCCCGTTCCAAAAGCTCACATAACCGGCTGGCTGGGGAACTCATACCTTTACCGGTTCCTGATAGGCCATGGACTCATCTTTCCATGGATTTTATTGCCGGCCTTCCACCTTCCAGGGGCAATACCGTGATCTGGGTGGTGGTGGATGGGTTTTCTAAACAGGCCCATTTCATTCCCTTGGCAGCATTAACCTCAGCAGAAACATTGTCAAGGTTGTTTGTGCAGCATGTGGTCCGATTGCATGGGGTACCCCTGAATGTGGTGTTTGACAGATGTGTGCAGTTTGTGGCCAAATTTTGGAGGGCGTTCTGTATGAAATTGGGCATCTCACTCTCCTTCTCGTCGGCAAATTACTTGGAGAGTAATGGTCAGACAGAACGCACCAATCAATCCCTGGAACAAATTCTCAGGTGTCTGACCTCCGCCAGACAGGAGGATTGGTGTGATGCGTTACCGTTGGAGGAATTTGCTTTTAACAACCGAGTGAGTCAGTCCACCAACATGTCCCCATTCCTGATTAACTATGGGTTTAATCCGCATTTTTGGGGAGTTTTCATGGGTGGATTCCGGTTGTCCAGGGGTAGAAGGGTCAGTTCAACGGTTAAAAAACCTCTGGGCTGAAGTCCAGCGTAATATCTCTCGGGCCCAGGGGAGGTACAAATATTTTGCTGACAAAAAGAGAGCCTTGGGAGACATGTTTCAGGTGGGAGAGAATGTTTGGCTTTCCACATGTAATATCAACTTAAAGGTACCATCAGCTAAGTTGGGACCAAAGTTTATTGGTCCGTACGAGATTATGGAGATAGTCAACCCAGTGGCATATAGGTTGCGTCTCCCCGCCTCCTTAAAAATATCCAATGTGTTCCATAAATCTCTGTTGAAATCCGTAGGGTCTGTCAAAGAGGACTCCGAGCCTGTTGTTCCTCCAGTGCTGGTGGAGGGTCAATTGGAGTATGAGGTCGGACATATTGTGGACTCTCGGCGGGTGCGCCGCTCTTTGCAGTACCTGGTCCACTGGAAGGGTTATGGAACAGAGGAGCGCTCATGGGTCCCTGCTCGCTCTGTACATGCAGATCACATGGTTCGGACTTTCCATGCCAAGTACCCGGGGAAGCCTGAGGGTCCAGAGGTCCGGGGGTACTGTCATGATCCCAGTGCAGGTTTTGATCTGCACGTCAAGGGTTAATGTCTGGAGCTCAGTGCAGGTTTTGACCTGAGCGCCTGGGGTTAATTATGGTGGCCTCTCTTTGGTTCTGGGAGAGCTTCTTAAACCCCTGGGAAGCTCCAATCCCTGTCAGTTATACTTTTGCCTTTGGCCGAGTGTGGTGACCTCTGTGTGCCTGTGCCTGTTCGCTGTTATAGCTTGATTATATGGTTCTTACCCGGTTCTGTTCCCCATTGTGAGTTTGCCTGTTGATTCTGTACTGCGCTACCCTCTCTGTGTATAACTCGTTGCCTGTGATCTAACTACTCTCTGCTCACCCCTCTTGTACCTTGCAGCTATCTCTGTGTATGACTCATTGGCTACGTCCTGACTATCCTCCATGTCTATGCCCCTTGGTAACTTTGTATCGCAGTTACCCTGCTAGGAGTTCTGTTGGAGCTCCTAGCTCTCTGGAGTTTAGGCCACGCCCCCAGCAGTCACGTGCTTCAGGTCCTGCTGTTCTGATGTACGCACCTACTCGGCTGCTGCCCGCTCCACAGGTATCTTTGAGCACAGTTCGCTTTACTCAGGACACACGCACTGGCTCAGTGAGCAAGTTCAGTGCGGTGTTCCTGACATTTCCATTGGCTGTGTTCTTTGGCAAACTCAAGTTGAACCTTTCGATTCTTTGCAGAGATGAAAGATTTCTTGACTGGAACTCCTGCATTCAACTCTACTGCTCTTGGCCATCCCAATACATTTTGGCAATTCACTTTGACCCCATATTCTTCATTTATTTCATGCGAAATCTGTACAGCATTTTTATGGACATCAGATATTGTCTTTTTCTTAATAATGTGATCAAATTTGGAGGAAGTTTTCTGTGGTCGTCCACTTCTCGGCTTGTCAGCTGTTACATAACCTTCTTTTTCTTTCTTTATTATATGTGTCACTTGACTCTGAGAGCAATTGAATTCCATAGCTTATTTTTGGTTTTTGCCTGACTTCAATCTCAGAATAATAAGCTTCCTGGCATCTGGTGATAAATTTGGCTTTATCTTTACCATGTTTAAACCAAAGAACACACAAACAAAAAAATTTACAATTTTAAGCAAAATTCGACTATCCATGACAAAATATGCAAAACATTTGCCTTGGCAAATGCTGAAAACACATAAATGGATAAAGCAATGTCAAACATAATTTTCATTCTTCTAGCTGACAACCATTTGCTTCCATTTTATTAAAATCACCAGGAAAATGGCATCACAACAACCAGACAGAAGTAATTACACTTTAAAAAAAAAGGCAAAACTTTTGGTTGCTACTGTAAGTCTCTACATCAATCTGTACAAATAGTGGAGTGCTTTACTCCAATATTAATACCTATTTGTGAATATCAGAGTAGTCAGAAAACCAATATAAATCAATTTTATTGGAATTGGCTAAAAACAATTAAGACAAAAATATATAATGTTTCAGAGGAACTTCAAGTGGACAAGTGGCGGTGGTGGTGGCACAGATAAATATTAACAGCTACAAAATGTAGCATAACAACTTTCATACATATCTATTCTAAAGCTGCTATCCAAGATAAGAAACTCCCACATACAGTATCTATCAACAGTGTAATGTTATTGCATATAACGAGGGAGCAAAACTGACTTAGATGTCTTAATCTCAAGTCTATTGCTGCTTACTCATAGTATAATGAGGGGACCACCACGACCACCCCAACACGGGTTTCAAACTCAGTGCTTTCTCAAGGGGAATATTTAATAATGCAATAGCATTATACTGTTGATAGATGTATGGAAGTTTCTTATTTTGGATTTATATACTGTATCTAAGTGATTCTGACAGCTATGTAGGTTCTACTTTTTCTAACATTTAAAGTGGGTATGGAAAGTATTCAGACCCCTTCAAATTTTTCACTCTTTGTTTCATTGCAGCCATTTGGTAAATTCAAAAAGTTCATTTTTTCTCATTAATGTGCACCCCATCTTGACTGAAAAAAACAGAAATGTAAACATTTTTGCAAATTTATTAAAAAAGAAAAACTGAAATATCATATGGTCATAAGTATTCAGACCCTTTGCTCAGACGCTCATATTAAACCCCTTAACGACTGCTGATACGCATTTTAAAGGCGGCAGTTAAGGGTACTTAAACCATAGCGCCATGAATTCACGGCACTGTGGAAAAAGTGTATATCACCCCCCAGAGTCAGAATTTGTCTGGGGTCTCAGCTACCAGGAGTAGCCGAGACCCCAGAGAACATGATTCTGGTCGGATTTTACCGACCCCGGTGTTGCGATTGCTGTTATTAACGGTATAATGGCGACTGCAAAAAAAGGAAATTTGCCATTTAATTTCTCTCTCCTCTGATGTGATTACACATCAGAGGAGAGAGAAATAAGGTCTCCAATCCCCTCCCAGTACCTCCCGGTGTCCCTGAGTCCTCCTGCCTCCCCTTGTCATGCCACGCTCACCTGGGGGCGGGACCTCGGCCCCGATGTCATCTCTTCCGGAGCCGCGGTTACTCCGGGGGTCCCGCCGGGTTCGCACGCGCACCTCTCGTACCTAGGTCCCTGTCTCCTTCATGTTACGTCTGCGCTTGCGTGCTTTTCTCAGTTCGGTCTCCAGGTCAGTCCTCTCTATGGACTTGACCCGGAGGCTCCCGTGATCATGTGCTATATCAGGCTACCTCTTCCTAGGGGAGGTGCCTGATTATTGTTGTGCTTCCTGGCTTGGTCTGCCGTGTCCCTGCCTGGCTGTACGCTGTATTCGGGTCCCCTGCCTTGCACTCTGTTGTGCGTCTTGGCACACGCTCTGAACCTGCACTCTGTCTTGTACTCGGTTGTGCCTCCTGGCACACGCTCTGACCCTGTGCTCTGTCTTGTACTTAGTTGTGCCTCCTGGCACACACTCTGATCCTGTGCTCTGTCTTATACTCAGTTGTGCCTCCTGGCACATGCTCTGATCCTGTACTCTGTCTCTTACTCAGTTGTGTCTCCTGGCACACGTTCCAATCCTGCACTCTGTCTTATACTCAGTTGTGCCTCCTGGCACACACTCGGACCCTGTGCCTTGTTTCATACTCAGTTGTGCCTCCTGGCACATGCTCTGATCCTGTACTCTGTCTCTTACTCAGTTGTGCCTCCTGGCACACGTTCCAATCCTGCACTCTGTCTTATGCTCAGTTGTGCCCTCTGGCACACACCCTGCTCCTGTACTCTGTTACACCTCCTGGCACACCTGCTGCCTGACTCAGTGCTCTGACATGCTCCTTGCATGCATCCTGCTTCACTCACACCCGGACGTACAAAGTCTCCGTATACCACGTGTTCCCGTGTCCACGCTTTACACGTTCCTGCAGACACACTCACCCACTCGTGTCTCCTGTGAGCCGGTCACCTGGTGCCAGCAGTCGTGGTACCTCACCCCCTGGGGCTTGCCCCTGACACTCCCTGTATAGGGGGTGGTCTTCACTAGGTCAGTTCGCCCTGGGAGGGTTGGTGCCACGACCCAGAGGGTCCACTCCAGGAGTCGTCATACCCCTCATGGCTGCCAGTGTCTTCTTCCGTTAAGAAAATCGTGGGTGCATTCGCAGTGCACCAGCCGAGATCTGCTGGCTGGCACCTGGAAACAATAGGGAGATTTAGACCCTATCACAGTGATCAAAATAAAAAAACAGTAAATAACCCCCCCTTTATGATCCCCTAATTTAGGGAAAAATAAAATTAAAAAAAAGTATTTAGTTCCATTTTCCCATTAGGTTTAACGTTGGGCTAAAGTTAGGGTTAGGGTTGGGGCTAAAGTTAGGGTTAGGTTAGGGATGGGGCTAAAGTTAGGGTAAGGGTTGGGGCTAAAGTTAGGGTTAGGGTTGGGGATAAAGTTAGGGTTGGGATTAGGGTTAGGGTTGAGCTTAGGGATGTGTTGGGGTTAGGGTTGTGGTTAGTGTTATGGTTATGGTTGGGATTAGGGTTGGGGTTGGGACTAGGGTTAGGGTGGGGATTGGGTTAGGGCTGGGATTGGGTTAGGTTTGGGATTAGGGTTGGGATTGGGATAGGGTTGGGATTAGAGTTAGGTTTGGGATTAGGGTAATGGGTGTGTTGGGGCTAGGTTTGTTGTTAGGGTTATGGTTTGGGTTGGGATTAAATTTAGGGTTGTGATTAGGGTTATGGTTGAGTTTGGATAAGGTTTAGGGTTGGGATTAGGGTTGTTGGTGTGTTGGTGCTAGGTTTGTGGTTAGGGTTATGGTTAAGGTTCGGATTAGGGCTAGGGTTATGGTTAAGGTTGGGAGTAGGGTTAGTAAGATTTATTTTCACGACTCTGGGTTATAAACTTCTGTGAAGCACTTGGGGGTTCAAAGTGCTCACCACACATCTAGATAAGCTCCTTGGGGGTCTAGTTTCCAAAATGTTGTCACTTGGGCATTTCTACTGTTTAGGCATATCAAGGGCTCTGCAAACACAACATGATGCCCGCAGACCATTACATCAAAGTATGCATTCCAAAACGTCATTACTTCCCTTCCAAGGCCCAAACTGTGCCCAAACAGAGGTTCCCCCAACATATGGGGTATCTGCATACTCAGGAAAAATTGCTCAACAAGTTTTGTTGTCCAATTTTTCCTGTTAAAAATTAAAAAATTGTGGGCTAAAATTTAATTTTTGAGGAAAAAAATATTTTTTATTTTCACTGCTCTACCTTATAAACTTCTGTGAAGCACTTGGGGGATAAAAGTGCTCACCAAACATCTAGATAAGCTCCTTAATGGGTCTAGTTTCCAAAATGGTGTCACTTGTGGGGAGTTTCCACTGTTTAGGCACATCAGGGGCTCTCCAAATGCGACATGGCATCAGATCTCAATTCCAGAAAATTCTCCATTGAAAAAGTCAAACAGCGCTCCTTCCCTTCCGAGCTCTGCCATGCGCCAAAGCAGTGATTCCCCCCACATATAGGGTATCAGGGTGCTCAGGACAAATTGTATAACAACCTTTGTGGTCAAATTTCTCCTGTTAACCTTGTGAAAGTAAAAATTTGGGGGTGAAAAGATCATTTTGTTGTAAAAATATGATTTTTTATTTTCACGACTCTACGTTATAAACTTCTGTGAAGCACTTGGGGGTTCAAAGTGCTTACCACACATCTAGATAAGTTCCTTAAGGGGTCTAGTTTCCAAAATGATGGCACTTGTGGGGAGGTTTCCACTGTTTATGCACATCAGGAGCTCTCAAAACGTGACATGGTGTCCGATCTCAAATTCCAGCTAATTCAGCATTGAAAAAGACAAACGGTGATCCTTCCCTTCCAAGTTCTACTGTGTGTCCAAACAGTGGTTTACCCCAACATATGGGATATTGATGTTTTCAGGAGAAATTGCACAACAAATTTTCTGGTTCATTTTCTCTTTTCACACGTATGAAAGCAAAAAAAAAATTGGTTCTGAAGTAAAATGTTTGTAAAAAAAAGTTAAATGTTAATTTTTTACTTCCATATTGCTTCAGTTCCTGTGAAACATGTGAAGGGTTAATAATCTTCTTAAATGTGGTTTTGAAACTTCAGAGACTGGGAGTTCTGTGGAAACAGTTTGGGTAAGAATACAAGGACAGAACAATGGAAAGGACACCATTGTAGGCATTTACTACAGGCCGCCTATGAAAGCTGAAGATATGGATGAACTCTTTATTCATCAAATGGCCAAGTTCTCCAAAAAATATGACATAGTTGTCATGGGAGATTTCAACTATCCAGACATTTGTTGGGAATCTCTCTCAGGCAAAACTAACAGGTCAAGGAAATTCTTATCCTCTCTTGCTGACAACTTTATCTTCCAAAAGGTAGGGGAGAAAACAAGGGGAACTGCTACCTTGGATCTAATCCTTATAAACAGGGAGGAAATGGTTGAGGAGGTAAAAGTGGCTGGGACCCTAGGAGATAGCGACCATGCTATTTTAGAATTTTGGATAACTAGAGGAGGAAGACCTGTGAAGACTCAGACGTCAAGGTTAGATTTCAGAAAGGCAGATTTTAAGGGATTAAGAAAGAGAATTGGAGGGATCCAATGGCTGGATATCCTTAAAGACAAAAATGTCCAGGAAGGATGGGAAATCTTGAAAAATGAAATTCTCAAAGCACAATTGTTAACAATTCCAAAAAGAGGGAAGAATAGGAAGCATTTAAGGAAGCCAGGATGGATGAACACGGAACTTAAGCACATGCTAAAAAGGAAGAAAAAAATGTTTATAAAATGGAAAGAGGGAGGCATATCTAAAGAAGAATATAATGCTGTCTGGAGAACCTGCAGGGCACAAATCAGATTATCTAAAGCTGACAATGAAGTGAGGCTTGCAAGAGATGTCAAAAGCAATAATAAAGGATTTTGGGGATATGTCAAAAGTAAAAGAAAAGTCAAAGATGCTATAGGATTTTTACAGGATGAAAATGATGAAATGGTAAGACAGGATGTTGAGAAGGCCGAACTTTTAAATTCCTATTTTGCATCTGTATTCTCTCAGAAAGGAAATGTAACATCAACTGTTCTTCACTGTCCTATTAACGGAATAGAAGAATCCAGGATATCTATATACAGAAAGATAGTGAGGAAACACTTAGCTAACCTAAATGAATTCAAGTCTCCAGGTCCAGATGAATTACACCCCAGAGTACTGAAGGAGATAGCAGAAGAAATTTTTGAACCCCTCTCCATAATCTTTGAAAATTCTTGGAGAACAGGAGAAGTTCCAGAAGACTGGAGAAGAGCAAATGTTGTTCCTATCTTCAAAATGGGGAAGAAGGTGGACCCAGGCAACTATAGGCCGGTGAGTCTGACTTCTATACCAGGAAAGATCTGTGAACAAATTATTAAACAACATGTATGTCAGTACCTGGATAAGAATGAAGTGCTTAAACAGAGTCAGCATGTGTTTGTAACTAATAAGTCATGTCAGAATAACTTAATTTCCTTCTATGACGGAATCACTGATTTGGTGGATCAAGGAAATGCTGTAGAAATAGTATAGCTTGACTTCAGCAAAGCATTTGACAAAGTATCTCATACAATCCTTATTGAAAAAATGACTAAGTATGGAATGGACAAGGCAACTGTTAGGTGGATTCATAACTGGCTTAGTGATCGGACCCAAAGAGTGGTCGTAAATGGCTGCACATCCAGTTGGAAGAATGTCTCAAGTGGGGTACCACAGGGCTCTGTCCTGGGCCCTGTATTGTTCAACATCTTTATCAATGATTTAGATGAAGGAATTGAGGGTAAACTGATTACATTTGCTAATGACACAAAGCTAGGAGGGATAGCTAATACTAGAGAAGAGAGAGAGAGGATTCAAAAAGATATAAATAAACTGGAGAAGTGGGCAGCAACTAACAGAATGGTTTTTAACAGGGAAAAATGCAAAGTACTACATCTGGGCAATACAAATGAAAAAAGCATATACAGAATGGGAGAAATAGGGCTAAGCAACAGCACATGTGAAAAAGACTTGGGTATACTAATAGATCACAGACTGAATATGAGTCAACAGTGTGATGCAGCAGCAAAAAAGGAAAATGCAATTCTAGGATGTATTAACAGAAGCATACAGTCTAGATCACGTGAAGTCATTATTTCCATCTACTCCTCTTTGGTCAGACCTCATCTGGAATATTGTGTCCAGTTTTGGGCACCACATTTTAAAAAAGACATCAACAAACTGGAGCAAGTTCAGAAAAGAGCAACCAGAATGGTGACCGGTCTGCAAACCCTGTCTTATGAGGAAAGGTTGCAGGATTTGGGATTGTTTAGTTTGCAAAAGAGAAGACTGAGAGGAGACTTAATAGCTGTCTACAAATATCTAAAGGGCTGTCACATTGTAGAAGGATCAACTTTATTCTCATTTGCACAAGGAAAGACTAGAAGCAATGGGAGGAAAATGAATGGGAGGAGACACAGATTAGATATTAGAAAAAACTTTTTGACAGTTAGAGTGATCAATGAGTGGAACAAGCTGCCATAAGAAGTGGTGAGTTCTCCTTCAATGGAAGTCTTCAAGCAGAGGCTGGACAGACATCTGACTGGGATGATTTAGCGAATCCTGCTTTGAGCAGGGGGTTAGACAAGATGGCCCAGGAGGTCCCTTCCAACTCTATGATTCTATGATTCTAAGAGCACCTTGAGGGGTGCAGTTTTTAGAATGATGTCACTTTTGGGTATTTTCTGTCATGTACACCCTTCAAAGTGACTTTAAATGTGATGTGGTCCCTAAAAAAATGGCTTTGTAAATTTTGTTGTAAAAATGAGAAATTGCTGGCCATCTTTTAACGCTAATAAATTCCTAACAAAAAAAATTGCTTCCAAAATTGTACTAATGTAAAGTAGCCATTTGGGAAATGTTATTTATTAAGTATTTTGTGTGACATATGTCTCTGATTTAAGGGCATAAAAATTAAAATTTGAAAATTACAAAATGTTTAAAATTTTCACCATATTTCTGTTTTTTTCATAAATAAAAGCAAGTCATATCAAAGAAATGTTACCATTAACATGGAGTACAATATGTCATGAAAAAACTTTCTCAGAATCAGCAGGATCCATTAAAGCATTCCAGAGTTATAACCTCATAAAGTGACAGTGCTCAGAATTGTATAAATTGGCCTGGTCATTAAGCTGCATATTGGCTCTGTCGCTAAGGGGTTAAGTCACATGCTGTCCATTTCCTTGCAATCCTCCTTGAGATGGTTCTACTCCGTCATTGGAGTGTAGCTGTGTTTAATTAAACTGATAGGGCTTGATCTGTAAAGGCACACAACTGTCTATATAAGACCTCACACCTCACAGTGCATGTCAGACCAAAAGAATATCATGAGGTCAAAGGTACTGACCAAGGAGCTTAGAGACAGAGTTATGGCAAGGTACAGATCTGGCCAAAGGTTACAAAAGAATTTCTGCTGGACTCAAGGTTCCTAAGAGCAGTGTCCTCCATAATCCTTAAATGGAAGAAGTTTGGGACCACCAGAAGTCTTCCTAGACTGAGCCATCCAGCCAAACTGAGAAATCCTGGGAGAAGGGCCTTGGTGAGGGAGGTAAAGAAGAACCCCAAGATCACTGTGGCTAAGCTCCACAGATGCAGTAGGGAGATGAGAGAAAGTTGCACAAAGTCAACTGTTGTGAACTCTCTTAATCCGACTTTTGAGGCAAGGCTCCCTCTGGTGGATACTGCTGGTAGTGGAGCTGGTCAACATGATGTTAACCCAACAGCTGCAGAAGATAATTGGAGGAGTGGGGGGCAGTGACTGGGACTACATAAGTGAGCAGACTTCTCTCAGTGGCTGCCGGTGATACTCCTTTCTTTGCTTATTGAGGATTTCTGTCTCCTGCCTTTTCCTGCATTTTTCAGCTAAGTGTCATTTGCTAAACCCTTTGCATCTGATTTTGCCTTGCTGTCAGGGGTCAGCTTGCTCCCCTAGGGGCTGCTGGCTCCTGCCCTGTATTTTTGTATCTTGTGTTTGTTTACTCAGTCTCCTGCTGTACTAGCCTGTTGCTAGCCACCAATTCACACCTGAGTGCTGATATAGAGGGGGCGAGGTTTGTGCAAACCTCAGTATTTTTGTACATCAGTAGTGTTGGAATTGTTAAGGTTTTTGCGTGATTGCAGACAGTGCCTTTTCTGTCCTGTCCTATCTAGTCAGTGTGGGCCCCATCATTTGCTCAGTCTATTTTCTGTCTGTGTTTGTGCTTCATCTTGTCTCACCGACAATATATGTTTGGGGGCTGTCTATTCCTTTGGGGGTCTGCTCCGGGACAGTTTAGATTTCACCTTTCTGTCTTTAGGCTTAGTTAGTCCTCCGACTGTGACGAAGCATCTAGGGCAACGTAAGAATGCTTCACGGCTACTGCTAGTTGTGTTGTTAAGATCAGGGGTCTGCAATCCACTGAGCGGCCAACCTCTCTGGTGTTCTGGTGGCATAGCCTATTGCGCTCTCCTCCTCGGTGACCCATTCATAACAGTCAACTATCACTGCAGCCCTTCACCAGTTGGGCCTTTATGACATAGTGACCTGACGGAAGCCTCTCCTCAGGGCCAGACATATGAAAACCTGCATAGAGATTGCTAAAAAAACACATGAAGAACTCTCAGACTAAGAGAAATAAGACTCTATGGTCTGATGAGATGAAGATAGAACTTTTTGGTGATAATTCTAAGCGGTATGTGTGGAGAAAACCAGGCACTGCTCATCACCTGCTCAATACAATCCCAACAGTGAAAGATGGTGGTGGCAACATCACACTATGGAGGCATTTTTCAGCTGCAGGGACAGGACGACTGGTTGCCATTGAAGGAAACATGAATGCGGCCAAGTACAGAGATATCCTTGATGAAAATCTCTTCCAGAGTGCTCTGGACCTCAGACTTAGCCGAAGGATTACCTTCCAACAAGACAGTGACCCTAAGCACAGAGCTAAAATAACAAAGGCGTGGGATCATAACAACTCTGTGACCATTCTTGACTGGCCCAGCCATAGCCCTAACCTACACCCAATTGAGCATATCTGGGGAGTCCTGAAAATGGCTGTCCACCAACATTCACCATTCAACCTGACGGAACTGGAGAGGATCTGCAAGGAAGAATGGCAGAGTTTCCCCAAATCCATGTGTGAAAAACTTGTTGCATCATTCCCAAGAAAACTCATGGCTGCAGTAGCTCAAAATGGTGCTTCTATTCAATACTGAGAAAAGGGTCTGACTATTTATGACTATGTGATATTTCAGTTTTACTTTTCTAATAAATTTGCAAAAATTTCTACATTTCTGTTTTTTTCAGTCAAGATAAGGTGCAGAGTGTACATTAATCTGAAGAAATGTACTTTTTTGAATTTACTAAATGACTGCAATGAAATAAAAAGTGAAAAATTTAAAGGGGTCTGAATACTTTCCATACCCACTGTATCAGTACTTTACTGTGTGTATATTTAGGAGCTGTTTTTATATACATTTTGGTGGTTAGATTTAGAAAATTTCACATGGTTATGCACTTTTGTTACATACAATAGCGTAAGATTGGATATGTATGAAGTTGTTATTCTTCATTTTGTAGCTATTAATATTTATCTGTGAACCCATCCCTCTTGTCCTCTTGAATTTCCTCTGAAATCTTATATACTTTTAGACTTAATTGTTTATAATTAATTCCAATAAAATTGATTTATATTTTATACTTGATTAGTTTTGTGAATATTCTGTGTTATGAATGAGTCACCGAAGGAGGAAAAAACAAAAATACAAGCTAAGTCCAGAAAACCGGATAGGTTGGTAGCTATCGGATTGCAGACCCCTGATCCTATCCACAACAACTAACAGTAGCCGTGGGGGGTTCCTACGATGCCCTAGACCCCTCGATCACAGCCGGAGAACTAAATAGGCCTAAAGAAAGAAAGGGGAAATCTAAACTGCCCCAGAGCAGACCCCAAAGCAATAGGCAGCCCCCAACATATAATGACGGTGAAGCAAGATGAAAACACTAACACAGATAGAAAGATAGGTTGAGCAAATGATGGGGCCCAAGCTAACTAAAAAGGACAGGATAGAAAAGCTGCTGTCTGCAATCCGTAAAGAAAACCCTACCAAAAATGTCCCAATTGTCTGATAGGAAAAAAGGTCCTGAAGTCGCTAGGACTTCAAAAAGACTATATCAGCACTCAGGTAAATTCTGAAGACAGAACAAAGAGACAAACTGATCAGAGACAAAAATGGAACTCAGCACACCCCCAACCGGGGATGGCTGAACTCCAAAAAACAAGGTAAACAAAACAAAACTAATAAGTTCAATAGCAGAGCAAAAACTTATCTTTGGGAAGCAGGAATCAGACTGGTCTCCAAGAATCCAGCAGAGAAATCACCAGCGACTCAGAAGGGCGTCGGCTGCCTTATATCCAGTCAGAATTTCCTGTTACCCAGTCATCATCTACCAGATCAGGTGTTTGATAATCAGCCTCACTACCTTCCTTCACCAGAAGAGGGAGTTCATCAGACATCGACGGTGAAGGGAAAAATGAACTCACAACATTTCTGTAAAGCATTGTAGCTGCATCTCCCTGAATTAAATATTTTTCTGCACTTTCCAAGCATGATCATCAGTGTGAAGAGAACCATACATATAGACAATAGAATCACTGATAAGGGAAGTCGCTGACAGGTAGGATCTAGAATAACTATAGCCTAGCACACTGTTTGGTAGATCGGCTCACTTGTCTGGACACAGAGGAAGAAACAGAACATTGTCTCTTTAAGAATGTCCTTGGTTTATTTAATGCAGCATAAACCAAGCTGTAAAACAGAACAAAACACAGTTCTTCGCCTAGCAGGGATCAGCCAGCTCAGGGTAACTAATGTCCACGGTTCAGGTCCCACAAGCACAATCACTTCCCTGGAGTGTTCCTTTCCAGACACTAAACACTGCTACCTTTGGAGGCCAGCTACTAAAGCCCCAGACCACACTCTGGGGTAGAGATAAGGTGGACATCCTCCCAACCTCTCTAAGGCTGTCCACATAAAACTCAGCCCATTATACAAATTAGCTTAACCCCTCACCGCACTTAGTGTGCTAGAGGAAAATATCTGGGCTTTATGCCATTAAGTTTAGTGAAACAATCTCCCCTCCAGCACTTTACCAGTGATATTGTCACAACTGTTAAAGAGATATTTCTAACTAATGCATTTAAGACATATCCACAGAATACAGACTCCCATTTCTGGTACCCACGCTTACATAAAGAACAGCTGTTTCTCAAGCCCATTTATGCCTGATGAGTTTGCCTTCACATGTGCATTGCTATCTCCAGTAAAAACCAGACAGGCCTAAATGCATCTGCACTAATACAGGGTGCAGCGGACCCAAGTAAAATGGCAGCTGCACAGGTGCAATAATACCAAATGAATCAGCCAGCCTACAATCAGGGATTGGCCGTGTGGTACACCAGTGCAGAAGAAATAATCGGCATGTGGCAGTGTTCACACAGGGAATGCAGGGCTTCTGGTTCACAGCCTCTTAGTAACACCATATAGGGGGGCTGCCCAGGGCCAACTAGAATGCATCCCGTGTGAACAGAGGCCACAGTTTGCAGAACCATTTGGGCACAACTTCACCCTGAAATAAATATAAAGTGCTGTGAGGTAGCGCTGTTATTTTACCCCTTCACCCCCAAGGGTGGTTTGCACGTTCATGACCGGGCCAATTTTTACAATTCTGACCACTGTCCCATTATGAGATAATAGCTCTGAAATGTTTCCATGGATCCCGGTGATTCTGACATTGTTTTCTCGGGACATATTGTACTTCATGTTAGTGGTAAAATTTCATTCAAATAACTTGCGTTTATTTGTGAAAAAAACAGAAATTTGGCGAAAATTTAGAAAATTTCGCAATTTTCCAACTTTGAATTTTTATGCCCTTAAATCACAGAGATGTGGCACAGAAAAAACTTAATAAGTAACATTTCCCACATGTTTACATTTTGGAACCAAATTGTTTTTTGTTAGGAAGTTATAAGGGTTAAAAGTTGACCAGCGATTTCTCATTTTTGCAACACCATTTTATTTTTACAGACCACATCACATTTGAAGCCACTTTGAGGGGTCTATATGATAGAAAATACCCAAAAGTGACACCATTCTAAAAACTGCACCCCTTAAGGTGCTCAAAATCACATTCAAGAAGTTTACTAACCCTTCAGGTGCATCACAGAAATTTTTTGAATATTTAAAAAAAAAAAATGAACATTTAACTTTTTTTCACAAAAAAAAACTTCAGGTTCAATTTTTTTTATTTTACCAAGGGTAATAGGAGAAATTGCACTGAAAAAGTTATTGTGCAATTTGTCCTGAGTATGCTGATACCCGATATGTGGGGGGGAACCACTGTTTCGGCGCATGGCAGAGCTCGGAAGGGAAGGCGCGTTGTTTTACTTTTTCAATGCAAAATTGGCTGGAATTCAGATCGAATGACATGTCACGTTTGGAGAGCCCCTGATGTGCCTAAACAGTGGAAACCCCCCACAAGTAACCCCATTATGGAAACTAGACCCCACAAGGAACTTATCTAGTTATGTGGTGAGAACTTTGAACCCACAAGGGCTTCACAGAAGTTTATAACGTACAGACGTACAATTAAAAAATCATATTTTTTCCAAAAAAAGGTTTTTTCACCCCCAATTTTTATTTTCCCAAGGGTAACAGGACCGTAAAAGATATTGTGTAATTTGTCTTGAGTACGCTGATACCCCATATGTGGGTGTAAACGACTATTTGGGCGCATGGCAGAGCTCAGAAGGGAAGCAGCGCCATTTGACTTTTTTGGCTGGAATTGAGATCAGACACCATGTCGCGATTGGAAAACCCCTGATGTACCAAAACAGTGGAAACCCCCCACAAATGGCCCCATTTTGGAAACTAGGCCCCCCAAGGAACTTATCTAGATGTGTGGTGAGCACTTTAAGCCCCCCAGTGCTTCACAGAAGTTTATAACACCCGGGCGCGAAAATAAAAAAAATGTATTTTTTCCACAAACATAATATTTAGTCACCAATTTTTTTATTTTCCCAAGGGTAACAGGAGAAATTGGACCCCAAAAGTTGTTGTCCAATTTGTCTTGAGTACGCTGATACCCCATATGTGGGAGAAAACTACTGTATGGGCACACGTCGGGGCTCGAAAGGGAAGTAGTGACGTTTTGGAATACAGACTTTGATGGAATGGTCTGCGGGTGTCATGTTGCTTTTGGAGAGCCCCTGATGTACCAAAACAGTGGAAACCCCCCACAAATGACCCCATTTTGGAAACTAGACCCCCCACGGAACTTATCTAGATGTGTGGTGAGCACTTTGAACCCCCAAGTGCTTCACAGATGTTTATAACGCCCGGGCTTGAAAATAAAAAAAATCATTTTTTTCCACAAAAATGATATTTTTGCCCCCAATTTTTTATTTTCCTAAGGGTAACAGGAGAAATTGGACCCCAAAAGTTGTTTTGCAATTTGTCCTGAGTAGGCAGATACCCTATATGTGGGGGTAAAACACTGTTTGGGCGCATGGCAGAGTTTGGAAGGGAAGGAGCACCATTTGACTTTTTCAACGCAGAATTGGCTGGAATGGAGATCAGACGCCATGTTGCATTTGGAGAGCACCTGATGTGCCTAAACAGTGGAAACCCCCCAATTCTAACTCCAACCCTAACCCCAACATACCCCTAACCCTAATCTCAGCCCTTCCTCTAGCCCTAACCCTAACCCTAGCCCTAACCCTAGCCCTAATGGGAAAATGGAAATAAATACATTTTCTTTTAATTTTATTATTTTCCCTAACTGAGGGGGTGATAACGGGGGGTTTGATTTACTATTTATGACGGGTTTTTATATTTGGCAGCTGTCACATGCTAAAAGATGCTTTTTATTGTAAAAATAATTTTTGCATCACCACATATTGAGAGCTATAATTTTTCCATATTTTGACCCACCGAGTCATGTAGGTCTAATTTTTTGCAGGACGAGTTGACGTTTTTATTGGTACCATTTTCAGGCACGTGACATTTTTTGATCGCTTTTTATTCTGATTTTTGGGACGCAGAATGAACAAAAACCAGCGTTTCATGAATTTCTTTTGGGGGGTGCGTTTACACCGTTCCGCCTGCAGTAAAATTGATAAAGCAGTTTTATTCGTCGGGTCAGTACGGTTACAGCGATACCTCATTTATGTCTTTTTTTATGTTTTGGCCCTTTTATGCAATGAAAACAATTTTATATAAAAAATAATTATTTTTGCATCACTTTATTCTGTGAGCTATAACTTTTTTATTTTTTCTCTCATGATGCTGTGTCATAGCTCATTTTTTGCGGGACAAGATGACATTTTCAGTGGTGCCATGGTTATTTATATATGTCTTTTTGATCACGCGTTATTGCACTTTTTGTTCGGTGGTATGATAATAAATCATTATTTTTTGCTTCGTTTTTTATTTTTATTTTTTAAGGGGTTCGCTAATGGGGTTAACTAATGGGACAGTTTTATAGGGCAGGTCGTTATGGACGCGGCAATACCAAATATGTGTACGTTTATTGGTTTTTTTTTTATTTCCAAAAAAGGAATTTATTTATTATGGAATATATATTTTTTTTATTAATTTATTTAGCGATTTTTTTTTAAATTATTTTTACACATTTTTTTTTAACCTTATTACATTGTCCCAGGTGGGACATAACTGTCCTGTGACAGATCGCTGATCTGTCACATCACAGATCACTGTGACAGATCAGCGATCTGTCACAGGCACTGCACAAGGCTTCCTCGTGCCTGCGCTTTGCAGGCACTGAGGAAGCCAGCTCCCTGCAGGCCCCCGAAGGTCCCCGTCGCCATCTTGGATCCGGGGACCTGCAGGGAAGGAGACCCCCGCAGCAGTGCTGCACATTGCGCTGCTGTGGGGGGCTCAGGGAAGCACGGAGGGAGCCCCCTCCCTGCCGATGCTTCCCTTTAACCCCCTGTACACCGCGATCGTGTTTGATCGCGGTGTGCAAGGGGTTAACATGTCAGGGGCGGTCCGTGATTATCACAGCTGACACCCGGCCGAGATCAGCGGCGCTCACCATGTGAGTGCCGCTGATCGTGCTAGACGTACTATCCTGTCCATGGGCATAGAGGCCCGGGTCCCATGGACGGGCTAGTACGTCTGATGTCAGAAAGGGGTTAAGTAGGGGATCACTCGCTTGGCAGCCACAAAATCAGATCCGGCACAGGTTTTCCATAAAGCTGTATAGTCCATGTGGTTTATTAAACATCATAAACCATGACCAGCAATATATAAACGGCATAGCGTCTATGACAGAGCTTCACTCTGTTAGCAATGTCCAATACGCAGGCTTTTCAGCCTCACAGTTATATCTCACCCCGTCAGGGTTCTCTCATGGCTGCTTCTCCATACTGCAGACATTCATTCCCTCCAGGGAACTCTCAGGCACTTGCAGCCATTACTCACAGACAGCGTCCACACGTGCTGTCAGGCAGGAAGCCCCATCTCAGCAGGACCTTCCACACTGGACCAACTGGGTCCAAGCATTCACCACCTGTGACCTACCCTGGCCACATTATATGGTTCATAGCCATGCCCACCGGGTCACATGACACTGACCTCATCACAGGTCCTTCAAGCATTTACACACTCTTTCCAACAGTGCTTTAAACACACCCCCTGGGTGGCTTTGTAGGTAACCAGGTCCGCCCATCTCTCTAGTTACCTGGAGACTTCTCCCTTGCACATTGAAACAACACCTCAGCAATATCATTGCTGAACAACACATAAGTCTCCATCCCAAAGTCACCCACTTTGGGATACATAACGGACATTCCATATTCTGCCATTCATCCTTTCTCTTGGGACATCCACACAGTGCCCCCTAGCAGACACAATTGTTACAACACCACATACCTCCCCCCTCTGTTCAAACTTGTGGGGTTGAACACACAACCTTACATCAGGCTCTCGAGACCGGGCACTCATTACACCTTGCCTCACAGGTCGAGAGAACCGTCTCCATCTATCATACGGCCTCATCTCTACGTTAGGCCCCCCCCGCCCCCAGCGGTCAGAATACCGGCCCTGATCTTTGGCTCTCCAGTTACAGTCTGTCTGCGTCATCAGACACTGTCTAGTCACCGCATTCCTCTCCCTGTTTGTTCCGTTCCTCGACCAGCTCCCCCGGTTGGTATGGTCATCAGTCTTAATCAGGCCTACTGTCTGGCCTGTCTGACTCATTCAGG
This sequence comes from Dendrobates tinctorius, assembly GCF_039654945.1. Taxonomy (NCBI): domain Eukaryota; kingdom Metazoa; phylum Chordata; class Amphibia; order Anura; family Dendrobatidae; genus Dendrobates; species Dendrobates tinctorius. Next base: position 21,480,136 of record NW_027361671.1, read on the forward strand.
GTCTCATAGGAACTACGGTCTCTCAACATCGTCCTGCCAGTCGATCTACTACTTGCTGACATTTTTCGGCCATCTGCCATGTCACTTCTTGGAGGAACCCTTCGGGTCCCTATATCTTAGGTTGAAGGAGGCCGCCAACTGGTATTCCGTTCCTCTTTATTGATTCGCCAACGGTCCAGCCTCAACTGCTCAATCTCTTGCAGGTACCCCACTCAATACTCCAAGAGCATCCGAAAGTTTCTCAGGCTTCCCACGGAGCCAACCACCAGGATGGGAATCCTACCCTCTTCACTGGATAGCTGGTCTTCATCATCTGGAGTGATCCTCACCCTCACCATAACGGAGCTATTTACAAGGTCTTGCATTACCTTCCCGAATCTTCCAATGATTCTCCCAATCAGACCTTTGGGAAGCGGAACTACCTCTTTCTGCAAACCCAACCGATCCATAGCCTCTCTTGCTAAGTCTAGGTGTCGAGCAGCTTTCATATTACTCCACCTAACCAACCGTTTGACATGGAGACACTGCAGATGCATGTTTTTCAGGACAGCCACCTGCTTTGGTGTGTCTTCCCTGGCTGACATTATCACCAACTGCCGAGTCTCAGGCGCCCAGTGCACCTTACACGCTCTGACCGCCTCTTTGAAAGCCTCATACACACCTTCCTCAGCACAGGCCTCTTGCATGTCTTTTGGTACATTAATCACAAACTTGAAGGTCATGGCCTTGCTCTCTTCCTGGCCAGGAGGCTTTGGCTTTACCACGGACTCTTCCCTCACTGCAGTTGACCCGACTGGGTGACTGTCTTCTTCAGTTCTTAGCTCTCTAACTTCATGAGATCTCATCTCTTCATGACCATCTGCCAAGATGGGCACCAGCAGCTCCGTTCCACCACCAGTCGGACCTGGCCGCTGTTCATCACTGTCAAAGTTCTCCCACAGAAGACCACTTACAGTTTCTTTGAGCTCCAAGACTTCTTTCTCGAGCTCCTCAACCCTGTGCTCGGCCATTTGTCTCAGGACTCTTTCTTGTTCGAGATGTTCTTCCATCTCTTCCCTCAGCGTCTTGTTCAAGTTTTGCCACATTGACAGGTGACCTCTGAGCTCAGAGACTTCCTTCTCTAGCCCTTCTATTCTGTGCTCTCCTTCTCTCTCAGAGCCACAGTCACCCCCAGAGTCTGAGTCACCCCGGCCTGTCGAGTAATTCTTCCCGCTACCCACTAACCGTGTTTTCCCCCCAATTGTCTCATCTCCCAGCCCACCATCCATCATATCACGAGACGTCAGGTCCGTAAGTTGGGCAGATGTACTTCTTCTTCTGGTCAATTCTACCTCTGACCTGTCCACATCAGGACCTGTCACCGTCTCAATATCTCTTAGCCCAACAGTAGAAACGTCTTCAACCTCCTGTCATATGTCATCAAACACGACAAAGTCCCGGCCCCTCTCCAAGGCATAGACTAAGTCACGTGGTATCCCGCCCCCTTGGCACGCACCAACTATGGGCCCCTCAAACATCACTTTGTGTACCGTATAGTTCACCGTGACCCCATGTTTACAGCGAACCTGGACCATTCTCTCGGTCAGACAGAAAGTGAGAGGAGATCCTGTCAGAGTCACCTGACACTTTGAGTCCAGCCGACCCGAGACTCCTTCTCGGTGCAGCATTAAGGTACACAACACCTGTGGCCCGTCATTATCTGGAAAGAATATTCCACATTCAGAAAACAACATACATGAACATTGCTGTTCCTCTTTTGACACACCGGCCCCTTTCTGGACTACCCCAATTTGGGTCACCGCCCCCTCCTGGGACTCCACCCCTTTTTGGGTTACCACCCCAATTTGGGTCACCGCCCCATTCTGGGACTCCATCCCCTTTTGGGCTACCACCCTGATTTGGGCCACCGCCCCCTTTCGGGATTTTCCCATGTCCGTTATACAGGTCTCCTTAGACCACAGTTCACACAACACAGTTTGTCTCTTTTACGATAACACACAAGTCCTTGTTGGCACCACCACAGCTCATGCAGTCACCGATCACTGAGACCACCGGCTGCTGTTTACACACAGCGGCTGGTGTCCTCTTCGTAACCCCGCCGAGTTACAGGAAGCCGCTTGTCCCCTTCGAAACCCCACTGAGTTACCGGAAGCCGCTTGTCCCCTTTGTAACCCCGCCAAGTTACAGGAAGCCGCTTGTCACCTTCTTGACTCCCACTGAGCCACCGCAGGCTAAGTTGAGGAAAGAAAAAAAAACACCACACAAAAAACTCACGTGTCCTTTCTGTGTGCTATTCAGGACGTTCCGTCTCCTTTCCTGAGACCGTCCAACACACAGGGTGCACCAGGTGCTATTCAGGGAGTGACCCTCCTCCCAGGGTTTCCCAACACACTGGCCACACTAGCACACCACACAAAACTCACGTGTCCTGTCTGTGTGCTATTCACGACATTCCGTCTCCGCCTGAGACCGTCCAACACACAGGGCGCACCGGGTGCTATTCAGGGAGCGTCCCTCCTCCCAGGGTTTCCCAACACACCGGCCTCACCAGGTCCAGGGGCTTAGCGGGTGCTCTTCAGGACATCCATCTCCTCCTGAGACTGCCCAACACTCACGCCTCACCAGGTCCAAGGTCATACCACGTGCTCCAGGGATCCGATTCTTCTCCTTGAATCTCCCAACACTGACCCTCCAGGACCTTGCTCACTGAACCCTACAGGTACACAGTCTCTCTCACTGACCCAGGTCAGTACAACACGAACACCTGTCAGTTACCTGTGTCAGCCCCACAGGTCCTCGGATTCTCCACAGAGGCACCCTATCAATCATCAGTCTCTTTCTCACTGACCCCGGTTAGTACAACACGGTTTTCACGACCATCACCTGCTGGCCGAGCAGGTTCTCGGACCCCTCTACCACAGGGGTATCCTATAAGTCTCTTTCTCCTGGGGAAACGGCCGCACTGGGCTCACCGATCCAGACAGTGACTTACTCACTAGGCCACCCCATGGTTCCAGAACCACAGCCGGGCAGTGGCTTCCCCAACTGTCAGCCTTCCTGGCTCAGCGTTGCCCTTAGCAACCGACTTTGCAGTCCTCTTCTGTTGCTCCCAGCAGCAAGGCTACAATAATGCCCATAGCTTTCTCCACCAATTGAGAGGTAGCGCTGTTATTTAAGTAGGGGATCACTCGCTTGGCAGCCACAAAATCAGATCCGGCACAGGTTTTCCATAAACCAGTATAGTCCATACGGATTATTAAACATCATAAACCATGACCAGCAATATATAAACGGCATAGCATCCATGACAGAGCTTCACTCTGTTAGCAATGTCCAATACGCAGGCTTTTCAGCCTCACAGTTATATCTCACCCCGTCAGGGTTCTCTCATGGCTGCTTCTCCATACTGCAGACATTCAATCCCTCCAGGGAACTCTCAGGCACTTGCAGCCATTACTCACAGCATCCACACGTGCTGTTAGGCAGCAAGCCCCATCTCAGCGGGACATTCCACACTGTACCAACTGGGTCCAAGCATTCACCACCTGTGACCTATCCTGGCCACATTATATGGTTCATAGCCACGCCCACCGGGTCACATTACTCTGACCTCATCACAGGTCCTTCAAGCATTTACACACTCTTTCCAACAGTGCTTTAAACATACCCCCTGGGTGGGTTTGTAGGTAACCAGGTCTGCCCATCTCTCTAGTTACCTGGAGACTTCTCCCTTACACACTGAAACAACACCTCACCAATATCATTGCTGAACAACACATAAGTCTCCATCCCAAAGCCACCCACTTTGGGATACATAACGGCCATTCCATATTCTGCCATTCATCCTTTCTCTTGGGACATCCACACAGCGCCCCCTAGCGGACACAGTGGTTACTACACCACAGTGCCCAAAACATATCAATATATGTAAGGTATTTGTTGATATTAAGGCCTTAATACGAAAGCTGGCAAACTGCGTCAAAGTTCCTTACACTTGCCAGTCCTACTCTAACATGAGAACCTCAAAAAGAGGAAAAAATCCTCCACAAAATTCAGGAAAAAACCAGACAGGCCTAAATGCATCTGCACTAATACAGGGTGCAGCAGACCCAAGTAAAATGGCAGCTGCACAGGTGCAATAATACCAAATGAATCAGCCAGCCTACAATCAGGGATTGGCCGTGTGGCACACCAGTGCAGAAAAAATAATCCGCATGTGGCAGTGTTCACACAGGGAATGCAGGGCTTCTGCATTCTGTATTAGTGCAGATGCATTTAGGCCTGTCTGTTTTTTTCCTGAATTTTGTGGAGGATTTTTTCCTCTTTTTGAGGTTCTCACGCATTGCTATCTCCAATCAGTCTGTTAATAATTAAGAATAATTAAGATAATAGCTGAGCTTGATTTTCAAAACGTAACACTAAATACACAGAATATAAAATACATAACTGTGGAGCAATGTCAATATTTACATTTTCCTTATTTCTGATTTGGACCTCTCTTGTTGCAAGAAACCATAACGTTATTATGAACAGAACCTCATTTTGTTAATTTAAGGTGTTAAATAAAGATGGACTCAAACATGTAATTGTTGATGTAATGTCATTTTTGATTGAAAGTCAGAAGTGGATTGAAAGTGTTTGAAAAGCAGAGATGAGCAAATCAATTTGATGCTAAATGAATTTGTGTCAAATTTTATGAAATCTGCATGTCCCAGCAAATCCGATCAATTTGCAGTTCAATTTGTGCAAATTGTCGAAATAACTCCATTTTATACATTCTAAAAGATTACATCAGCCACAGAAAGCTCTCATGACCTCAGACATGACAATGCTTCCCTATAATGCCTTGGCTCTATCACATCACTTAGTATAGTGCAGTCAATCAGTAGCAATTATCAAATCCTATATAAAAGCCAAGGTAGGGAAGCTGCAGCCATTTTACTGAATACTTAGCATAATGAGAGGACATCAGAGCTCACAGCTCAGCAATAGAAATAGAAAGAGAAAGTCCTGAAGCATTGGACAAATGCACAACAAAGTAATGTATTGTACAACTACAGCAGTGAAGAAGATGAGTTTAATTGTGTGTGAATAGACTAGAGGTTCAATTAATAGTGGCAGAAAGGGACAGAAGAAGTGCCAGCAACAGTGCCAGACTAGTGTGATTGATCAGTGATATGGATTAGCTGGCATTGGTTCTGGTACATTTGAATTACAATTACAATTTTTTTCTTCATTCTTAGTGCACTCGAAAGCAGAAATCCAGTACAACATTTTTTACTGGAAGAAAAAAATCTGAAATCATTGTCAGTCAGAGACAATATGCCTGCTTGTCACAAGCAACTGTGATTAGTTTTTCATTTCTTGTGCAATCCTTTTTGTGAAGGGGAAAACCATTGTTTTTTAAAAACATAAAATAAAACAGCCCAAAATTCAGACATTTAAATGTGACTCTACCACACAGCGTGCACGTCTCAAACAATTTTGCAAGTGCTGGAATATTGGATGTGTACATACCTAGCTTTTCTTATTACAATATATTTAGAAAGGACATTGAATTTTGTTAAGGAATTTTAACGTAGACATTTAACTGCATACCTGTTTTTGCACACCTGTTTTACTAGTCCAATTTAAAAACCATACAAGCTACACCTACTGTAGATTGCAGCCTGTTGCCACATTTTATGTTTTGGATAGGTGCCTACCCAGAATTTTTATGCCTTTTTTGTCAGGTATTGAATATTGTGGGGTTGAAAAGATTGTCAAAAGTTAATAGTGTTGTACAAAATACACGATAAAAGAAAAAATGGCAGTGGAAATGGAAGTGCAGTGTAAAATAAAGAATGCAAACAGTGGGGAAAATAAGTATTTGATACACTGCCGATTTATCAAGTTTTCCACTTGCAAAGAATGGAGAGTAGAGTTGTGCGAAACAGGTCGGCCAGTTTCATAAGTCGCCGACTTATAGCAAAGTCGGGTTTCGCCGAAAATAAGTATTTGATACACTGCCGATTTAGCAAGTTTTCCACTTGCAAAGAATGTAGAGTATAGTTGAGCGAAACTGGTCGGCCAGTTTCATAAGTCGCCGACTTATAGCAAAGTCGGGTTTCGCCGACCAAAACCTGACCACAGCGTGAAGTCAGCCATGCGGTCGGCAAAACGAGCGCCAAAGTCGGATTTCCCAGAATGCTTGCACGTGACTTTTTTCTGCCACTGAGCAAAGACGTACACTGTGGGCAACGAGAGCACCCGGAGAGAGAGTTTTCACGCACTTTAAAAAAGTGGTGTGGCATGTAGGTGTGTTTACTGTCCTTCACTCCCTGCCGACTTTGCTTCCCCATTGACTTGCATTGGGTTTCGTGTTTCAGTCGGACCTTCGACTTTTCACGATAGCCGGCCGATTTCGTTCGACTCGACTTTTGAGAAAGTCGGGTTTCATGAAACCCGACTCGACCCTAAAAAAGGCAAAGTCGCTCATCTCTAATGGAGAGGTCTGTAATTTTTATAGTAGGTGCACAAACTATGAGAGAGAGAATCTTAAAAAGTCCAGAAATCACATTGTATGATTTTTACATATATCATGCTATAAAATTCAAATTAATTGATATAATAGAAAAACAACAGAACTTACCATATATACTCAAGTATAAGCCAAGATTTTCAGCCCACTTTTTTAGGCTGAAAGTGCCCCTCTCGGCTTATACTCAAGTCATTGTCCCAAGTGGTGGGCGGGGGAGGGGGAGTGGCAGGAGCCAGCGGTTGTCACATCATACTCCCCCCTCCTGGCGTGGTCTCTGCACTTCCCTGCTTCTCCAATGGTCTCCTTCACCAGCAGCTTCTTCCTGTGTTCAGCGGTCACGTGGTACCGCTCATTAAAGTAATGAATATGCACATGACTCCACTCCCATAGGCGTGGATCATATATTCATTACTTTAATGAGCGGTACCACGTGACCGCTGAACACAGGAAGAAGCTGCCGGCGCCGGAGACCATCAGAGAAGCAGGGAAGTTCAGAGACCATTCCAGGAGGTGGTGAGTATGACGGGAGGATGGGGAGAGTAATACATACAACAGGGGGAAGACGGAGGAGCCATGCATACAGCAGGGGGAGGATGGAGGAGCCATGTATACAGCAGGGAGAGGACGGAGGAGCCATGCATACAGCAGAAGGAGGACGGAGGAGCCATGCATACAACAGGGGGAGGACAGAGGAGCCATGCATACAGCAGGGGAAGGATGGAGGAGCCATGCATACAGCAGGGGTTAGGACGGAGAAGCCATGCATACAGCAGGGGGAGGATGGAGGAGTCATGCATACAGCAGGTAGAGCAACACATACAGGACAGGGATGAGGGGACTATGCATACTCGGCTTATACTTGAGTCAATAAGCTTACCCAGTTTTCCGTGGCAAAATTAGGTGCCTCCGCTTATACTCGGGTTGGCTTATACTCGAGTATATATGTTAATATTTGGTACAGAAACCTTTGCAATTACAGAGGTCAGATGTTTCCTGTAGTTCTTGACAAAGTTTTCACTCATTGCAGCAGAGAATTTTGGCCAATTCCTCCTTACTGATCTTCTCCAGATCTTTCAGTTTTCAGAACTGGTTTTGCTGGACAAAATTGAGTTTTATCTCCCTCCAATGATTTTCCATTGGGTTCAGGTCTAGAAACTAGTTAGGTCACTTCAGGACCTTGAAATGCTTCTTATGGAGCCACTCCTTAGTTGCCCTGGCTTTGTATTTTGGATCATTGTCATGCTGGAAGACCCAGCCATAATCTATCTTCAATGCTCTTACTGAGGGAAGAAGGTTGTTGGCCAAAATCTCGCGATACAAGACCCCATCCATCCTCCTTTCAATATGTTCCAGTCATTCTGTCCCTCTGCAGAAAATCTCCCCCAAAGTATGATGTTTCTCCGTTAGGTTTCACAGTTGGGATGGTTTTGGGGGTTGTACTCATACTTCTTCCCACAAACACAGAAAGTGGAGTTAATACCAAAAAGTTCTGTTTTAGTCTAATCTAACCACATGACATTCTCCCATGCCTACTCTTGATCATCCAGATGGTCATTGGCAAACTTCAAATGGGCCTGGACATGTGCTGGCATGAGCAGGGGATCTTGGGAGCCCTATAAGATTTTAATCCATGATGCATAGAGTGTTACTAATGGGTAATGTTTAAGACTGTCGTCCCAGCTCTCTTCAAGTCATTGACCAGGTCCTCGCGTGCAGTTCTGGGCTGATTCCTGACCTTTCTTTGTCACACACAGTGTGGGAAAACTAGTGTGGGAAAACTAAGTGCAACACAAGGTTAAAAGGGGAAGGAAGCCCAAACGCTAGGGAAAGGATCTAATTGCACCCTACCTCCCCTACCATCCCTATATTGGTTTCACACCAATTGCCAAGCAGGAACCTAAGCCCTGTATATCCCTAGAGCTAGGCCCTGAATTGGGAAGGGGGGATGAGCACTGGTCACTCCCCACTGTATGTACACTAAAGAGAAGAAGGTAGACAAACAAGGGGGAAGCAACTTATCTTGCATAAACTCACAACAACAAACATCCTCCAACAGCACCAGAGAGGAAGTAAGCTGATTGCTATAGCTCCAAGCCTTTACAAGGGGAAAATATGAATATCACCGGTGACTCCCTAAAGTAGACTGGGAGTCTATAAACTCCCAGTTTAAGGTGTGTCAATTCGAGCCGGAGGGAGGTTGCCACTGGGTCGAAAAGTCAGAAGGATTAAGAAGGCATCTACTATGCTAAACGCAGAGACCTTCTGCAGCCAGATGCACAGCAACTGTCTGTAGCATCTGACACACCTGTGGCATTCTCAGAATCATCTTTACCCCACGAGATGAGATCTGGCATGGAGCTCCAGACGGGGGAAGATTGAAAGTCATTTTGTGTCCCTTCCATTTTTTAACAATTGTGCCAACATTTGATGCCGTTTCACCAAGCTGCTTGCCTATTGTTCAGTAGCCCATCCCAGCCTTGTGCAGATCTACAATTTTGTCCTTGGTGTCCTTAGGCAGCTCTATGGTCTTGGCCATGTTGTGGAGATTGGAGTGTGATTGATTGAGTTTGTGGACAGGTGTCTTTTATACAGGTAACAAGTTTAAACAGATGCAATTCATACAAGTAATGAGTGCAGAGTAGGAGTGCTTCTTAAAGAAAAACTAACAGGTCTGTAAGAGCTTGAATTCTTGCTGGTTGGTAGGTGATCAAATACTTATTTCATGCAATAAAGTGTAATTTAATTATTTACAAATCAAACAATGTGATTGTCTAGTTTTTTATTTTTAGATTCTGTCTCTCATAGTTGAAGTGTGCCTACAATAAAAATTACAGACCTCTCCATTCTTTGTAGGCTGGAAAACTTGCAAAATCGGCAAGGTATTAAATACTTATTTTCTCCACAGTACCACAGCAAAGAATGTGCGAGCTGCTTCACGAGCAGAAGAACCATCATTTGCACCAGCTGTCCAGGCAGTATTACTACCAAACAGAGGTCATAACTGGCCTTTTTTGCCTTCAGTAACTGTATTATTAGTGAGGAAGCGGAAGACATTATGGAATATATGACTTTTTACTCATCCCAGTCACAGTTAGATGAGGTTACCTCTGAATGACACCGTCAGTTTGTTTGCGATAAGTGTTCTGCACAGAACGATCTAACTGACCACAAATAATTAAGAATGATAATTTTTTAGAAGTTATTTTTTGTGATTTTCTGGATTTTCTTTTCTGACATTCTATCTCTCAATGTTAAAATTAACCTACCCTTATAATTATAGACTGTTCATGTCTTTGCCAGTGGACAAACTTACAAAATCAGCAAGGGATCAAGTAATTATTTCCTTTACGGTATATTTCTCTTTGCCTCTGTATTCTTTTCTAGGTCTGCATCAGAAAATGCTTGTAAGTTTCCAGCTTTTTCACCAATCTGATATTTTATTGTATCCTAAATTGTATTGCGCACATACGTGTGTTCATAATAATAAAACAATGCAATAAACTGTGACGTGAACTCTAATTATAACCACTTTCAGGTTTATATGTTTTACATGTTTTGGGCACTTCTTTGTAAAAAATTTAAAAAATACATAATTATTTATGCAGTATTTATCTTTTTGATTTCATATAAAAATCTCTATCATTTAGAGAAAACAATCACAGGGAGAGTAATTGTGTCATCTTTATCTCTTTTATTGTTGTTGTTTTTTCTTTTATTTGGGTAGATTTATTGTAAATAGAATCGTTACTGCAGCACAACCGTAAATCTCTGCTTAAAAGCTAGTTTTGCATACACTGAAGGAATCATTATCGCTTTATGAATATTTTCATGCTGTTTAACAAATATGGCACCACACCAAGATTATGAATACAGCATATGTAAGCCAGGAACTATCAGTAAAACAAGTCATTTTGGATAGTGCTTAATAATCCTTTTTTTTTTTCATTTATTTTTATAAAAATCTAACAAAAACATTTCAATACATGTAAATTGAACGATAATACTAGTACTACTAATGCATACATTTGAAATTAGGAACATTTAAACATGAACATTTAAAATTAGGAAGAGAATTTACCCAACTACCAAAACCTTTATATCATTATGGTTACCATCGCCAAAGGTACTGGGTCTGCTTATTTTGCTAAGGCCAGTTTCAGACGAGGCCATATACGGACTGCAATACTTGGACTGACTGCACATCTCCAGACTTGAACTTGCAATCTCATACATACAGAAGAGGGTGTAAGGGCAGTTTTGCTTCTGCAGCATCAGAGGAGTATAGGTGAACTGAGGCTTGCCAGAGGCAGCTATCCAGCCAGCTTCAGAGTTGCTTGTATACTGTAAGCTTTATTGCAGACATTTTGCAAGTGCTAAGGCTGGTTTCACATTTGCAGATGTCAGAGCTGCGTAGTTCCTCCGTTAAGCCCCGCCCACTGCCACACCTCTTCCTTCAGCTTTGCCTATGTCTGCCTGCATCCTGCGTACCCTATATATAACATTGAGTACGAAGGCCATGTGGATGTATGCTGACGCATCTGCATGCGTCACTTTCATGCTGCGCCGAGCTGCACCGAAAGCAACAAGTTGCATTTTGTTGCGGTTGGCGGACGTGTCAAAATGACGCATGCGGATGCGTCAGCATACATCCACATGGCCTGCATACCCAATGTTAAAGATAGGGTACGCAGGACACATGAAGATGTAGGTGGAGCTGAAGGAAGAGGTGCGGCAGTGATGGGGCTTAACGGAAGCAGAAAGAAGGAAGTAGGCTGCCATCCGCAGCCCTGCCGAACGCTAGTGTTAAACTAGCTTAACTCCTTGCCTAAGAGACTGGCCACCTATGAGCTGGCTGGTAACCTTGGCAATGAGCAGTGTAAAGTTGCTTGCTTTAACAGGAACTGTGCAGTTTCACCCAATTTGTGACACGACCTTTATACTTCATGCTGCACAAAATATGTCTATTTCTGATATTCCCAGTAACACAACATAATTATATGTGTGGATTATTAGATCAAATAAGTGATTCTGGTAAGAGAGAACATTATTACCATTACTGTAAAAAGTATTACAAATACAGATGAGCTGGTCTTTTGAAATTCGAATTTGACATATTTGCCAATTTTTTTTCCAAAGAAATTAACAGAGAATATATTCATCTAGAATTGTACAACAAAAAGGCCTGTAATTGCCTGGAAAATATGTGTATAGCACTCCCAATTCCTCTTGGGATCTATTGAACATACAGGTGCTTCTCACAAAATTAGAATATCATCAAAAAGTTAATTTATTTCAGTTCTTCAATACTAAAAGTGAAACTCATATTTTATACAGAGTCATTAAAAACTGAGTGATCTATTTTAAGTGTTTATTTCTGTTAATGTTGATGATTATGGATTACAGGCCAATGAAAACCCAAAAGTTATTATCTCAGTAAATTAGAATACTTTATAACACCAGCTTAAAAAATGATCCGCAATGTTGGCCTACTGAAATGCTGAAATGTGTGCTCAGTAAGTGCACTCAATATTTGGTTGAGGCTCCTTTTGCATCAATTACTGCATCAATGCAGCATGACATGGGGGTCGATCAGGCTGTGGCACTGCTGAGGTGTTAAGGAAGTCCAGGTTGCATTGACATCAGCCACTTATGCCACTTTAGTGGTGTGTGGCAATAATTTTTTGAAGTGTGGATACTGCAAGTTGGGTCTCCTGTGTATGTGTTGCCTGTAGCAGTAGGGCTTCCAGACCTGCAGGCCTGCACTTTCTTTCAGTCAACTACCATTGTTACTGTCCTTAAATATTTCTAACGATAGCAGTCTACAAAGATGATATTTGTGCCACCTGAGTGTGGCTGAGCAGAAAAGCAGTTTGAGCTGTTGCATGAGATATCAGGGCTCCCAGCACAGCAGTCTTACACCAGTCCCTCACCCAACTCATCTTAATTTAAACTTAAATTCAAAGCTCTAAATACTGGCTCAAAATTGGATACCTCATGCATTGCCCATGACTGACTGCTGCTGTGCCATTCTAAAATGTCTACTGTGGGCCAATTGATTAATCAAGTTACCTGTATCACCATCTGTAGTGCCGGAGCCTCTGCCCTCTGCCCCTCTTCCTTGGCAGAGAATCCGACTTACTCACCTCGGTAGACTCCTTTCCTCACTTCCTGCATTGGACGTTACAGGAGACATTGGCTTTAGTGTATTGGACATTGAATCGGTGAGTATATGTGTTTTTGGTAAATATAGCTTCATTAATTGAGTCTGTCATTATTTTAAATGAAGTACATGATTCAGAGTGTATTTTTTTAATAATATCACTATGAGGTTAGTAATGGGGGCATCTTATAGATGCCTCTCCTTTACTAACCTCTGGGCTTGATGTCACCTGACAATACCAAGGAGACATAAACCTCCTCAACTATCACACCACTTGCCAAGGCACCAGGGCAAGTGGGAAGAGCAAGGCTAAGTACCATAATTTGCGCATTGTACGGATGAGCCTTTTCTGGGGTGGCTGAGAGCTGATGTTTTTAGTCTGGGACGGGATCAATATCCATGGCCCCTTCATCAGCTGTCTGCCTAGCCTTGCTGGTTATTAATTAAAGAGGGACTGTATGTAATTTTTTGGAGGTCCTCCATTTTAATAACCAGGAAATGCTAAGTATACAGCTGTGATCTGATATTAATAGCCTGGGAAGCTCCATGGGTATTACCCCCATCCCAAGCTATAAACATCTGCTCCCAGCTGTCCGCTTTCCCTCTGCTGGTTAATAAAATGTCAGTGGATAACACATCTTTTTTCTGAAAAGAATTTATTTACTAAAAAAATACATACCGTAAACAACACACAAAGCACTGATTATATATCTTACTCACATATTTATATACATATTTTTGTATCTATCTATATGTCTAACTAATCTCTATTTATATATATATATATATATATATATATATATATATACACACTGCATGTATACAGTGGGATCTGTAAATGGCTGTCCACCAACGTTCACCATCCAGCCTGACGGAACTAGAAACTGGAGAGGATCTACAATGAAGAATGGCAGAGGGTCCCCAAATCCAGGTGTGAAAAACTTGTTGCATCATTCCCAAGAAGACTCATGGCTGTACTATCTGAAAAGGTGCTTCTACTCAATACTGAGCAAAGGGTCTGAATACTTATCTAGAGATGAACGACTTTGCCTCCGGGAGGGTCGAGTCGGGTTTCAGACCATTCGACTTTACCAAAAGTCGAGTCGAACAAAATTGTCCGACAATCGGCAAAAGTCGGAGTTCCAACCGAAACCCGACCTCAATGCAAGTCAATGAGGAATAAAAGTCAGCAGTGAGTGGAGGACAGTAAACACACCTACAGTGCCCATTTCAATAGCAACGACATCAATTCTTATTACTTAAGCTTGTCAAGCTTAATTTACTTTATAATAATAGAAACGCATTGAAAACTGGGGGTTATTTGGCTAAAGTTGTGGGGGGGTACAGCCCAGTTAGGGAGGTGGAAAAACTGGCATATGTTGAGGTGTAGGCTGGACGTTCAGCAGCTGCAAATGGAAGAATTGGAGAAGTCGGAGGAAGAGGAGGACAAAGCGAGCCATTTTGCTGGCAACCTATGTGTCATCAGGGGAAGGTGGTACAAAATCCTTTGAAACCCAGGCATGGTTCATTTTAATGAAGATGAGATCACCTACATTTTGGGTCGACAGCCGGGTCCTTCTTTCTGTCAGGATTGATTCAGCTGCAGTGAAGACTCTTTCTGATAGCACATTACCACAAGGGCAAGCGAGCTCCTGTATGGCAAATTGTGCCAATTCAGGGCAGATGTCCAGTTTACAGGCCCAGTAGTCAAAGGGGAATGAACAGTGAGGGAGAACATCGATAGGGGAGGAGAGGTAATTTTGAACCATAGTTGACAACTGCTGTCTCCTGTCTTTTGCAATCGATTCAGTATTACCAGTCGTGTGAGCGATACTCGAGGAATCAGTCCACAACATGGTCATGAAACCCCTGTCTCCAACACCACTTCGGCTGTGTGCACCACGAACACCTCTTCCACTTGGCCCAGTACAGCTCGTGGTAGAACCTGCTTCGCTGCTGTGTGCTGGGAATGCCTCTAACAAACGGTTTACCAGAGTTGCTTGTTTGTTCGCCGATATTAGCTCTAGGTTCTCCTGTGGCATGATGTTCTGTAATTTGCCTTTATAGCGTGGATTTGAGATGCTGGCCAACCAGTAGTCGTCATCCTTCATAATTTTGGCAATGCATGGGTCTCTTTTTAGGATCCGCAAGAGATAATCACGCATGTGGGCCAATGTTCCAGGTGTCAATGATGCACTGCCAGTGGTGGGTGAAGGACCACTTTCTGCCAAAAAAGGGCTAAAAGTTATGTTGCTCAGTTAAATTTTAATAAATTTTAAACATAAAAGTGTGGGTCAATTATTATTCAACCCCTAGGTTTAATATTTTGTGGAATAACCCTTGTTTGCAATTACAGCTAATAATTGTCTTTTATAAGACCTGATCAGGCCGGCACAGGTCTCTGGAGTTATCTTGGCCCACTCCTCCATGCACATCTTCTCCAAGTTATCTAGGTTCTTTGGGTGTCTCATGTGGACTTTAATCTTGAGCTCCTTCCACAAGTTTTCAATTGGGTTAAGGTCAGGAGACTGACTAGGCCACTGCAACACCTTGATTTTTTCCCTCTTGAACCAGGCCTTGGTTTTCTTGGCTGTGTGCTTTGGGTCGTTGTCTTGTTGGAAGATGAAATGACGACCCATCTTAAGATCCTTGATGGAGGAGCGGAGGTTCTTGGCCAAAATCTCCAGGTAGGCCGTGCTATCCATCTTCCCATGGATGCGGACCAGATGGCCAGGCCCCTTGGCTGAGAAACAGCCCCACAGCATGATGCTGCCACCACCATGCTTGACCGTAGGGATGGTATTCTTGGGGTCGTATGCAGTGCCATCCAGTCTCCAAACGTCACGTGTGTGGTTGGCACCAAAGATCTCGATCTTGGTCTCATCAGACCAGAGAACCTTGAACCAGTCTGTCTCTGAGTCCTCCAAGTGATCATGAGCAAACTGTAGATGAGCCTTGACATGACGCTTTGAAAGTAAAGGTACATTACGGGCTCGTCTGGAACGGAGACCATTGCGGTGGAGTACGTTACTTATGGTATTGACTGAAACCAATGTCCCCACTGCCATGAGATCTTCCCGGACCTCCTTCCTTGTTGTCCTTGGGTTAGCCTTGACTCTTCGGACAAGCCTGGCCTCGGCACAGGAGGAAACTTTCAAAGGCTGTCCAGGCCGTGGAAGGCTAACAGTAGTTCCATAAGCCTTCCACTTCCGGATGATGCTCCCAACAGTGGAGACAGGTAGGCCCAACTCCTTGGAAAGGGTTTTGTACCCCTTGCCAGCCTTGTGACCCTCCACGATCTTGTCTCTGATGGCCTTGGAATGCTCCTTTGTCTTTCCCATGTTGACCATGTATGAGTGCTGTTCACAAGTTTGGGGAGGGTCTTAAATAGTCAGAAAAGGCTGGAAAAAGAGATAATTAATCCAAACATGAGAAGCTCATTGTTCTTTGTGCCTGAAATACTTCTTAATACTTTAGGGGAACCAAACAGAATTCTGGTGGTTTGAGGGGATGAATAATAAATGACCCTCTGAATAAACTTTTCACAATTTAAAAAAAAATTAAACAAAGAAATAACATTCTTTTTTGCTGCAGTGCATTTCACACTTCCAGGCTGATCTACAGTCCAAATGTCACAATGCCAAGTTAATTCCGAATGTGTAAACCTGCTAAATCTGCAGGGGGTTTAATACTACTTGTAGGCACTGTATAATGGGCCCCATTTGTAATGCTCCAGTGTATAATGTGCCCCTTAGATGCTGCTCCAGTGTCTGATCTGCCCCATTTACATTGCTCCAGTATATCATGGGCCTCATGGATGATGCTCCAGTGTATGATGGGCTCTAATAATGCTCCATACAGTATATAATGGGCCACATTTGTTATGCTCCAGTGTATAATGTGCCCCTTAGATGCTGCTCCAGTGTGTGATCTGCAACATTTATATTGCTCCAGTACATGATGGGCTGGCTCAACACCTCCTGCCTTAGCTGCTATTGTGTTTTTGGCACTACCAGCAGATGCGCCACCACCACCATCAGTACCTGGTGGCCCTCCATGCCCACATCCGTGTCCTCTTCCACCATACTTCCTCATGTTTTTGAGAATGGACCCAAAATACCAGCAGATATATGGTACTGTATCTGAAGCGTACAGCTCTATACAGTATATGGATAACAGTAAATCTCCATTTATATTTCATGAGGCATACACAGACGCTCACAGGCTCAGTATGGATTACCCAATAAAATAACAAGTTGAAAAAGTGTACAGTATCACCAGATAAAAGGTATATATAGTATAGTGTAAACATTCTGATTCTCCGTATACATTTCAGGAGGCAGACACAAATGCTCTCAGGCCCAGTATGGATTACACAAGAATATGAAAAGCTGTAAATGGGTTATGTAACACAAGCATACAGGTGTATACAGTGTTGGGGTAATCTTAAAGGTGATGGTGGGCGGAGTTGCCAGAACTGGAAGTATAAAAGGCTGAGGGAAGGTTCTGGAAGAGTCAGTCAGCGAAGGGAGCACAGTAAAGAGGAAGTTCTGCTGAGGAAATAGAGACAGTGGAAAGGCTCCAAAGAGGACTGACAGTTGAGGCTGTCACAGGGCGGTGGGCCAGAGGATGGTAGCCGCAGACACAGATGGCCTGGGGCTATAATACGGACGGTGTGCTCAGGCTGGTGCAGCACTGTGGCGGCTTGGCCTAGGCCAGCCACAGTGGAAGAGCCACAGAGGATGCCACGATTATAGTTACAAAGGAACTGAAGGTACCGGGGCTGTGTACAGAGAAATGTGAAACGGTGGTGGTGAATTGCTGTTGTCGACAGAAGGACGGGCACTATAAACGGACATGTTCAATGCAAACTCTGTCTCAGTGTCGTGTTTGTCTGCAGCAAGAAGAGGTCCCCCCCACAGTTGGTTATCCTACAGATGATACCTTAATACAAATTTTTGAAACAAGGTACTGTATCAGCACATACCAGGTGTGTCCAGTCTAGGGTTATATTTCCATCTATAGTTCCAGAGTCAGACACAGACACTCACAGGCTCACTATGTATTACACCAGAATTAAAAAAGTAGAAAAAGGGAAAGGTATTCATAGCGTACATCAGTATACAGTGTTGTGGTACTTTTAAATGTTCGTATATATTTCAATCTCAGTAAGCCATTCAAGAATCTCCACAACTGGAAAATACATGGATACAAGTATAGACGCAAAGTCAAGTGTTAGCAGAAATTTTGGAATTACTCATCTCGGGAAAACCTCCCGGTATATGTTGCAGAGGCGATGCAGACCCTCAATTACTGTGTCTTTGGAGAAAGCGGAAAAGGTTCTTTGTGAAGAAAGGATTGCTTTATCGCAGTAGCATGGATCACATCACCGTTACTCATCTCCATCAAATTGTGATCACAGGGAGAGATGTACCCATAGTCCTCACTGCCTATCATGATGTGTCAGGTCATTTTGGAGTGCAAAAGACAGAAGCCTCAGGCCGTAGGCGATTCTATTGGATTGGCATGAGAGGAGACATTGAAAAATGGTGGCAAGAATGTCACACGTCTGTGACTATCACAACTGTGAAAGGTGATCATAAACCACCACTGCATCCGCTTGTAAGTTGATGTCCATTTCAAATGGTAGCCATTGATCATCTGAAGGTAGAGGCCAGCAGGACAGGCCATAGCTACATCTTAACCATCATTGATCAATACACTTAATTTTTAGTGGCCATCCCTGTGAAGGATTTAACTGCCCAGACTAAACAGCGGTGGAGCAGGGAGAGGTAATTATTGCAACTTTCAAGTGCTGTGGCCATGACCATGCAGGGGGGGCGCAATCGTGGTCGACGGTACTGGCACAGGGCCCTTCATAGTACGCTGGTGTGTCTGACGGTGAGTGGGCCCTCCCACTGTCTGAGACACTGTATTGTACTATGAGGGGCCCTGTGCCATTGCCGTCGGCCATCAGTGGGCCCATCCACCTGTTCAAAGCAACGGCACTTGCCCGGGTGCGCCAGGTCTTAACCCCAGCCATTGGGGGAGGGGTGGTCAGCCCAGTTATGGAGGTTTAAAAATTGGTATATGTAGATGTGTTGGCTGGACATTCAGCTGCTGCAAAGGGCGTAAATGGGTAAGTCCAAGGAAGGGGAGGAAAAACTGAGGCACTTTTCTGGTAACCTATGTGTCATCAGGGGAAGGTGGGACAAAATCCTTTGAAACCCATGCATGGTTCATTTTAATGAAGGTTAGATCATCAACATTTTGGGTCGACAGACGGGTCCTTTTTTCTGTCAGGATAGCTCCAGCAGCACTGAAGACTCTTTCAGATAACACACTAGCAGCAGGGCAAGCGAGCTCCTGTAAGGCATATTGTGCCAATTCAGGCCAGCCATCCAGTTTAGAGGCCCAATAGTCAAAGGGGAATGACCTGTGAGGGAGAACATCGATATGGGAGGAAAAGTAGTTTGTAACCATAGTTGACAACTGCTGCCTCCTGTCACTTTTAATCGATGCTGTATTAGCAGTCGTGTGAGCGGTACTTGAGAAATCATTCCACAACATGGTCATTAAACCCCTGTCTCCAACACCACTTCTGCTGTGTGCACCACGAACACCTCTTCCATTGTGCCCACTATGGCTCGTGGGAGAACCAGCACCGCTGCTGTGTGCTGGGAAAGCCTCAAACAAACGGTTTACCAGAGTTGCTTGTTTGTTTGCCAATATTATCTCTAGGTTCTCCTGTGGCTTGATGCTGTGTAATTTGCCTTTGTAGCGTGGATTGAGGATGCTGGCCAGCCAGTAGTCGTCATCCCTCATAATTTTGGCAATGCTGGGGTCCCTTTTTAGGATCCGCAAGGCATAATCGCACATGTGGGCCAATGTTCCAGGTGTCAATGATGCACTACCCGTGGTGGGTGGAGGAGCAGTTTCTGGCAAATCCACATCCCTAAAGTCACGCACAAACACTGTCCCTGACCTTCGAACATCAACTCTTGCCCCCTGAGAAGCATCCTCCTGCCCAAAATAATCATCCCCCTCATCCTCCTCCTCTTCCTCTTCTTCCTCCACCTCGTCCAGGACAGTTCCCTGACCAGACAATGGCTGACTGTCATCAAGGATTCCCTCCTCCTCCTCCTCCGCTGCAGACTCCTGATCCTTAATGTGCGTCAAACTTTGCATGAGCAGACGCGTAAGTGGGATGCTCATGCTTATGATGGCATCGTCTGCGCTTACCAGCCGTGTGCATTCCTCAAAACACTGAAGGACTTTACAGAGGTCTTTCAGCTTTGACCATGGCACACCCAACAATTCCATGCCTTCCCTTAAACTGCCTGCCCGTGTATCCTCCCACAAATGCATTACAGCCTGCCTCTGTTTGCACAGCACCTCAACCATGTGCAGGGTGGAGTTCCATCTTGTTGCAATGTCTATGATTAGGCGGTGCTTGGGGAGGTGGAGCAATCGCTGCAGCTTCTGCATACAACTGGAGTGTACAGCCGAGCGACGAATGTGCGAGCACAGTCTTCGCACCTTATGGAGCAGGGATGTTAACTCCAGATAATTATTAAGGAAGCACTGCACCACCAGGTTCAAAGTGTGAGCCAGGCAAGGTAAGTGTGTGAGTTTTGCACGGGCTATGGCTGCCACAAAATTACGGCCGTTATCACTGACTACCTTGCCTGCCTCAAGATGTAGACTGCCTAGCCATGACTCTGTTTGTCGCTGCAAGTAGTTGGCCAGTACCTCCGCGGTGTGTTTATTGTCGCCCAAAGACATCATCTTTAACACAACCTGCTGACGCTTACCACTAGCTGTTTGATAGTGGGACAACTCGTGTGCAACACTGCCAGCTGCGGATATAGTGCTTGTGTGACTGCGCTGTGTGGATGAGCTTTCGCTGATAGATGAGGAGGAGAAGGAGGGAAAGCCTACAGCCAACTGTTTCCTATACCGTGGGCTAGGCAGCACTGTTCCACTGCCGCTGTCCCCAGTGGAGCCTGCATCCACCACATTAACCCAGTGCGCAGTGATGGACACGTAACGGCCTTGGTCATGCCTACTGGTCCATGCATCCGTTGTGAGGTGCACCTTTCCACTGTTTTAGTGCATGCACAATGCGGTCTTTCACATGCCGGTGGAGGGCAGGGATGGCTTTTCGAGAAAAGAAGTGCCGACTGGGTAGGTCATAGCGTGGGACAGCATAGGCCATGAGGTCGTGGAAAGCTTCGCTTTCAACCGAACGGTAGGGCATCATCTCTAATGATATTAGTTTGGCAATGTAGGCATTCAAACACAGTGTACGCAGATGAGAGGATGAGTACTTTCTTGTCCTACTCAGAGTGTCTGGTAGGGTGAGCTGGCCTGGAGAGCTGCATATGGGGGAAGTAGCGGTGGACTGGATGGAGTGAGAGGGGATGGTGATGATATTGGTGGTGATGGCCTAGATTCAGTGTTGTGTTGCAAAACCATTGTGATTCCCTGAGTGCTTAGGACTTGTGACGACACCTCCACATTTAGTGCTGGTGGTGTGCTTAAAGGTGGCGGTGGTCTTACAGTGGGGGTAGCGATGTAGCGTTGTTGGCTACCTTCAGTCGGAGCAGGTGCACATGTGCTACCTGAGGGTTTGTATTCCGTCCACGCTTGCAAGTGCATGTTGATTAAATGTCTAAGCATGCAACTGGTATTCAAATTTCTAAGTTGTTTACCTCGGCTAAAGGTCTTTCCGCACTTCTTACAGGTAACCTTTGCTTCATCAGTAGGATTTTGGACAAAAAAGTGCCACACTGCACTCTTCCTACTATGATAAACATTTTCTGGCCTTACACGCTGTGCTAAGTTGACCGTCTGGTCAAGCTGTCCTGCAACTCTTTTAGTTTTTGTTCCACGTTTTAGGACAGCTACGGGCCTGCTAGATAATCGCTGCTGCGATGTCGATGCCTGCTGCGGATCCTTCTCCTTATCTGAACTATTGCCAGCACCACCCTCCTCCCCAATCGATGACAATCTGGGTCCAGAACTGGGTAATCCATCACCTCCTCTTCAAAGTCATCTGAACCTTCCTCTTTACCTTCCTCTGTGTCACCGTGTAAGGTGGTATGGTATGCGGGAAGGGGCACCTGGGTTTCATCAGGGTCAGATTCTGGCTCAATAGACTGCGAGGGCAATGCAGTGCTGTGGGTCAATGTACCAGCAGAGTCATCTAGCAGTGGCTGTGCATCAGTGCACTCCATGTATGATTCATCTTGGACTGGGGAATTCATGATTTGACTGGATAACTCAGGCATGGTATGTGAAAAAAGCTCCATAGAGTAATCTGAAGTGTGGGCTGTAGCATCCGTAAATTTTGGGTGGGGGTGAAGGACACAAGGAAAGGGGTTTTTATGACCAGAACCCTGCACTGACGACTCCGTGCTTGCAGTTTTTGACAGTTCAGAAGAGGAGGCAATAGAGCTGGAGGCTGTTCCGGCAATGTACGCCAAAACCTGTTCCTGATGTTCCGGCTTTAAAAGTGGTTTTCCAACTCCAAGAAAAGGCAACCTTACAGGCCTTCTTGGCCAAGAGGATGATGCAGGCTCAACACCTCCTGCTTTAGGTGCTATTGTGCTTTTGCCAGAACCAGCCGATGCACCACCACCATCAGTACCAGCTGCGCCCCCCTGCCCACGTCCGCGGACTCTTCCACCATACTTCCTTATGTTTGGGAAAATGTACCAAAAATACCAGCAGAGAGATGGTACTGTGTGAGGAGCGTCCAGCTGTGTAAGGTGTATTAAACAAATTAAATCAAAGTATACAGTTAGGACCATATATATTTGGACAGAGACAACATTTTTCTAATTTTAGTTCTAGACATTAACCACAATGAATTTTAAACCAAACAATTCAGATGCCATTGAAGTTTAGACTTTCAGCTTTCATTTGAGGGTAGTCAGATTAAAATTGGATGAAGGGTTTAGGAGTTTCAGCTCCTTAACATGTGCCACCCTGTTTTTAAAGGGACCAAAAGTAATTGGACAATTGACTCCAAGGCTATTTCATGGACAGGTGTGGGCAATCCCTTCTTTATGTCATTCTCAAATAAGCAGATAAAAGGCCTGGAGTTGATTTGAGGTGTGGTGCTTGCATTTGGAAGGTTTTGCTGTGATGGAAACATACGGTCAAAGGAGCTCTCCATGCAGGTGAAACAAGCAATCCTTAAGCTTCAAAAACAGAAAAAACCCATCCGAGAAATTGCTACAACATTAGGAGTGGCAAAATCTACAGTTTGGTACATCCTGAGAAAGAAAGAAAGCACTGGTGAACTCATCAATGCAAAAATACCTGGGCGCCCATCGAAGACAACAGTGGTGGATGATGGCAGAATAATCTCCATGGTGAAGAGAAACACCTTCACAACAGCCAACCAAGTGAACAACACTCTCCAGGAGGTAGGTGTATCAATATCCAAATCTACCATAAAGAGAAGACTGCATGAAAGTAAATACAGAGGGTTCACTGCACGATGCAAGCCACTCATAAGCATCAAGCATAAAAAGGCTAGACTGGACTTTGCTAAAAAACATCTAAAAAAGCCAGCACAGTTCTGGAAGAACATTCTGTGGACAGATGAATCCAAGATCAACCTCTACCATAATGATGGAAAGAGAAAAGTATGGTGAAGGTGTGGTACAGCTCATGATCCAAAGCATACCACATCATCTGTAAAACATGGCGGAGGCAGTGTGATGGCTTGGGCATGCATGGCTGCCAGTGGCACTGGATCACTAGTGTTTATTGATGATGTCACACAGGTCAGAAGCAGCCGAATGAATTCTGAGGTATTCAGAGCCATACTGTGTGCTCAGATCCAGCCAAATGCAGCCAAACTGATTGGTCGTCGTTTCATACTACAGATGGACAATGACCCAAAACATGAAGCCAAAGCAACCCAGGAGTTTATTAAAGCAAAGAAGTGGAATACACTTGAATGGCCAAGTCAGTCACCTGATCTCAACCCAATTGAGCATGCATTTCACTTGTTAAAGACTAAACTTCAGAAAGAAAGGCCCACAAGCAAACAGCAACTAAAAACCACTGCAGTGAAGGCCTGGCAGAGCATCAAAAAGGAGGAAACACAGCGTCTGGTGATGTCCATGAGTTCAAGACTTCAGGCAGTCATTGCCAACAAAGGGTTTTCAATCAAGTACTAGAAATGAACATTTTATTTACAACTAGCTGAAGAGCCCAGCGCTGCCCGGGCATAGTAACTAACTGTGGTTAGTTATAGCAAATTATAACTATCCTCCATCCCATAGGCCCGTGCCCATATACCCATCATACATATTCTCCATCCCATAGTCCCATGCCCATATACCCATCATACATATTTGCCATCCCATAGTCGAGTGCCCATATACCCATCACACATCCTTCATCTCATAGTCCCATGCTCATATACCCATCATACATATCCTCCATCCCATAGTCCCGTGGCCATATACCAATCATACATATCCACAATTCCATAGTCCCGTGCCCATATACCTGTCATACATATCCTCCATCCCATAGTCCAGTGCCCATATACCTATCACACATCCTCCATCCCATAGTCCCGTGCCCATATACCCGTCATACATATTCTCCATCCCATAGTCCCGTGCCCATATACTCATCATACATATCCTCCATCCCATAGTCCAGTGCCCATATACCCATCACACATCCTCCATCCCATAGTCCTGTGCCCATATACCCGTCATACATATCCACCAACCCATAGGCCCGTGCCCATACACCCGTCATACATATCCTCCATCCCACAGTCCAGTGCCCATATACCCATCACACATCCTCCATCCCATAGTCAAACATTATGACATCATAATGAGCGGCGGGGCTTGATGACATCAGCGTCGCCATGGTAACCATTGTGACATCATAATGAGGGGCGGGGCTTGACGCGCACACACTTTTTTCCCATTATGTAGACAAGGGCAACATTGTTTGGTGAATTGGAACGCGCGGGGTTAAAATTTCGCCTCACAACATAGCTTAGGATGCTCTCGGGGTCCAGACGTGTGACTGTGCCAAATTTTGTGGCTGTAGCTGCGACGGTGCGGATGCCTATCCCGGACATACACACACACACACATACACACATACATACACACTTTGAGCTTTATATATTTACAATTATTTAATCTGTCCAATTACATTTGGTCCCTTTAAAAACAGGGTGGCACATGTTAAGGCGCTGAAACTCCTAAACCCTTCATCCAATTTTAATGTGGATACTCTCAAATGAAAGCTGAAAGTCTGAACTTCAACGGCATCTGAATTGTTTGGTTTAAAATTCATTGTAGTAATGTCTAGAACCAAAATTAGAAAAATGTTGTCTCTATCCAAATATATATGGACCTAACTGTATATTATGTTAGTCACAGACGCTCTCCCAGTATGTATTGGACCATAAATCAACAAACAGATATACGGAACTGTTTGAAAAATGGACACGACTCTACGGTGTAGGTCTGGAAAAACGGAAAAACTCCTCGTTTCTCTTTTCAGAGTCACACACAGGTAGCTTCTATTTGTCCGTGCTATAAGGCGGTACACGGTACTGTGTGAGGAGCGCACACCGCTGTACGGTGTGTGTATGTAAAATTATCAAGCTCCGTGTATTTGTATACGGACTGACACACGCTGTCTCTGTCTAGTTTAGACTGTAATCAAACAGCAGATATACGAAACTGTTTGAAAAACGGACACGACTCTAAGGTGTAGGTCTGGAAAAACAGAAAGACCCCTTGGTTTTTTTTTCCAGAGTCACATACAGGTAACTTCTATTTGTCCATGCTAGAAGGCGGTACACAGTAGTGTGTGAGGAGCATACACCGCTGTACGGTGTGTGTATGTAAAATTGTCAAGCTCCGTGTATTTGTATACGGACTGACACACGCTGTCTCTGTCTAGTTTAGACCGTTATCAATCAGCAGATATACAAAACTGTTTGAAAAACGGACACGACTCTAAGGTGTAGGTCTGGAAAAACGGACAAACTCCTCGGTTTTTTTTTCCAGAGTCACACACAGGTAGCTTCTATTTGTCCGTGATAACAGCCGGAATACACGGTAGTATGTGAGGAGCGTACACCGCTGTACGGTATGTATATGTAAAATTGTCAAGCTCCGTGTATACGGACTGACACACGCTGTCTCTGTCTAGTTTTGACTGTAATCAAACAGCAGATATATACGAAACTGTTTGAAAAATGGATACGACTCTAAGGTGTAGGTCTGGAAAAACGGACAAACTCCTCGTTTTTTTTTTCCAGAGTCACACACAGGTAGCTTGTATTTGTCCGTGATACTAGCCGGAATACACGGTAGTGTGTGAGGAGCGTACACCGCTAGATGGTGTCTGTATGGAAAATTGTCAAGCTCCGTGTATTTGTATGCGGACTGACACACGCTGTCTCTGTCTAGTTTTGATTGTAGTGAAACAGCAGATATGCGAAACTGTTTGAAAAATGGACACAACTCTAAGGCCTCTTTCACACTTCAGTTTTTTGTGTCAGTTAAAATCCGCAGAGAGAGAGAGAGAGAATTTTTTTCGTCCGCCAGAAAGGATTTCAGGGTTAATTTTCTCCCTGACTTCCTTTCTCCGGGCATGCGCAATGGAAAATGCGGATCCAACAACAAAAAAAACGTTGCAAAGTCCGTCCAGGCATACCGATGGTCAAAAACGGAAGTGTGAAAGAGGCCTAAGGTGTAGGTCTGGAAAAATGGACAAACTCCTCGTTTTTCTTTCCAGAGTCACACACAGGTAGTTTCTATTTGTCCGTGATACCAGCCGGAATACACGGTAGTGTGTGAGGAGCGTACACCGCTAGACGGTGTCTGTATGGAAAATTGTCAAGCTCTGTGTATTTGTATATGGACTGACACACGCTGTCTCTGTCTAGTTTTGACTGTAATCAAACAGCAGATATATGAAACTGTTTGAAAAACGGACACAACTCTAAGGTGTAGGTCTAGAAAAACGGACAAACTCCTCGGCTTTTTCTTCCAGAGTCACACAAAGGTAGCTATTTGTCCGTGATACCAGCCGGAATACACGGTAGCATGTGAGGAGCGTACACCGCTAGACGATGTGTGAAAAAATGAACGCTCAGTAACTCACCAGGACAAAATAATAAAATTTGGAGTGCTTTGAAAAAAGCTGTTTGAACAGCAGTGTGCACACAGCAATGCAGCTAGCAGGTAGCCTTAAAAGGCAGCCTAATCACCACCAGCACTGCTGCACACAACAAAAATCCTCCCCTTTCACTGCACACTAACTATACAGTGAAAAGCGCTATCAGCAGAAGTAGTTTTTTTTTTCTTCTTCCCTGCCTAACGCTCTCCCTGTTCAGAATCAGCAGCAGCACCTCTCCCTATTGTAAGATCGGCAGAAGTAAGATGCGGTCGGCGGTCACAGCCTTTTACACCCCCTGTGACACCACTCAAAGCCAGCCAATCACTTCAATGCCCTTCTCTACGATGATGCTGGCCGCTGCCTATATCATCGCGTTGCCCACAGTGTGCGGCCTACATCATTGGCTGAAAAAAGGCACTGAAAGCATCATTTGAAACGCGACTTTGGCGCTCGGGTCGCCGACATCATGGCCGACCTAACGCTATGGTCGGGTTTCGTTTCATGAAACCCGACTTTGACGAAAGTTGACGATTTTTGAAATTGACCGACCTGTTTTGCTCAACTCTAGCCACCACAAAATTACGTCCGTTATCACTGACTACCTTGCCTGGCTCAAGATGTAGACTGCCCAGCCATGACTCAGTTTCTCGCTGCAAGTAGTCAGCCTGTACCTCCGCGGTGTGTCCATTGTCGCCCAAAGACATCACCTTTAAAACTGCCTGCTGATGCTTACCACTAGCTGTTTGACAGTGGGACACCTCGTGTGCAACACTGGCAGCTGCGGATGGAGTGCTCGTGCGACTGCGCTCTGTCGACGAGCTTTCGCTTCTGGAGGAGATGGAGGCGGAGGGTCGAACGCCTACAGCCAACTGTTGCCTATACTGTGGGCTAGGCAGCACTGTCCCACCACCGCTGTCCCCTGTAGACCCTGCATCCAACACATTCACCCAGTGCGCAGTGATGGACACGTAACAGCCCTGGCCATGCCTACGGGCCCTTGCATCTGTTGTGAGGTGCACCTTTCCACTCACTGATTATTTGAGTGCATGGACAATGCGGTCTTTCACATGCAGGTGGAGGGCTGGGATGGCTTTTCTAGAAAAGAAGTGCTAACTGGGTAGGTCATAGCGTGTGACAGCGTAGGCCATGAGCTCTCGGAACGCTGCGCTTTCAACCAAATGGAAGGGCATCATGTCTAATGAGATCAGTTTGGCAATGTAGGCGTTCAAAGCCAGTGTATGTGGATGAGAGGATGAGTACTTTCTTGTCCTACTCAGAATCTCTGCTAGGGTGAGCTGGACTTGAGAGCTGCATATGGTGGAACTAGCGGTGGACATGACGGACTGAGAGGGGGTTGGTGATGGTGATGGTGGTGGTGGTGGTGATGGCCTAGATGCAGTCTTTCATTGGAAAATCATTGTGATTCCCTGACTGCTTTGGCCTCGCGACAACACCTCAACATTTCTTGCTGGTGGTGTGCTAACTGGTGGGCTTTCAGTGGGGGAAGCGATGTAGCGTTGCTAGCTACCTTCAGTCGGAGCAGGTGCACATGTGCTACCTGAGGTTTTGTAGTCCGTCCACGCTTGCAAGTGCATGGTGTTTACATGTCTAAGCATGCAACTGGTATTCAAATTTCAGAGATTTTTCCCTCGGCTAAAGGTCCTTCCGCACTTCTTACAGATAACCTTTGCCTCATCAAAAGGATTTTGGTCAAAAAAGTGCCACACTGCACTCTTCCTACTATGGAAAAATTTTCAGGGCTTGCACGCTGTGCTAATTTGACCGTCTGGCCAAGCTGTCCTGCAACTCATTTTGTTTTTTAACACGTTTTTGGACAGCTACGGGCCTGCCAGATAACTGCAGCTGCGATGTCGATGCCTGCTGCGGATCCTCCTCCTCGTCTGAGCTATTGCCAGCGGCACCCTCTTGCCCCAATGGATGCCAATCTGGGTCAACATCTGGGTCATCCATCACCTCCTCTTCAATTTCATCTGCCCCTTCCTCTGTGTCACCTTGTAAGCTGGTATGGTATGCGAGAAGGGGCACCTGAGTTTCATCAGGGTCAGAATCTGGCTCAGTTGACTGCGAGGGCAATGCAGTGCTGTGGGTGAATGTATCAGCAGATTCATCTAGCAGTGGCTGTGCATCAGTGCACTCCATGTCATATTCATCTTGGACTGGGGAATTTAGGATTTCACTTGATAACTTAGGCATGGTATGTGAAAAGAGCTCCAGGGAGTAACCTGAAGTGTGGCCTGCCGCATCCTTCACTTTTGGTGGGGGTGAAGGACACAAGGAAAGGTGTTGTGCCTGACCAGGAACCTGCGCTGATGACTCAGTGTTTGCAGTTTTTGAAGCTTCAGAAGAGGAGGTGATAGAGTTGGAGGCTGCTTCGGCAATGTAAGCCAAAACCTGTTCCTGACGCTCCGGCTTTAAAAGCGGTTTACCTACTCCCAGAAAAGGGAGCCTTCCAGGCCTTCTGGAGCCAGACGATGACGCAGGCTCAACACCTCCTGCCTTAGGTGCTATTGTGTTTTTGGCACTATCAGCAGATGCACCACCACCACCATCAGTACCAGCTGGCCCCCCCATCCACATCCGCGGCCTCTTCCACCATACTTCCTCATGTTTGGGAAAATGTACCAAAAATACCAGCAGATATATGGTACTGTATGAGGAGCGTACAGCTGTATACTGTGTAGGGAAAAAATATAAATCTCCATACATATTTCCGGAGTCACACACAGATGCTCACTTAGTATGGATTTGACCGTAATAAAAACAGCAGATATATGGTACTGTATCAGAAGTGTACAGCTGAATACGGTGAAGGGAAACATTTAAATCTCCGTATATATTTCCGGAGTCACACACAGACGCTCACCCAGTATGTATTTGACCGTCATACAAACAGTAGATATACGGTACTGTATGAGGAGCGTACAGCTGTATGCGGTGTAGGGGAAAATTTAAACCTCCATATTTATTTCCGGAGACACCCACAGATAGTCAGAATGTATTTGTCCATGATACCAGCCGGTACACTGTAGTGTGTAATGAGAGTACAACTCTATACGGTGTGGGAATAAATGAACGGTCGGTAACTGTGCAGAAAAAAAGAATAAAAGTATTAGTGCTGTGTAAAAAGCAGTCTGCACAGCAGTGTACACACAGCAATACAGCTATCAGGCAGCCTAATAACCAGCGCTGCTGCACACAAGAAAATCCTCCCCTGTCACTGCACACTAACTGTACAGCACAATTGCTATCAGCATAAGCACATAAGAACTTCATATATCTTTGAAGCCCTAACTCTCTCCCTACTGATAAACAGCAACCTCTCCCTACTGTTAAGATCGTAAGTAAAATGGTAAGTAACATGTTAAGATCAGAAGTAAAATGGAGGTCGGTGATCAGGGCTTTTATAGACACTATGAAAGCAAGCCAATCACTGCAATGCCCTTCTCTACGATGGTGGTGGACACTGCACATGTCATCTCATTGCCCACAGTGTACGTCCTTGCTTATTGGCTGAAAAAAAGGCACCTGCAAACATTCTGGGAAATCCGACTTTGGCGCTCATTTTGCCAACCGCATGGCCGACTTCACGTTATGGTCGGGTTTTGGTCGGCGAAACCCAACTTTGGCATAAGTCGGCGACTTATGAATCTGGCCGACCTGTTTCGCTCAACTCTACTTATGACCATGTGATATTTCAGTTTTTCTTTTTAAATAAATTTGCAAACATTTCTACATTGCTGCTATTTTCAGTCAAGATGGAGTGCAGAGTATACATTAATGAGAAAAAATTAACTTTTTTGAATTTATCAAATGGATGCAATGAAACAAAGAGTGAAAAATTAAAAGGGGTTTGAATAATTTCAGTACCGACTGTGTATATATGTGCAGTTGTGCTCAAAAGTTTACATACCCTGACAGAATTTTTGCTTTCTTGGCCTTTTTTCCATAGAATATGAATGATAACACCAAAACTTTTTCTCCACTCATGGTTAGTGGTTGATTGAAACCATTTATTGTTAAACTACTGTATTTTCTTTTTTAAATCTTAATGACAACTCAAAACATACAAATGACCCTGATCAAAAGTTTACATACCCAATTCCTTAATACCCTGTATTGCCCCCTCTAAAATCAATGACAGCTTGAATTCTTTTGTGGTAGTTGTGGATGAGTTTCTTTATTTTCTCAGATGCTAAAGCTACCCTCTCTTCTTGGCAAAAAGCCTCCAGTTCCTGTAAATTCCTGGGCTGTCTAGCATGAATTGCGTGCTTGACATCACCCCAGAATGGCTCAGCGATATTGAGGTCAGGAAACTGACATGGCCACTCCAGAACCTTCACTTTGTTCTGCTGTTGCCAATGACAGGTCAACTTGGCCTTCTGTTTTGGATCGTTGTTGTGCTGGAATGTCCAAGTACGTCCCATGCGCAGCTTACAGGCTGATGATTGTAAATTTGCCTCTAGTATTTGCTGATAATGTGTTGCGTTCATCTTTTCTTCAACTTTGACTAAGTTTCCTGTGCCTTTGTAGCTCACACATCCCTAAAACATCAGCGATCCACCTCGGTGTTTTACAGTAGGAGTGGTGTTCCTTTCATCTTAGGTCTTCTTGATTATTATTATTATTACATCACAAAACTCAAGATAAAAAGCGGATGGCACCGCTGTTACCGTGTAACTTCAAATGATGTGCGGCATACAGAAGCCCAGCAGCTGGGAATCTCGGGTGCCAGACCTGGAAACAGTCAATCCTGGGAATCCATGCAAAGAGAAAAGGTCACACTCATCGAGATGGAAGTTTCACTGATTTATTGACATATCATGAACATGTCAAGTCGGGGGGAGTGACATAAGGAGTGCCAGAAAGGCTGACAACGGCCGTTTCGCGCTGCTCGAGCGCTTCAACGGGTCCATTATTATTATTATTACTACCTCTCTCTAAATGTAATGTTTAAGGTTGTGGCCAAAAAGTTATATTTTGGTCTCACCACTCCAAATTACCTTGTTCCAGAAGTTTTGAGGCTCGTCTCTGTGCTGTTTTGCGTATTGTAGGTGAGATACTTTGTGGAAATTGTGCAGTAATGACTTTCTTCTGGCGACTCGACCATGCAGCCCATTTTTCTTCAAGTGACTCCTTATTGTGCATCTTGAAACAGCCACACCACTAGTTTTCAGAGAGTCCAGTATTTCAGCTGATGTTATTTGTGGGTTTTTCTTTGCATCCTGAACAATTTTCCTGGCAGTTGTGGACAAAATATTTGTTGGTCATCTATAGCAGTCCAATCGGTTTTTGAAATGTCAAGCCAACGTAAATTCACACAAAGCACGTTAAACTGTATGAATGATAATAGTCAATTTTTGGATCAAGAATGTGGTCAACTATAGCAGGCCAAGTGGTTTTTACAAATTTTAATCCATCGTACTTTTACACAAAGTACATTAAACTGTAGTCAGTTGCTAAAACAAAAAATGTGTGTAGTGTAGCAGTCCAAATGTTTTCTTAAATTTTAATCTTCTGTAATTTTACACAAAGCATATTCAACTGTATACAGTTGTGCTCAAAAATTTATATACCCCTCAGAATTTTTGCTTTCTTGACCTTTTTTCAGAGAATATGAATGATAACACCAAAACTTTTTTTCCATTCATGGCTATGTGTTAGGTGAATCCGTTCAGTGTCAAACTACTGTGTTTTCTCTTTGAAAATCATAATGACAACCCAAAACATCCAAATGACCCTGATCAAAAAACACATTTATCGTGGTGGTATCTCCGTGCCAGCTCATATCTCTGTGTGCTCAAAGTTTGGCCAGTTTACGGCCGTTTTCTTTTTTTGTCCAGGCTGTCACTGTACTTAAATACAGCAGTATTTAGCCCAAAAAAATACAGAGCACACATTTGTCGTAGTAGTATCTCCGTGCAGTTCATATCTGTATGTGCTCAAAGTTTTGGCAGTTTATGGCGCTTTTCTTTTTTTTGTCCTTTGCGAAACTGTACTTATGTACAGCACTATTTAGCCCCTCCAAAAAAGAAACCAAAAAACACATTTGTTGTAGTGGTATCTCAGCTCATATCTGTATGTGCTCAAAGTTTGGCCTGTTTACAGCATTTTTCTTTTTTGTCCTGGGTGAAACTGTGCTTATATAAGGCTAGTTTCACACTTGCTTTTTTTTGCAGCGCGTTTTTCCCGCAAAAAAACGCATTGAAAAAACGCATACAAAAGCATACAACTGCTGCGTTTTTTTCAAGCATTTTTATGAGCATGCATGAAAAAAACGCAGCGTTTTTATGCGTTTGTATGCGTTTTTAGTGCGTTTTTACCGCGTTTGCGTTTTTTTTCCAACATTAGGTGGCCCCTCACACTAACCCAAACCATGACTTTACTAACCCTAACCCTGACCCTAACCCTAACCCTAACCCTGACCCTAACCCTAACCCTGACCCTAACCCTTAACCAAATCATACTTAACCCTAACCCAAACCCTAAACCCTAACTAACCCTAACCCTAACCCTAACCCTGACCCTAACCCTAACCCTGACCCTAACCCTTAACAAAACCATACTTAACCCTAACCCTGACCCTAACCCTAACCCTAACCCTAACCCTGACCCTAACCCTAACCCTAACCCTGACCCTAACCCTAACCCTGACCCTAACCCTTAACCAAACCATACTTAACCCTAATCCTGACCCTAACCCTGACCCTAACCCTTAACAAAACCATACTTAACCCTAACCCTGACCCTAACCCTAACCCTAACCCTAACCCTGACCCTAACCCTAACCCTGACCCTAACCCTTAACCAAACCATACTTAACCCTAATCCTGACCCTAACCCTGACCCTAACCCTTAACAAAACCATACTTAACCCTAACCCTGACCCTAACCCTAACCCTAACCCTAACCCTAACCCTGACCCTAACCCTTAACCAAACCATACTTAACCCTAATCCTGACCCTAACCCTGACCCTAACCCTTAACCAAACCATACTTAACCCTAACCCTGACCCAAACCCCAACCCTAACCCTGACCCTGACCCTAACCCTAACCCTAAACCCCCTTAACTAACCCTAACTCTAACCCAAACCCCTAAATTCCATGGTTAAAAAAAAAAAACGCATATGCAAAAAAACGCATACATGAGCATGCCAGTGCGCACATATGCGCATCCATAGGCTATAATGGCCATTTTTAGCGCAAAACGTGCGCATATGTGCGCATGTGCTTTTTTGCAGGGCCAAAAAATGCAACATGCTGCGTCTGGAAAATACAAACGCACACCCCAAAAAAACGCAGCGCATGAAAATCGCATACATGCGCTTACAAGCGCGCAGGTATGCGCACCCATGTTAAATATAGGGGAAAAAACGCATGCGCACATATGCGTTTTTTTCCAGCGCTAAAAAACGCAAATGTGAAACCAGCCTAAAGCACTATTTAGCCCCCCAAAAAACACATTTGTCATAGTGGTATCTCCGTGTCCGCTCATATCTGTGTGTGCTCAAAGTTTGGCCAGTTTACGGTGTTTTTCTTTTTTTGTCCTGGCTGTCACAGTACTTATATACAGCACTATGTTGCTTTATTTTAAAAAACAGGCCACATTTTACAATGGGGACTATCTGTGACACGCCTCATACATCCATGTGCCAAAAATTGAGGCATTTTAGGCCTAACTTCCCTTTTTTTGGGAATCTCACTCTCGTTATATCCAGCATTCTTTTTTATCCAAAAAAATAAAAAAAAAAATTCACAGTGGGATATGTCGGTAAAAAGATTTCTGTTTCAAGTTGGTATGGCAGCTTCATGACTGTGTTAAATGCTCCAACTACTACCACCATCATCATTATCTTCAGCCTAGAGGCAGTCACTACGCAGATAGAAAGTCTGAGTAGCCGAGGGTGAACGCTTAGGTGGCGCTGTATTCTGTAGTGTACTCTGTCTCTGTATTAATGCTAAATCTTCTTGATGAAATCATGCCTGGAAGAGCCATAGCAAGAAAATGTTGAAGATCACAGAGACAGGACTCGCAACTACTGAAGCCTGGTGTTCCTGGGCAGGATTCTGACAAGCCCTCACCTACTAATACTGAACTGGTTGGATGATGACATTTAAAAGGAGCCCATGCATTTTCTATAACTGAAGCTAGAGATTTTGACATTTCAGATGCATTTCCAGAGATGTCAATTGGAGAGCATGGTGTTCGTAGATGTGACTTCTACATTAGATGCCGCCACTCCACCACCCAAGGTGCCACACCCACCACCTTCTGTCTCTTTCCCATTCTCCCACAGAATGAAAGTCGGCAAGGACAAGGTCCTCTCCCTTTTGTAACAGTCTGTCATTGTAATTTTTATTTGGGTAAACGATATCTATTACTATGTATGTAACCCCTTATCATGTACAGCACCATGGAATTAATGGTGCTACATAATTAACTAAATGATAATAATAATAAATACTATATGGGTGTTTCCACTAGACAATCTATCAAGCATGTTATTGAAGGATTTTTTTTTCTGACAACTCTGTTCATCTGTGCACAAACTATGTCAACTTTGTAGCTACACCCCAGTGGGTGTTGGCACAGTGTCATGTTGACTACAGTCCTCAGATGTTATGTAGGTCCCTAATCTCACCTCTACTTGAGTAGCATGATGAATTAATAGGAAAAGCACATGATATTAGTGTAGCTCTTGTTTTCTTGCCAAAGACATTCAATAACATCAATGAGGTGGTTAGCCGCACACGGAATGGAGAAATAGTAAAGATGACAATTAACAAGTAGTTTCATATTTGAGGTAAAACACACTTCATCAAGTTGCTTTAACTCTTACAACATTATATTCCAATGCATTGAAGTAAATGATGAATATATTGGGCAGCAAATAGGTATGAATAATTAATCACACAAATGATGTAACATAATTCTAAACATGCACAAGCTATCAGTGGGGAAATTATTTTCCACCAAAAAGTTTAAGTATGAGACTAGTGTCATCTTGTGGAATGATATGAGCCACAAAGTCCTTCAAATTGAAACTGTCCTGGATGCACTGTACAATTTTCTCTAGAAAATTGGAAGTACATGCCTTCTATGCTGCTTGCATTAAAGAGCTGATTTGCTAGATATGTACAGAGTCAGGATGACCGGGCTGCGGGTACCTGTGCTGCTCCGTTTTCGGAACTGTCAAGGCTGCATCATCTGTTTCCCAGCGGAAGGAATAGGGTAACAGACAGGCACCCAGTACACAGAAAGAAGGGGTCGTGTTTAGACAGGGAACCTGGCTGGAAGCTGAGGAAAAAAAAAGCAAAGCAGGCATGAGTCCCCAGCTGTGACCGTGTGAGCAGCAATGGGGGCAGTGCACTATGCACCCGAAGTGCCGACGCTGCGGCAAAATGCAGCAGACAGACTTGGTGACCTAGTGGCATGGGGCCAGTTTAAGAGAAAGCAGGCAAGACATCAAAGATTTTTGGCATGGACACGCAGCGCATTGGAGACTGAGTAGTGTGCTCAGTCCTTAGAGCAGTGGCGGTGCAAGACACAGTTCCCATTGTCTCCCGCCACTAAAAGCGGTACTGCCATTTACAAGGCGCCATTTGCCCAGTAACCGCCAGAGAGCGAGGCGCCGTGCACTCCTTGACCATGAGTACAGCACACGTGCGCAGAAGATAGAGCCAGTTCGTGCCACGTGTTCAGCGTGGATAACCAATAATTAGAAGGCACAGAAGAATGACGTTGGTACAGTCAGCAAGGTACTTCCTCAGCATTTTCAAAAACTTGCACTCCTTGTGAGATTCCCCTGCTCCTCAGGGACAGGGCAATGGGAGGGAAAACTCTCCACAAACTTTGCCAGTGTTCCACTGCCTTTGCTGTCTTGGAGTTGTGTCTTTCTCACCTGTACTCCTTGCTTGGCCAGCAAACTTTGACCTCTGCTGCCAGCGTTTTCACATGTGAATTTAATTTTAGTACATCTGTCTGCCTTTGGAATAAGATATGTAAAGTTCTCCTTGTAGCGTGGGTCTAGAAGTGTCACCTGTTAGTATTGCCCGTTGCCCAAAATTTTGATAATGCGAGGGTGATGGGAAAGGCAGCGTAACATTATCTCAGCCATGCATGCAAGAATGCTAACAGTCAATACTTCCGTGTCATCATGAAGAATACAACTGACCATCCTCTCCTCCTACTCCTTGTCCTCAGGCCTCCAACACTTAGAACTAACCTAGGTAATATATTTGTACAAACATCATTGTATATACCTTTTTGTAAATACACTCCTGAATTTTTTATCTCCCCCACCTCATTTTAGATTGTAAGATGTCACGAAAAGGATTGGTTTTTTTTTGTTTAATTATTGTTATCGCTGTTACTTAATGTAGATTGTAAGCTGTCACCAACAGGGTAGTTTTGTTTTGGTTTAATTATTGGATTATTGTTATAATTGTTAATTTGGACTGTGGTGTTTGAAACTGTTAAACTGTAAATATGTTTTCGATCTATAATAGCTCTCAATCTTCAAATTAGAACACAGATAAGCAGGATGGAGATGTTAATTATGGCATCATTGATGCTCACCCTCTTTGTGGATTTGTCAAATTTTTGGAGGTTGTTACATATGTCAGACATCCATGTCCACTCCTCACATGTTATGCGTGAAGACAGAGCTGAATATCAACAACCTTGTTGATGCAGGTAGACTATTCAACAACTGCCCTCTTCTGTGCACAAATCCTTTCCAACATCTGCAGTGTAGAGTTCCAAGGCCTGGGGGCATCACACACCAGTCATTGAGCCAGAAGCTGCAAGCGCTGCTGAATCACGGGAAGGGCGTATGAAGCTGTAGCACACTTTCTAAAATGGGTATTTCAAGCGTTGCACTTTTCAGAGCAGATATGCCAGCTCCATGTCACATTTCAAAAAATGTTAACCAATTTGGTTAAGCGCATGAGCCAGGCATGGCACGTGTGTGAGCTCTCCTCGACACAGAACAGCAACCAGGTTCCAGGAATTGTCACACACAGCCATGCCTGACTGTGGGTTCAACCGTCTCAGCCACTGATCTGTCTGCTCTTTCAGAGCTATCCACAACTCTTCAGCATTTTGGAGTTTATCACAGAAGCATGTTAGCTTCAGCACAGCCTGTTCCCGCTTTCATTGGGCAGTGCTGCAGTGCTTGCATCTTGTGATTGATGTGCTACCTTTTGTAGCTGGAGGCTAAAGAGGAGGAGGAGGAGGAGATGCAGGAGCTGAAGACTGTGGGGCCACCCCAGATTGAAGTAGGACCCGCAATACTCAGGGTTTGAGAGGACATGCACCATACTAAGTTTGGAGTGGGTCCCGGCTTCCACTATGCTAAACCCTTGCCTCCTCCTGCCCATTACAACTCAAAAACATTTCCTGGATCCGTACATTACAAGAAAATTCAAAAATGTCTGTGCACACCCTCATGATCTCCCGCCTTGACTATTGCAACCTTATACTCTCTAGCCTCCCTCTAGCATTCTTGCACCACTCAAATCTATCCAAAACTCTGCTGCCAGAGTAATCCTACTGTCCCTCCATTATTCCCCAGCCTCTCCTCTCTGCCATGCCCTTCACTGCCTTCCTATTGCCCATAGGCTAGAGATCAAAACCCTAAATATGACATACAAAACCTTCCACAACCTGTTTCCCCCATACATCTGTGACATGGTCTCCCAATGTCCGACTGGGTCATGACTTCTACGCCAACCCAGTGTGCTGTCAGTGAGATATACCATCCCTGTCCACAACCACGGGCCTGTGGTTAGGTGCACTTTCCCTGTAACAGCATTGTTGATGGCCCTGGTAATGCTGTGGGACACGTGCTTGCTTGTGTACTGTCGTGATGGGAACCGAGTACCTTGTTACTGTCACCACCATCAGGTTGTGGAAAGCGTTCGTCTCCCACGAGCCTAATATGCATCATTTAGAGTGCAAGCAGACAAGAAATATGTTAATTTAGGACTGTGGCCTGTGGGCCATTGGCTGCGTCTTAAGATCCAATGACTGTATGGCTGTATGGACAACTGAAGGCTGCGCTGGGACAAGGATGTGGACGTGCCTGATGATGGTGCTGTTTGACTGTGGTCAACAGCAGTTGCAGGGCAGGAGGCATCCTCGCATGCACCGTGGACAGGTGGTTTACACGCACAACAGCGGAAGAACCAGTGGTTTCACCCGCAGACACTGTCCATGGAGCTTGGTGTTTAACCAACAAAGTCGGGTGCTTTGCTGCCATGTGCCTGATCATGCTGGTGGTGATAAGGCTGGTAGTTTTACTACCCCTGCTGATGCGGCCATGACCGGTGTTGCAAATGTCCTTTTTGGGGGGACATTCATTGTCTCCGTCTCCTACACCACCTCACCTCAACATCTGTCTTTCGGTGTTCCCCAAGGCTCTGTTCTAGGACCCCTACTCTTCTCCATCTACACCTTCGGCCTGGGACAGCTGATGTAATGGCACGGTTTGGCACGGTTTGCAATATCATCACTACGCCGATGACACTCAGATCTACCTATCTGTACCTGACATCTCCTTACTGACCAAAATCACACATCTTCCCACTATATCATCCTTCTTTTCTGCTCGCTTTCAAAAAGTGGACATGGACAAATCAGAATACATCATCTTTCAAGCATCTCTCGCTGAGTACACCAGAGAGCTGTGTATGCCTCATTTGGTACCATTTTAGTAAGAGGTAAACTTTGCCCTAGAGAAAATGAATTTCCAGACATTCACTGCTTTTTTGCACATTTTTTGCAGCTGTGGTCTTCATTTTATTGGTATGGATGTGGTAAATTTCTAAGTCATCATCAATATCATCATCGTCCATATGTTGTAAAGAGGAAATCAGGTGTTTCCAAGGGTTGTGGTTATGTACGTTTTGTGCCATTCCTTTACCAGTGTTCGTTACACTAGGACAATTAATTTTAGACTGGAACATTAGGATATTATTGGTAATATGTATGGGTGAAGATGAAGAAGCTTGTGCCACGGGTGTGTTTTTTATAGTTATGGACGGTGCACTCCTCTTTAAACTTAGTTTTTCATGAGCATCCATTAGTTTATTTGGTCTTCCTCCAACATTGATCTGCTTTCTCTAATTCAGCATCTCACGAACATGTTGAACTTTGCCTTTTATACAAATACATGCGTCTTTGGCAACATATTTTGGACAGACATTTCTTAGGCCGAGTCTCACACACGCATCTGTTACATCGAATGGGCATGAATCCGATTCTGGTAATTGATGGTGGTGGCTAAATGACGAATTATTGTTGGCTGTATCCTGGATCTCATACCTCCCATAGCCACTCCTGTTATTAATCATGTACTTTCCCATTCCTGTCATCACCATGCCCCTTTTCCAGATCACTTCCACCAACGATTCATCCGCCATATTGTTACTAAAAAGCATGCACCTTCCCAGCAGCAACTGTGTAGGAAACCACGTTACAATTTTGCAAGGTGTTTATGATGCCCCTAATAAAAAAAAGGTACGCGCTATGTTGATATCTACCCCACAGGGGAAAATGTTTGCCAGCCAACACACTTAGTGTATGGGCATTACAAGTCTAGGAGACCCGCTCCTTTAAATTGGGCATAGTTTTTAATCAGGCCTTCCTCCACCTCTCATCATCCGCCGCCACTAGATCACCAGCATTAACGTGCTCCGTGCTGCTACAGCCATTGTCAAAATCCTAACAAGTGTGGGTGTTTTTGTTGGGCATTAAATACTTGTTGTCCCACCAGGGAAAATGTTTGCCAGCCAACACACTTAGGGTATGGGCATTACAAGTCTAAGAGACCCGCTCCTTTAAATTGGGCATAGTTTTTAATCAGGCCTTCCTCCATGTCTCATCATCTGCTGCCACTAGAAAATGAATAATGTGAAGTGGATTTCCCTGTGCCCATCCAGTATGTGGGTTCAAAGACTTATTGGGGTGCATATGACTTGATAGCAGGGCAGGCCTTGCATTCAAAGCAACATTTTTTATAGAAGCCCTCCCTTCTCGTGAAAGGGGTATTGGGGTGTGTTGTAATTCTTGACAGCCCATCCACTCACTGCATATGCTATAACAGTTTAGAAGACCCACTGTTTAATAATGGCCCTTTATGCAGATTAATGCTGCCTGATGCGCCTGTCAAAATAGGCTCTGTGACTTTAACAGTCCCCCCTTCATAAATGAATCAAGATATGTCTGCTTATGTGTCACACACCACTTGGCCAGCTAGGGTTGGTAAATGTTACAATGACATTTCCTAGTGAATGCATTTGTTTTGGTTGAAAGCAATGTTAAAGTTGAAAAACGCATCAAAAACACTGCATCTGAACATAGCCCAAGTGGTGGAGGAACATTTTGGTATGGGGTTAATTATTTTGCCTTATATACGAGTCATTAACCTGGAAAGGAAGTACCTTAACATATTTCCCAGCAAAATCCGTTTTGGTTTCGTTTTGGTATGTTTTTTGGTGCACCAGTAAAAATGGCCTGAAACTGTGACAACATTGTTTAAAGCTGTGAACTATGATTCAGAAATGCTTCCAGGGGCGATCCCCATAATGTCCCTGTATCATTTGAGCAGTGTTTCCATCATTTTCAGAAGTTTTTAGACCTTAAAAGGATCCCCGGGGAGATAGTGGAAAAATGCTCGGGTCTCCCATAGACTTACATTGGGCTCGTTGTTCTGTCCGAGTACCCGAGTATTCCAATTTGCTCGACCCGAACAACGAGCATTTGAGCATTTAAGTGCTCTCCCATCACTAATAGTAACACAGGTAGTTGGCTAAGAGAAAGTGCAGGCCTGCTGGTCTGGAGCCCTACTGCTACAGACAACACACATGAAGGAGACCTAAGTTGTAGTGCAAATATTTCACAAAATTAATTCCGCTATTCACTAAAGTGGTATCAATTTCCCCAGAGTAGAAATAGTATAATTGGCCTCTGACACCGCATCCACTACAGGCAAACAAACCAGATGGCGACCCAACTTGGAGTCTCCACATTTCAAAAAAATATTGTCACACACCACTAAAGTGGCATCAATTTCCCCAGAGTAGAAACAGTATAATTGGCCTCCACACTACAGGCAACCAGTATGTGGGTTCAAAGACTTATTGGGGTGCATATGACTTGGTAGCAGGGCAGGCCTTGCATTCAATGCAACATTTTTTATAGAAGCCCTCCCATCTCGTGAAAGGGGTATTGGGGTGTGTTGTAATTCTTGACAGCTCATCCACTCACTGCATATGCTATAACAGTTTAGAAGACCCACTGTTTAATAATGGCCCTTTATGCAGATTAATCTGCCTGATGCGCCTGTCAAAATAGGCTCTGTGACTTTAACAGTCCCTCCTTCATAAATGAATCAAGATATGTCTGCTTATGTGTCACACACCACTTGGCCAGCTAGGGTTGGTAAATGTTACAATGACATTTCCTAGTGAATGCATTTGTTTTGGTTGAAAGCAATGTTAAAGTTGAAAAACACTTCAAAAGCACTGCGTCTGAACATAGCCCAAATGGTGGAGGAACGTTTTGGTCTGGGGTTAAGTATTTTGCCTTTGTTGTAGCTGTTTTCGTTCTGACCCAGAGTCAGATATGCCAGATCACCAGTGAGGCCAAATTAGGAGTTTACACCCTTAATTTACAAGCACTTGGAGACAAAAGAGACTGCACACAGGCCGTGGGCAAATCACTTTATCTGATGTAATGAAACACAAGGCAATCTATAATACCATTTACAACAATATGTAATTCTATGGTGCTCATGTGGCCCCCACCATTTACCCAGGGTCATACCTTGTATACCATGTACCCAGAACACGTTGTGGCTGACTATTGAGAACATATATGATAAGAAGCATATTTTCTTTGAAGAGGAGACAGGCAAAACTGCTGAGACATAAGAATAAATTCTAGCAATGAAAAGCAAAAGGCAATTGAAGAAATAAAGGCAGTTAAAGGCATTTAAAGGCAACCCATTAACCCTTCTATATCAATTCCCCCTTTTGTAAATGGTATAACCCTTGCCACGGGGTCAGCTGATGTCCACAAAGGAGCTACTGTCTCATGGGTCTAGTACCCATAAGGGGGCTTCATACCTGCTTCGTCCATCCACCCTGAGTGTGGACACTCTCTTTCCCCTTCAGCAATGGTTATCTGGGGTCTATGATACACAACAGAAGGTTCATCCTTAGATTCTTTTTTCACACATACATTATTCAGTAGTTTACGTAATACATATATTAGAGCTTTTACGGCTACATAAAACAATAAGCAAATCAACAAAATTTGCATACATGTCTGTATAATGCCAAAAATCCATCCTGCTAAGACATTAAACCAATTTGCTGGATTTAAAAAAGAGACTGTGTAACCCCACCAGGAGTCTCTGTTTGCACTGTGTTGTTTTAACCACTGGTCTCTAAGTTCACCTATTTTACTGGCCCTGATCTAGAGACTGCCAGCAGGGTCAATATAATTACAATAGGTGGGACCAATTATTTGACACATTCCTCCTTCTTTTGCTGTCAAG
The DNA here is from genome assembly GCF_039654945.1 of Dendrobates tinctorius. Lineage (NCBI taxonomy): Eukaryota > Metazoa > Chordata > Amphibia > Anura > Dendrobatidae > Dendrobates > Dendrobates tinctorius. Next base: position 21,523,588 of record NW_027361671.1, read on the forward strand.
TAATCTAGTACTATAGTGTGTTGGTTAGTAACTATGATTAATTGTCTCTAGAGTTGAGCGAAACAGGTTGGTCAGATTCAAAAGTCGACGACTTTCGTCAAAGTCGGGTTTCACCGAGCGAAACACGAACATAGCGTGAGGTCGGTTATGTGGTCGCTGACCCGAGCGCCAAAGTCGCGTTTCCCATACTGCTTACAGGCGCCTTTTCTCAGCCAATGAGCAAGGATGCACACTGTGGGCGATAACATGGGCAGCGGCCACCACCATCTTAGAGAAGGGCATTGCAGTGATTGGCTTGCTTTGTGTGGCGTCACAGTGGCTATAAAAGCCCTGACCGCCGACCGCCATTTTACTTCTGCCAATCTTAGCATAGGGAGAGGTTGCTGCCGCTGTTTCTCAATAGGGAGAGTGATAGGCAGGAAAGAAAAAAGATAGGCAGAAAGAAAAAAGAATCTATGCTTCTGCTGATAGCAATTGTGCTGTACAGTTAGTGTGCAGTGACAGGGGAGGATTTTCTTGTGTGCAGCACCACTGGTTATTAGGCTGCCTGATAGCTGCATTGCTGTGTGCACACTGCTGTGCAGACTGCTTTTTACACAGCACTCATACTTTTATTCTTTTTTTCTGCACAGTTACCGAACGTTCATTTTTTCCCACACCGTATAGAGCTGTACATTCCTCACACACTACCGTGTACCGGCTGGTATCACAAACAAATACATGCTGACTATCTGTGTGTGACTCTGAAAATAAATATACGGAGATTTAAATTTTCCCCTACACCATATTCAGCTGTCCGCTTCTGATACAGTACCGTATATCTGCTGTTTGTATGACGGTCAAATCCATACTGAGACAGCGTCAGTGTGTGATTCCAGAAATAAATATACGGAGATTTAAATTTTCCCCTACACCATATTCAGCTGTCAGCTTCTGATACAGTAACGTATATCTGCTGTTTGGATTATGGTCAAATCCATACTGAGACAACGTCTGTGTGTGACTCTGGAAATATATACGGAGATTTAAATTTTTCTATACACCGTATAGAGCTGCACGCTCCTCACACACTACTGTGTACCAGCTGGTATCAGGACAAATACATGCTGACTATCTGTGTGTGACTCTGGAAATAAATACAGAGTGTAAGGTAGCGCTTGTCATTAAGGTAGGGACTACTTGCCAGGCAGCCGATAAATCACGTCCGGCACAGGTTTCTTAACATAACTCAGTCCATTCGGTTTATTATGCAGCATATACCAAGGCAACAGCAACAGAAAGTTCATATAAACAGCATAGCGTCCATGACAGAGCTTCACTCTGTTTATCCTGTGATCACACAGGTTGTGCAATGTCCAGCACACAAGCTCTCTAGCCTCATAGTTATATCCCCTCTCTGGGTTACCTTCTCATAGCTGCTTCTCAGTCCTGAAGTTCATTCCCCCTCCTGGGAACTCTCAGACATATGCAGCGATTATCCACAGCCTCTCCACATGCTGTCAGGAAGGCAGCCACATCAGCCCAGACAAGACCTTCCATATGGACCAACCGGGTCCAAGCATTCACTCATGTGACCTACCCTGGCCACCTTATATGGTCCATAGCCATGCCCACCAGATCACATGGCTATGACCTCATCACAGGTCCTTCAATCAATCACACACCTATTATTTACTATGGCATTCTAGACACCCGCCCCTAGATGGGTTTGTAGGTGATTGATCCCACCCGTCTCACTAATCACCTGAAGGCTTCTCCCTAACACATTGGCACAAAAGATCAGCTCTGCTGATCAGCACATAATCAAGCCTTCATCCCAATGCCACCCACCTTGGGATACATAACGGTCATTTAGGGCCCTGCTCATGTTACCACTCTGGATGTGCCTGTACACTTGTCCTGGGACACCCACACAGCGCCACCTAGCGGGCACAATGTTCACTACACCACAGGAGATTTAAATTTTCCCCTACACAGTATTCAGCTGTCCGCTTCTGATACAGTACCGTATTTCTGCTGTTTGGATTACGGTCAAATCCATACTGAGACAGCGTCTGTGTGTGACACCGGAAATAAATATATGGAGATTTAAATGTTCCCCTACACCGTATTCAGCTGTCCGCTTCTGATACAGTACGGTATATCTGCTGTTTGGATTATGGTCAAATACATACTGGGAGAGCGTCTGTGTGTGACTATGGAAATAAATACTGAGATTTAAATTTTCCCCTACACTGTATATAGCTGTATGTTTCTGATACAGTAGCGTATATCTGCTGTTTGGATTATGGTGAAATACACACTGGGAGAGCATCTGTATGTGACTAAGGGAATATATAAAAGGATATTTAAATTTTCCACTACACTTTATACAGCTGTATGTTTCTGATACAGTGCTGTATATCTGCTGTTTGGATTACGGTCAAATACATACTGAGAGAGCGTCTGTGTGTGACTCCGGAAATAAATACGGAGATTTAATTTTTCCCCTACACTGTATACAGCTGTACGTTTCTTATACAGTACCGTATATCTGCTGTTTGGATTACGGTAAAGTACATACTGGGAGAGCGTCTGTGTGTGACTATGGAAATAAATACAGAGATTTAAATTTTCCCCTACACTGTATACAGCTGTACGCTCCTCATACAGTACCATATATCTACTGCTATTTTTGGTACATTTTCCCAAACATGAGGAAGTTTGGTGCAAGAGGCCATGGACGTGGGCGGGGGAGGGCAGCTGGTACTGATGGTGGTGGTTGTGCATCTGCTGGTTATGCCAAAAGCACAACAGCAGCTAAAGCAGGAGGTGTTGATCCTGCATCATCGTCTGGCTCAAGAAGGCCTGGAAGGATCCCTTTTCTGGGAGTAGGTAAACCGCTTTTAAAGTCGGAGCATCAGGAACAAGTTTTGGCTTACATTTCAGAAACAGCCTCCAGCTCTATCGCCTCCTCTTCTGAAGTGTCCAAAATGCAAGCACAGAGTTGTCAGTGCAGGCTTCTGGTCAGGAACAACACCTTTCCTTTAGTCCTTCACCCCCACCAAAAGTGAAGGATGCGGCAGGCCACACTTCTGATTACTCCATGGAGCTCTTTTCACATACCATGCCTGGGTTACAAAGTCAAATCCTGAATTCCCCAGTCCAAGATGAATCTGACATGGAGTGCACTGATGCACAGCCACTGCTAGATGATTCTGCTGGTACATTGACCGAGAGCTCTACATTGCCCACGCAGTCTACTGAGCAAGAATCTGACCCTGATGAAACTCAGGTGCCCCTTCCCGCATGCTATACCACCTTACATGGTGACACAGAGGAAGGTGCAGCTGAAATTGAAGAAGAGGTGATGGATGGCCCAGTTGTTGACCCGGATAGGCATCCATTGGGGGAAGAGGGTGCCGCTGGCAATAGCTCAGAAGAGGAGACGTATCCGCAGCAGGCATCGACATCACAGCAGCAGTTATCTGGCAGGCCCATAGCTGTCCAAAAACGTGGTAAAAAAAAAATAAGAGTTGCAGAATAGCTTGCCCAGATGGTCAATTTAGCACAGCGTGCAAGCCCTGAAAATTTATACCATAGTAGGAAGAGTGCAGTGTGGCACTTTTTTGACCAAAATCCTATTGATGAGGCAAAGGTTATCTGTAAGAAGTGCGGAAGGACCCTTAGCCGAGGGAAAAATCTCCGAAATTTGAATACCAGTTGCATGCTTAGACATTTAATCACCATGCACTCGCAAGCGTGGACGGACTACAAAACCTCAGGTAGCACATGTGCACCTGCTCCGACTGAAGGTAGCCAGCAACGCTACATCACTTCCCTCACTGTAAGCCAACCGGTAAGCACACCACCAGCAAGAAATGTTGAGGTGTCGTCGCAAGGCCAAATCAGTCAGGGAATCACAATGTTTTTGCAACGAAAGACTGAATTTATGCCATCACCACCAGCACCACCACCATCACCATCACCAACCCCCTCTCAGTCCGTCAGGTTCACCACTAGTTCCCCCATATGCAGCTCTCAAATCCAGCTCACCCTAGCAGACAAGAAAGTACTCCTCCTCTCATCCGAGTACACTGGCTTTGAACGCTTACATTGCCAAGCTGATCTCATTAGAGATGATGCCCTTCCGTTTGGTTGAAAGCGCAGCATTGCGAGAGCTCATGGCCTACGCTGTCCCACGCTATAGAAAAGCCATCCCTGCCCTCCACCTGCATGTGAAAGATCGCATTGTCCATGCACTCAAACAATCAGTGAGTGGAAAGGTGCACCTCACAACAGATGCATGGGCAAGTAGGCATGGCCAGGGCCGTTACGTGTGCATCAATGCGCACTGGGTTAATGTGGTGGATGCAGGCTCCACAGGGGACAGTGGCGGTGGAACAGTGCTGCCTAGCCCACGGTATAGGAAACAGTTGGCTGTAGGCATTCGACCCTCCTCCTCCAGAAGCGAAAGATCGTCGACAGAGAGCAGTCGCACGAGCACTCCATCCGCAGCTGCCATTGTTGCACACGAGGTGTTTCAGTATCGAACAGCTTGAGCCAGGCAAAGTAGTCACTGATAACGACCATAATTTTGTGGTGGCCATATCCCTTGCAAAACTCAGACACATACCTTGCCTGGCTCACACCTTGAACCTGGTGGTGCAGTGCTTCCTAAATAATTATCCAGAGTTAACAGCCCTGTTCCATAAGGTGCGAAGTCTGTGCTCGCACATCTGTCGTTTGCCCGAAGACTCCAGTCGTATGCAGAGGCTGCAGGGATCGCTCAAGCTCCCCAAGCACCACCTAATCCTAGACATTGCAACAAGGTGGAACTTCACCATTCACATGGTTGAGCGGCTGTGGGAACAGAGGCAGGCTGTAATGCATCTGTGGGAGGATACACGGGCAGGCAGTTTGAGGGCAGACATGGAATTGTCGGGTGTGCAGTGGTCAAAGCTGAAAGACCTCTGTAAAGTCCTTCAGTGTTTTGAGGAATGCACACGGCTGGTAAGCGCAGACAACGCCATCATAAGCATGAGCATCCCACTTATGCATCTGCTCATGCAAACTTTGACACACATTAAGGATCAGGCATCCGCAGCTGAGGAGGAAGAGGAGGAGGAGTGAAGCCTTGATGACAGTCAGCCATTGTCTGCTCAGGGAACTGTCCTGGACGAGGTGGAGGAAGAATAGGAAGAGGAGGAGGAGGAGGAGGAGGATGAGGGGGATGATTATTTTGGGGAGGAGGATGCTTCTCGGGGGGCAAGAGAAAATGTTGGCTTGCCAAGGTCAGGTACAGGGTTTGTGCGTGACTGGAGGGATGTGGATTTGGCAGAAAGTGCTCCTCCACCCACCACTGTCAGTGCATCATTGACACCTGGAACATTGGCCCACATGTGTGATTATCTCTTGCGGATCCTAAACAGGGACCCCCGCATTGTCAGAATTATGAAGGGTGACGACTACTGGTTGGACAGCATCATCGATCCACGATATAAAGGCAAATTACAGAACATATCATGCCACAGGAGAACCTAGAGCTAATATTGGCGAACAAACAAGCAACTCTGGTAAACCGTTTGTTAGAGGCATTTCCAGCACACAGCAGCGGTGCAGGTTCGACCACGAGCCGTACTAGGCCAAATGGAAGAGGTGTTCGTGGTGCACACAGCCGAAGTGGCATTGGAGACAGGGGTTTCATGACTATGTTGTGGACTGATTTCTTGAGGACCGCTCACACGACTGATAATACTGAATCGATTGCAACTGACAGGAGACAGCAGTTGTCAACTATGATTCAAAATTACCTCTCCTCCCCTATCGATGTTCTCCCTCACAGTTCATTCCCCTTTGACTACTGGGCCTCTAAACTGGACACTTGGCCTGAATAGGCACAATATGCCATACAGGAGCTCGCTTGCCCTGCTGGTAGTGTGCTATCAGAAAGAGTCTTGAGTGCTGCTGGAGCAATCCTGACAGAAAGAAGAACCCAGCTGTCGACCCAAACTGTTGATGATCTCACCTTCATTAAAATGAACCATGCCCGGGTTTCAAAGGATTTTGTCCCACCTTCCCCTGATGACACATAGGTTGCCAGCAAAATGGCTCGCTTTATCCTCCTCTTCCTCCGACTTCTGCAATTCCTCCATTTGCAGCTGCTGAACGTCCAGCCTACACCTCAACATATGCCAGTTTTTCCACCTCCCTAACTGGGCTGTCCCCCCCAGGGCAGGCGTCAGCACCTGGCGCACACGGGCAAGTGCCGGGGCCCTGAGCAGGTGGGGGGCCCACTCATGTGTGACAGCACTGGCACGGGGCCCCTCAGAGTAGGCCGGTGTCTCTGACGGTGGGGGGGCCCACTCACCATTACAGACACCGTCGTACTTTGAGGAGCCCTGTGCCAGTGCCGTCGCCCACGAGTGGACCCCCCTGCTCGCTCAGGGCACCAGCACTTGCAATACTTACCTCTCCCTGCTCCACCGCTGTGACCTCTTCCGCATTTTCTGACAGTGACATTCAGGTGAGAGCGCACGATGATGTCACGTCTGTACGCCCTCTGCCTGAACAGTCCAAGTGCACAGAGCTGGAAGATGGCGACGTTGAGGAGTCTAGAGTAGAGCAGTGCCCAGCAAGGAGAGGTATTTCATTTTTTTTTAATGTTTGGAGCAATATATGGGGAGCATTATACACTGGAGAATTATATATGGTGCCCATCATACACTTGACCATCATACAGTTGTGGCCAAAAGTATTGACACCCCTGCAATATTGTCAGATAATACTCAGTTTCTTCCTAAAAATGATTGCAAACACAAATTCTTTGGTATTATTATCTTCATTTAATTTGTCTTAAATGAAAAAACACAAAAGAGAATGAAGCAAAAAGCAAAACATTGATTATTTCACACAAAACTCCAAAAATGGGCCAGACAAAAGTATTGGCACCCTCAGCCTAATACTTGGTTGCACAACCTTTAGCCAAAATAACTGCGACCAACCGCTTCCGGTAACCATCAATGAGTTTCTTACAATGCTCTGCTGGAATTTTAGACCATTCTTCCTTGGCAAACTGCTCCAGGTCCCTGATATTAGAAGGGTGCCTTCTCCAAACTGCCATTTTTAGATCTCTCCACAGGTGTTCTATGGGAATCAGGTCTGGACTCATTGCTGGCCACCTTAGAAGTCTCCAGTGCTTTCTCTCAAACCATTTTCTAGTGCTTTTTGAAGTGTGTTTTGGGTCATTGTCCTGCTGGAAGACCCATGACCTCTGAGGGAGACGCAGCTTTCTCACACTGGGCCCTACATTATGCTGCAAAATTTGTTGGTAGTCTTCAGACTTCATAATGCCATGCACACGGTCAAGCAGTCCAGTGCCAGAGGCAGCAAAGCAGCCCCAAAACATCAGGGAACCTCCGCCATGTTTGACTGTAGGGACCGTGTTTTTTTCTTTGAATGCTTCTTTTTTCTCCTGTAAACTCTATGTTGATGCCTTTGCCCAAAAAGCTCTACTTTTGTCTCATCTGACCAGAGAACATTCTTCCAAAACGTTTTAGGCTTTTTCAGGTAAGTTTTGGCAAACTCCAGCCTGGCTTTTTTATGTCTCGGGGTAAGAAGTGGGGTCTTCCTGGGTCTCCTACCATACAGTCCCTTTTCATTCAGATGCCGACCGATAGTACGGGTTGACACTGTTGTACCCTCAGACTGCAGGGCAGCTTGAACTTGTTTGGATGTTAGTCGAGGTTCTTTATCCAACATCCGCACAATCTTGCGTTGAAATCTCTTGTCAATTTTTCTTTTCCGTCCACATCTAGAGAGGTTAGCCACAGTGCCATGGGCTTTAAACTTCTTGATGACACTGCACACGGTAGACACAGGAACACTCAGGTCTTTTGAGATGGACTTGTAGCCTTGAGATTGCTCATGCTTCCTCACAATTTGGTTTCTCAAGTCCTCAGACAGTTCTTTGGTCTTCTTTCTTTTCTCCATGCTCAATGTGGTACACACAAGGACACAGGACAGAGGTTGAGTCAACTTTAATCCATGTCAACTGGCTGCAAGTGTGATTTAGTTATTGCCAACACCTGTTAGGTGCCACAGGTAAGTTACAGGTGCTGTTAATTACACAAATTAGAGAAGCATCACATGATTTTTTGAACAGTGCCAATGCTTTTGTCCACCCTATTTTTTATGTTTGCTGTGGAATTATATCCAATTTAGCTTTAGGACAATTCTTTTTGTGTTTTTTCATTTAAGACAAATTAAATGAAGATAATAATAACAAAGAATTTGTATTTGCAATCATTTTCAGGAAGAAACTGAGTATTATCTGACAAAATTGCAGGGGTGTCAATACTCTTGGCCACATCTGTAGATAGGGCCCATTATACACTGGAGCATCGTATGTGGCCTATTACATATGGAGCATTATATGGGCCCATCATACACTGGAGCATTATAAATGGGGCCCATCATATACTGGAGCATCATCCATGGTGCCCATCATACACTGGAGCATCATATGCGGCCCATTACATATGGAGCATTATATGGGCCCATTATACACTTGAGCATTATAAATGGGGCCCATTATATATGGAGCATTATACACTGTTTGCATAATTATTATTAGGCTAGTTGTATTTGAGAGGATTCTTTTTATTATTGAACACAACTATCTTGTCAATCAACCAAAAAAACTCAAATTTCAAAGCTTCATATTTTTGGAAGTTGGAGTGGGTTTTTTTTAGATTTGGCCATCTTAGGTGGATATCTGTTTGTGCAGGTAACTATTACTGTGCATAATTATTAGGCAACTTAATAAAAAACAAATATATACCCATCTGACTTGTTTTCACCAGGTAAACCAATATAACACAAAATTTAGAAATAAACATTTCTGACATTCAACCCCCCCAAAAAAAAGGGACCAACATAGCAAGCTTTCTTTACGATGACACTCAAAATCCTTACATCCATACATTCTGTCAGTTGCTTGATCTGTTTACGATCAACATTGCGTGCAGCAGCCACCACAGCCTCCCTGACACTGTTCCGAGAGGTGTAATGTTTTCACTACCTGTAGATCTCACATTTTATGAGGGACCACAGATTCTCTATGGGGTTCAGATCAGGTGAACAAGGGGGCCATGCCATTATTTTTTCTTCTTTTAGACCTTTACTGACCAGCCACGCTGTGGAGTATTTGGATGCATGTGATGGAGCATTGTCCTGCATGAAAATCATGTTTTTCTTGAACGATATCGACTTCTTCCTGTAACACTGCTTGAAGAAGGTGTCTTCCAGAAACTGCCAGTAGGTCTGGGAGTTGAGCTTCACTCCATCCTCAACCGGAAAAGGTCCCACAAGTTCATCTTTGATGATACCAGCCCATACCAGAACCCCACCTCCACCTTTCTGGCGTCTTAGTCAGAGTGGAGCTCTCTTGCCTTTACTGAGCCAGCCTCGGGCCCATTCATATGGCCCATCAAGAGTCACTCTCATTTCATCAGTCCATAAAACGTTACAAAAATCTGTCTTAACATATTTCTTGGCCCAGTCTTGACATTTTATCTTATGTTTCTTGTTCAACGGTGGTCGTTTTCCAGCCTTCTTTACCTTGGCCATGTCCCTGAGTATGGCACACCTTGTGCTTTTTGATACTCCAGTAACATTGCAGCTCTGAAATTGGCAAAACTGGTGTCAAATGGCATCTTGGCAGATTCACGCTTGATTTTCCTCAATTCATGGGCAGTTATTTTGAGCCTTTTTTATCAACACGCTTCTTGCGACCCTGTTAGCTATTTGCCATGAAACACTTAATTGTTCATTGATCACGCTTCAAAAGTTTGGCAATTTCAAGACTGCTGCATCCCTCTGCAAGACATCGCACAATTTTTCACTTTTCAGAGTCCGTCAAATCTCTCTTCTGACCCATTTTGCCAAAGGAAAGGAAGTTACCTAATAATTAAGCACACCTTATACAGGGTGTTTATGTCATTACACCACACCCCTCCTCATTACAGAGATGCAAATCACCTGATTTACATAATTGGCAGTTGGCTTTCAAGCCTATACAGCTTGGAGTAGGACAACATGTATAAAAAGGATGATGTGATCAAAATACTCATTTGTCTTATTATTGTGCACACAGTGTATAGGCCCATCATAAACTGGAGCATCATATGGGGCCCATCATATACTAGAGCATCATATGGGGTCCATTATATATGGAGCATTATATAGGCCCATCCTACAATGGAGGATCATCCATGGGGCCCCTCATATACTGGAGCATCATATGGGGTTCATTACTTATGGGGCATCATATAGGGTATGGAGCATTATATGGAGCACATATGAGGCCTATTCTGTATGGAGCATTATATGGAGCACATTCTGTATGGAGCAATATATGGGGCCCATCATATACTGTATGGAGCTTTATATGAGATTCATTATACTGTATGGAGCAATATGTGGGGCTCATTCTATTCTATGGGGACCGTCGTATACTGTATGGCACATTATATGGGGACCATCATATACTGTAGCATTATGTGGAGCTCATCATATACTGTATGGAACATTATATGGGACCAATTATTCTGTATCGAGCAATATATGGGGCTCATTATTCTGTATGGCGCACTATGTGGTGGCTATAATACTGTATGGAGGAATATACTGTCCGGTTTTTGAGCTATTGTAGAATTTAAAATAGATATCAGTCATGTAATGTAAGACGTGAAGTATTTGTCATTGCACTATACCAATATTTCCCTGCCGTATCGGAGCATCAAGAATTGTAGTATGTGTTAAAGGGGCCCACTGACACTCTTTCGCCCGGGGCACATGAAAACCTGGAGCCAGCCCTCCCCTCCCCACAACTTTAGCCAAATAACCCCCAGTTTTCAATGCGTAACTATTATTATAAAGTAAATTAAGGTTGACAAGCTTAAGTAATAAGAATTGATGTCGTTGGCATTGAAATGGGCACTGTTGGTGTGTTTACTGTCCTCCACTCCCTGCCGACTTTGCTTCCCCATTGACTTGCATTGGGTTTCGTATTTCAGATGGACCTCAGACTTTTCACGATAGTCGGCCGATTTCGTTCGACTCAACTTTTGAGAAAGTCAGGTTTCATGAAACCCGACTCGACCCTAAAAAAGGCAAAGTCGCTAATCCCTAATTGTCTCTATATTGTATTAGTTTCATTAAGAATTTCAAGAATCTGGAAATTCTGATCATCCAGGTAGTTGGTAGCTTCCACTAATTTATCCCACATTTGTGTTATGAAGGGGTATATTAGCATACTACTGAATATTTTATTTGTTATCCCCATTTCTACTAGATGCAGCCTACCATTTGGATGGGGCTTATTGTCTGCAGCCCTTCTATACAAAGTATGAATTGGAACTGTTGCAGTGTCTATTTTACTATGAGGAACTATGAAAGTGGCTGGTGTCAGTTTGGCAAGAGTGCAAACCCCTCTTATGTCTGGGCTCACCCACATGTAGACACGATGTCCACAAACCAAGAATACTTCTTCTGGGAGAACACAAACGTGACCAGGGGTCTGTATACATTGGTATAAACTCAAAAGTCCTGACAAAGGTTTAATGGAAAACTAAGTATTATTCATCTGTTTTCCGTTTATACCAAATGTACATTTGCCCCTTTCTTTCCCTTTTTTTTATCCGTAGATGCTTTACAGCCTTCAACACCATCTTGGTATACCATCTCATTAACCTGTGTTTGATCATGAGTGTATATACGGAAGAAATTATTGTCCTCACAACAGGTATTTGCTCCAGTGTGTTGAAGACTGGACTGGGAATGGGGTCTGAGGGAGGGATTTCAGTCCTCCTCCTGGCGACCATATTTCTGACGTCTGAATCATATTCCCACCACCACATTTGTACCCTAGGGCCGCGTTATATTAAACTGAAACCAGGGATTAGCGGCCCATCCGATTATAGCCAATGAGGCAGATATATCACAGGGCACATCTTTTCCCCAAAAACTAGACTGAGTCCAAGTCTCATTGTGTATGCAGTGTGGGGTTAATACCTTCCATGGCTCCGGAGGTAAGGCTAAGTATGGCATAGTCCTTGCAGATACTGGGCTGTGTACAGATCCAACAGTCTTTCGATTTCTGTCCTTCCATGTCCGTTATAAGAAGAGCAAGATGTCGAATAAGTTTGTTGTCCCAGTCAGCATTCAAGAGTTTATCCTGTGTCTCTGTAGAGTGCAATAACCTTGTCACTGCCAGCAAGGTGATTAGGAGAACAGTCATTCTGCTGTTGAAAAGACCTTCTTGCAGTGATTGGCATGGATCCAGGTGGGCATTCCCTCAAGTTTTACTGAGGTGGATGTGGTCAGCTGGACTTGGAAGGGGCCGTCAAATCGTGGGTCTAGACTCCATCTCATGCGTCTGTGTATGACCACCCAAACACCTAGATTCAGCTGGTGCAGGTCTGCACTTTCATTAGGATCTGGAATGGATGAGAACACATGTTTATGCACCACATTAAGTCTTTCCTGTAAGGCCTGGACATAGGCTGTCATAGAACCGTTTTTGCATTTGTAGCACCTGTGGGAAGTACAGACCTGTCTTTGGTGCACTACCAATCAGGACTTCAAAAGGAGACAAACCTGTCTTTCTATTTGGAGTGTGTCTGACTGAAAAGAGTGCAAGAGGCAAGCACTCTACCCAGCTCTTTCCTGTGTCTGCCATGGTCTTTTCAATTATTTTCAGTTTAAGTGTACCATTTAGTCTTTCCACTTTCCCACTACTTTGTGGCCTATATGGTGTATGATATTCTTGCTGTACACCCAGGGCCTGCATGACTTCCCTCATTATTTCTCCCGTGAAGTGTGTACCCCTATCGCTTTCTATGGTTTCTGGAACACCATACCTGCAGATCAGTTCTTTCATCAGTTTGTCTGCAGTCGTTTTAGCATTTTCACATTTTACCGGATAGGCTTCCGGTCAACCAGAGAAGAGAGCTACACATACTAGGATATTTGCATACACTCCTACCTTGGTAGCTGTATGTAGTCAATCTGCAGTCTCTGAAATGGGTAGAGAGACCTAGGTGTCGCTTTCTTAGGGACTTTTACTGTTTTACCTGGGTTGTGCTGTGCACAGATGAGGCATGATTGTACAAGTTTCACGGCTGCGTAACTGAAACCAGGAGCGATCCAGAAGGCATCTACCATGGCACACATGACTTTTTGAGGCATGAGTGGGGCCATGTGTTGCTTGTGCCATGATTGGGAACAGGGACTTCGGTAGGCACAATTTATCCTTATTCTCCCATACTCCATTTGAGTTCAGTTCAGCTCAGCTCCCAGTCTCCCCCAGTGTTCCTTCTCTGTTTGGGCAGCCTGTTGCTGGAGGGATTTCAGGACATCTAGGCTCAGTGTGGCTGGAATACGCTGACTCCCTGCCACCGTCCACTGCTCCCTAGGCCACCTTGCTGCTACTTTAGCAGCCTCGTCCGCCCTTTTGCTGCCCTCCACCTCCATGGAGTCACCGTTCGTGTGTGCTTTTACCTTGACAATGCCAACCTGGACTGGTAACATCAATGCTTCCATCAATTGTTTCACCAGCTCTGCATTCTTAATGGGCTTACCGGCTGATGTAAGAAATGCTCTGCTTCTCCAGATAGGGCCATAATCATGGGCTATTCCCCATGCATAATTCTAATCTGTGTAAAAATTAGCGACTTTACCTGCAGCGGCTCTACACGCCTCAGTGAGTGCCTTCAACTCTGCCTCCTGTGCCGACATATGAGGAGGTAGTGGATCAGCTTGGATTACCTCATGTGAGGATACTACTGCATATCCAGTGTAGAAGCGCCCATTCTGGTGGTATCTGGAGCTATCTACAAAAAACCCTCAAAATATGCATTAGGAACAGGTTTTTTTCATGAACGTGTGCAAAACCCACTGTCTCCTGACTCATCAGTTCTATGCAGTCATATTCATGCATCATGTCATAGTATTCTTCCTCACTTGCTATTATGGTCACCAATTCCCCCTTTTCTGAATCCACAGGCAGGAGGGTGGCTGGATGCAGATTGTTACATCTTTTGAGGGTGACATATTCAGGAATTAGTAGAGCGCATTCAAGTTGGAGCTGTCTGGCCATAGACTGATGTTTTGGTTGAACTTGTATGAGTATGGAATGGATGTCATGTGGGGAATAAATTGTCAAAGGTAAAGTCAGTGTGATTTCATATGCCTTTCCTAGTAGTAGTGCAGCTGCTCCTACCTCACTGACAAACGTAGGTGACCCTCTGATCACTTGGTCTAATTGTGCTGAGTAGTAAGCTATTGGTCTCTGTTTCCCTCCATGTTGTTGTGTCCGTACTGCGGTAGCATGTCCTCCCTGCTCTGTTCAAAACAAGAAAAAATGGCTGGTCATAATTTGGAATGCCTAAGGCTGGGGCTGATACAATGAGCAATTTGAGAGAATGGAAGGAATCAATTGCTTCTTGAGTGAGATCATAGGGGTCTGATGACAGTCAAAGTGGTTGCATCATTTGTGAAGCAGACCTTATCCAAGGCATACAGTAGGTCACCAAGCCTAGGATAGTGCGTAGATGCTGATGTGACCTGGGTAGAGGGACATTTTGTATTGCCTGTTTCCTGCCTTCAGTCAGGTGTCTTGTACCTTCGGCAATACAATGTCCCAAAAATGTCACCTTTTGTTTGCAATACTGTAATTTGTCACGTGAGACCTTGCAACCCTTTTCTGCCAAAAAACATAGCAAGAAACCTGTAGCTTCCCTGCAGGACATCTGGTCCAGGCAGCAGAGCAAAAGGTCATCCACATACTGTAAGAGTACTATCTGTGGATAAGGTGGTTGTCATTGCTCAAGGACCCCAGCCATTGCTGCTGAGTTGATGGCAGGGGATTTCTTTCCCCCTTGTGGGAGGACTGTCCAACAATATTGTTTACCTTTATAAGTAAAGGAAAAAAAGATACTGACAGCCAGGGTGCAGGGGTACAGAGAAAAATGCATTCACCAAATCAATGACTGTGAAACATGTTGACGTTGCTGGGATCTGTGACAGTAAGGTGTGTGTGTTAGGGACGATTGAGGTCACACTTTCTGTAACATCATTAATAGCCTGTAAGTCATAAACCATTCTATAAGCGTCAGGGGAACCCTTCGGTCCCTTTTTTTTTCATAATGGGATACAAAGGGGTGTTGCAGGGGGAAGATCTTTGCACCAGAACCCCTGCCTTAACATACTCTTTAATATTCCTGCTCAGGGCCATTGACTTGGCTAGGCTCAAGGGGTATTGCTTTAAAACAAGGAGGAGTGGTTCCTTCTTTCAATTTAATCATGACAGTAAATTCATAGGGGTATTGTGACTAACAATAAGTTTTGTAGGCACCACAATTCCAGCACCTCACTGTTTCTAGGTCCTTAGATCCCCTACTATGTCTCCACTGTTTCCTTGTGCTCCATCATACATGACAGGTTGTCTTATCGTCCTTGTTTGCTCAACTACTTTAGCTACCTTAAGGAGGGCTTTCGGAACTACATGTCTCCATTCAGGTCTGGCTGTCTGTACTGCATCTCGTAAGTCTTTGTTCATACCATCAATGAATGCATTCACCAGTATTTTAACATCAAGTGGGTTTATGTGACTGTACCCCATGTCTGCCCATTTCAGCTGTAACCATCCAAAGTACATCTCTACACTCTCTCCTTTTTGCTGTGTCACGTCAGTCAGGAGTTCATACTGCTCTGATTGTTTCACTGCAGCCAATTGTTTTAGTGACTCACAGTACGTCTCCCCAGACCATACAGATTTATCATCCATGCCCCAAGCCTGATTCTTTGCCACATCTTTATGTGTCTTAATTATATGTCGTAGTACGTCACCTGCCTTTAAACTCACCAACCTCTCTAGGTCTGCCCAGGTACACTTATATGTCCGCTGTATTTCCTTCATGTGTCTGTAAAATGGGAATGGCTGGTTTTCAGGGTCAGGCAGCTGCTTCAGCATAGCTAGCTGGTCAGAGGGGCTCCAGGGATAACACTCCTGCATCTTTCTTACTCTAGTCACCCTTCTAGGACCTGATGTGGTTGGTCGTCTGGTGTCTACTGTCAGCGTACTCCTCAAAGGTCAATGACCCCACTACCCACTAACCACACTATTATGTCAGTTTCTTATGTCACTACATGTGATCTTGTCCGGACAGAATTTAGCGCAACTCACTTAGGTCGGTAGCACAGGTCACACAAGTAGCTATTCAGTCTGGGTTTGTCTGAGTCTGACCACAGTGTTTACAAGTCCATCTATTTTGTCTGAGTCTCTGGTTAAACTTTGTCTATCAAAACATTCATAATACACCTTATTTCTGTACTGCTGCACATTCTCAAACATTATTTATTCACTTGCTATTTTCTTCCCTTGTCTTTGCCTTTTTATGAACATCCAAACATTCACACTTTAGCATTTTTGCCTTTTTCAATATTGGTCCCACCTGTTTTACTGCTTCCTTTCTTCTCTGTCTTTTACAATCTGCATAATGGTGGAATCCCATTGGGAGGCCCTGACTGCACACACAGAATAAGTTGCCAGGACTTCAATTTATTCGTCAGACAGCTCACCTTTATTCTGAAGTGCCCCTCTAGTGTGCCTGGACCTTGTCTTACAGGCCACACATAGCAAGTCAGAGCGAGCCTGCCAAGGTGTAGCGGGAAGGCTCCTTGCCTCTCACCCGGTAGCCCTACAGGATGTAATGGGAAGGCTCTTTACCTCTCACCCATTAGATCAGCTGACTAGAATAGGAATAGGCCTTTTACCTACTAGTCCAGCTCCATGGAACGCGGGAAGGTTGCTTCAACTTAGACAGCTCACCTTTATTCTGAAATGCCCTCTCAGTGTGCCTGGACCTTGTCTTACAGGCCACACATAGCAAGTCAGAACAAGCCTTCCAAGGTGTAGCCAGAAGGCTCCTTGCCCTCGCCTCTCACCCACAACAAAAAACCTGCTGACTAAAGTAAGAAGGCCCAGATGTGATAGGCCTCTAACCTACTTTATCAGCCGTGCAGTTGGCTACCTCACTCTGCTGATCCTCAATTTGCTATATATCAATCACACAACTAGAAGTAGGTACAAACATAATAATGACCAAACAATCACTTACAAGTTTCCTTCTAAATTAGGCACCATATTTTACTTTCAACTTCAACTTACAAAATTTCATTCCACTTCAATTAAGTACTGTTGCTTTAAAATGCACAAATCTCCTAGCGAGCATTACACCAAGAACAGAAATACAGAGAATTTTGAGTGCAGCTCCGTGCCCCCTCCCATTAGACACTAAGCGGAGATAAGAACGGAGAGGAGAGGAGAAACACAAGCAATCGCGCAGCGGTTTCAGTCACCCCTCCCATCAGAATTGTAGAAATTTAGTGTCCTTCACATGTTAACAGAATGCAGCAGCTCTTAAACAAAATCAATTTCTACAAAACCCTCAAAACCACGGGATTTCACTGTAAGAGCAGATAACTGCATAATATGAGTAACCGAGTCTTGCCCTTTTCTGGCCAAATGCATCCAGGAAACTTTACAATGTAATGCCACATATAACACGAGCTATATCATTACTCAATTCATTCAGTCTCAGATGTGGATTTGAAATATCTATAACGCATCTGTCCGGAATCTCCCACAAGAACTAGAAAGGTAACAATCTCTTGACACAAAATGATGTGTGATGATTCATTCATGCGTGCTCATTCAGGGATTTTTTTTTCCTTTCACTTTTCAGTGGTCAGTTGATTTTACAAAAAGAAGAGAACAAAAATCACTTATCTCAATCACTCCGCCTAATTCAGCTCAAAGTGAGTTGAATAATGTCTTCTGTCACATACAGAGGACCACATCTAACGGAACCCCTCAATCAGGTACTTATTTATATCCCTTATACTCAATTACTCATCTCTCATCTCATTCAGAGGTTCTCATAGACATACATACAAGGATTCACACAGCCTGCCTATTTTGCTCTTTGGAATTAACACCTTATGAAACTACAGCAGTGTCCACTGACACTCTGAGAACACCAAAGCCAACTTCTTAAGCAACAAGAATCAACAAAAACCACAGCCCTATGCAAAATACAGCCTCATATGATTTACTGCCAATCCAAAATAACAACACTGCACAGAGTCTATCCCAGCTCTGTGCTACACAGGACACAACCAGTTAGTATATTGACAGAACAGATTGACAGATAATACAGATGACAATTATTATCATATTACTCTATTATTCAACTCTCATACGGACATACTCACTGCTCACTGATGATGTAGGTTCTTTTGAACCGTGTTTACAGCCTTACCAAGAGATATGTAGAGATCCAGAGAGAGATTGCAAATGCAAAACAATGTAAGAATAAAATTTCTCACCTTGCTGCAGCTGGAATTGCATTTCCAACCTCCCAGGAAGCTCCCACATATGGATTCCAAATAGGCTGGTTACCACGGTCCTGCGTTCGGGTGCCAAAACTGTCGTAGCTGTTTTCGTTCTGACCCAGAGTCAGATATGCTAGATCACCAGTGAGGCCAAATTAGGAGTTTACGCTCTTAATTTACAAGCTCTTGGAGACAAAAGAGACTGCACACAGGCCATGGGCAAATCACTTTATCTGACATAATGAAACACAAGGCAATCTTTTATACCATTTACAACAATATGTAATTCTATGGAGCTCATGTGGCCACCACCGTTTACCCAGGGTCATACCTTGTTTACCATGTACCCAGAACACGTTGTGGCTGACTATTGAGAACATATATGATAAGAAGCATATTTTCCTTGAAGAGGAGACAGGCAAAACTGCCGTGTCATAAGAATAAATTCTAGCAATGAAAAGCAAAAGGCAATTGTAGAATTAAAGGCAGTTAAAGACATTTAAAGGCAACCCATTAACCCTTCTATATCACCTTATATACAAGTCATTAACCTGGAAAGGATGTACCTTAACATATTTCCCAGTAAAATCTGTTTTGGTATGTTTATTGGTGCACCGGTAAAAATGGCATGAAACTCTGACAACATTGTTTAAAGCTGTGAACTAGGAGTTAGGAATGCTTTGAGGGGTGATCCTCATGATGCCTCTGTGTCATTTGAGCAGTGTTTCCATCATTTTCAGAAGTTTTTAGACCTTAAAAGGATCCCCGGGGAGATCGCTGTAAAAATGCTCAGGTCTCCCATAGACTTACATTGGGCTCGTTGTTCTGTCCGAGTACCCGAGTATTACAATTTGCTCGACCCGAGAAACGAGCACCCGAGCATTTTAGTGCTCGCCCATCACTAATTACTAACACTATTTTGCTGTAAAAAAATAAAAATACAGGCTACATATTTTACAATTTAGTATCTCTGTCACACTCCTCTTCTATCTGTGGGCTACAAATTGTGTCATTTGTTGCCTCCATTCAACTGGCAGAAAAGAAGAAGAATGTGCTCCAACGATGAAACAATCCACTAATGTATTAAAAAAAGTTTTTTATTTGCTTCTTAAAAACATGAAAAAACAGTGTGGGTAACACAAGAAGCCAAGATATGACCAACTCGTTTCAGCAATTAAGCCTTAATCATGGTAAACACATACGCGAAGTCATCTGAGTTATACACTCTGCCATAGAGTGCATCAGGTGGAAGGTCAATTTCAAATCACACATCGAGAAATTAACCCTTCCTGGTAAAGAAAGAAAAATAAACAGAAAAATAAAATGAAATAAACATACATATAACAACCAGGAAAATAATACATATTAATATTGCAATATAAGATCTTGTCTAGAGTCCATACCCAATGGGACCCTAGTGTTTAGTTAAAGATCCAATAAGATTCCCTATTGAGGATTTTTCTTTTGTGATCTCCTCCTTTCATAGGTCTGAACACCCTCTCTATACCTTTGAATTTAAGACACCTAGTATCTCCATTATGTATATACTTAAAATGTTTGGAAACCGCAGAGATATTTAGTGCAGTCGGACTATTGGTGTCTGATATATGTCTCCTAATATGCTTTTTTAATGGACCAGTGGTGCAACCCACATATTGTAAGTTGCACTGAACACACTCAACCAAATAGATTACACCAGTAGTATTGCAATTAATATAGCTGCAGATCAAAAAACCTTTTTTCGTAACTGAAGAAAAAAAATTCCGTTTATTATAATCTGCATATTCACAAGCTTTGCAGGTTAAATGTCCACATTTATAAAAACTTTTATGCAAAAGCCATGTGGGTTGTGTGGATGCACTCGGTTCAGGAAAAAAACTGGGCGAAACAATGTTTCCCAGAGTTTGCGATTTTTTAGCTACAAAGCGAATATGAGATCATTTTAGAACCTCAGACAATTTTTCATTTTCTTTTAATATAGGTAAATATTTTTGTATAATTTGAATAATATTCCTATATTGAGGGCTATATTCAGTGGAAAAAGTAATAAAAGAATCATTGTTTGCGGTTCCAGATGGATCCAATAATAGATGGTTTCTATTGATATTATCCACAATCGATGTTGCTCTATTTAAATGCCGATTTGTATATCCTCTTTGTTGTAATCTACCAATAGTTTTTGCTTTTTCAAAAAAATAAATTTCATCAGAGGAGCAATGTCTTTTTATCCAAATTAATTCTCCTACAGGAATATTACGCAAGAAATGTGGGGGATGGCATGACTTAGCATTCAAAATAGAGTTGCTAT
Source organism: Dendrobates tinctorius (assembly GCF_039654945.1). NCBI lineage: Eukaryota > Metazoa > Chordata > Amphibia > Anura > Dendrobatidae > Dendrobates > Dendrobates tinctorius. Next base: position 21,544,334 of record NW_027361671.1, read on the forward strand.
CCGTTGTTTTTTTGTATGGCATGAAAAAAAATTTTTTCTCCACATGATCACCTGTAATGGTAACATCCAAATAATTAACATGTGTTTGGGTAATTTGATGTGTAAACTTCAGATTAAATTTATTGTCATTAATGTACTTTATAAATGCATTGGCCTCTACATCACTGCCTGTCCATATTATTATTATATCATCAATATAATGCCCATAAAAATAAACATTAGCATGAAAAATGTTATTTTCAGAAAATAAAAAAAAATTCCTCCCAAACTGCAACAACCAAATTGGCGAGGGAAGGTGAGAATTTCCCTCCCATGCTAACACCTTTAATCTGTAGAAAAAAAAACCCTGCAAATGAAAAATAATTGTGAGATAACAAAAAAGCAACAGAACGTATAAGAAATTCCTGGATATGTCCTTTGTACCTACTATATTTATTAAAAAAAAACCTTAAACTAAATAGCGCAATATCATGGGGAATCGAGGAATATAAATTAACCACATCACAGCTAAGCCAGCAGAAAGTGGAGTCCCATTTGATTTTATCCAAGAAAGAAATTAACATCTTAGTGTCTCTAATGAAACCCGGAATAGTGGAAACAAGGGGTTGTAAGTACATGCCAACCCATTCCCCCAATTTTTCGTTAAGTCCACCAATACCAGCAATAATGGGACTAAAAGGGGGAGGAAAAATCCCTTTGTGTATCTTTGGAAGTGCATGATAAATTGGCACAATAGGATTCTCGACATATAAATATTCAGAAAGTTTGACATCAAGTGCCCCACTTGTAACTCCCTCCTGTAATAATTCCAATAATTGCAACTGAAAAATAGTAGTAGGATCAGATTTGAGTTTAGTGTAATAATCAACATCGTCTAGGATTTTGAAATTTTCTCTTTGATACAGGGAAGCATTCAACACCACAATTCCACCCCCCCTTATCCGCTGACTTGATCAGCAAATCCTTGTTAATAACTATTCCAGTAAGGGCTACTTTTTCAAGTGCTGATAAATTATCTTTAGAGGAGTTACACTTCTGGTCTAATAGATCTAACTCGTTTTCTATATGTTCTTGGAAGGTGTCAAGTACTCAGGGTCCTGATTGTAGGGGATAAAAATAGGGATTACTTTTAGAAAAATTAGCATTCAAGGATAAATCTGGATATAATGAATCACTTTCTAACTCTCTTACTGACATGACTTGTTGCATTTGAAAGAATGTAGGAACATTGTGTATAGATATACAGAAATTGTTGCACAATGATAATGTATCAGGCATATCAGGAGAATTAGCTTTATGATCATCCTGCAAAAAATGACATTTAAGGGTTAATTTCTGTGACAATTTATTAATGTCCAATAAGGTTTTAAAACTGGTTTTCCTTTGGCTTAGCCTATTTATTGAAACCAGTTTGCTGGAAAAAAAAATTGTTACCTACAGGCCAGATGTTTTAAACTGTGCTTTTTTCCGCACACAGATCACACATAAGTTGGCTCCAAATTCAGTCATTTGTAGTGAACGTGGAAAATATTGTAGTCCATTTAAAATGGGCATGGCGCGTGGCAAGTGACGGGGAAGTGACATGATGGTGATTGTGCATGCAGAGGCTGAGGCCGTGGGCAAGCTGAAATTGGGCAACAACAAACACCCTCATCTTCTCTCGACCTTTCTGTCCCAATTACTAGGGGACCACAGCAGCACACCACTATTGAATCCAGAGCAGTGTCAAAAGGTTGTTGGTTGGATAGCGGATAATGCTTCCAGTCACTTTGCTGCCACCACCATCACCACCCTGTCTTCCACATGGTCAACTCTGAGTAGCTGTGAGTCTGGACCACATATTCCTCACCCTGATCTTCCTTCCTCCCACCATGCCGAGTGCCCGGAGACAACTGATCCACACTTGGACACTCCGAAGAGCTGTTCACTTTTCCATTTACAGATTTCGACCTGTCACCCGGTCCACTTGAAGAGGGGCAAGATGAGATAGTATGTAGTGATGCCCAAATATTTGAGCATACATGGTTACACGAAGGCTACAGTGGGAACGTGTCACAAGAGGTGGACGATGATGAGACAATTGCCAGAAAGTCAGGAGGAGGATCAGGGTGCGGAAGTTGAAGAAGAGGTGGTGGATGATATAGTAACTGACCCAACCTGGCAGAATGATATGTAGAGCAAGGACAGCAGCACACAGGGGAAGGGAGGTGTAGCACTCCAAACAGGCAGGAAGAAGCAGTGTGGTGGCCATGGACAGAAGGCATTCCCCCATATCATCAACACAACAGAAGTTGGCAGTGAAACTCTTAGGTATTCCCGAGTCTGGTTGTTTTTTAAAGACTCTGCCGATTACTCCAAACAGGTCATTTGTACCACCTGCCATGCCCCCATCAGCAAGGGTAGCAAAACTACCAGCCTGACCATCATCAGCATGATCAGGCACATGGCAGCAAAGCACCCGACTTCATGGGCAGAACCCCAGGCTACAGGAACAGTGTCTGTGGCTGACACCACTTCTTCCACTGTTGTGCGTTGAAGCTAGTCCACTGTGCCTGCGAAGATGCCTCCTGCCCTGCACCTGTTATTGCCCACACTCATCTACCACCATCATCAAGCACGTCCATGTCCTTGTCTCAGTGCAACCTTCAGTTGTCCATACCCCTGTCATTGGAACGCAAGCAGAAATATGCAGCCAAAGCCTCACAGGCCACAGTACTAAACTCCCACATTTCTCATCTGCTTGCACTCAAAATGTTGCCTTTTAGACTCTTGGATACAGAAGCTTTCTGCAATCTGATGGTGGTGGCTGTCCCAAGGTACTTGGTCCCCAGCCACCACTATTTCTTCTGGTGTGCCATCCCGGCATTACACAAGCACATGTCCCACAACGATACCCGTGCCCTCAACAATGCTGTTACTGGGAAAGTCCACCTAACCACAGACAGGTGGACAAGTGCTTGTGGGCAGGGATGCCAAATCTCGCTGATGGCTCACTGGATTAACATACTGGAAGCCATGACCCAGACGGACCTTGAGATGGAACACACCCCCCTGACTCCAAGGATTGTGGGCCCTATGTCAACGAGGGTTGCCCCCACAGTCTACAGCTCCTGCACCTCCTACTCCTCCTCTTCAGCCTCCATCTCTGAAATGACCACATCAGTCACAAGCTAGAAGCACTGCAGCATTACCTCAGCCAAGCATCAACACGCTATACTGAAGCGAATATGCTTAGGTGACAAACCGCACAATATCTTTCGGTGTGCTGTCCCGGCATTACACAAGCACGTGTCCTACAACGTTACCCGTGCCCTTAACAATGCTGTTACTGGGAAAGTCCACCTAACCACAGACAGGTGGACAAGTGCTTGTGGGCAGGGATGCTACATTTCAACTGATGGCACACTGGATTAGCATAGTGGAAGCCGTGACCCAGACAGACCCAGCCAAGCATCAACACGCTGTACTGAAGCTAATATGCTTAGGTGACAAACCGCACTATATCTATTACAGAGTTGTGTACAGCTCTGAAAGAGCAGGCAGTTCTGTGGCTGACACCGCTGAACCTACAGTCAGGCATGGTCATGTGTGACAATGGCTGGAACCTCATGGTGGCTCTGAGGGGAGGCAAGCTCACACACGTACCGTGCATGGCACATTTGCTAACCTCGTTAGTCAATGGTTTCTCAAAAGCTACCCAGAGCTGCTGCATCTGCTTGTCAAAGTACGCCACCTGTGTGCCCATTTTAGAAAGTCAGCTATAGCTTCTACCGCCCTTGCCGTGTTTCAGCAGCATTTGCAGCTTCCGGCTCACCGACTGGTGTGTGATGTCCGCACGTGTTGGAACTCAACACTGCACATGTTGGAAATGATTTGTGAGCAGAATAGGGCAGTTGTTGACTACCAGCATCAACAAGACCATCGGTATTCAATTCAGACTCCACACATAAGACCTCAGGAGTGGTCATGGATGTCTGACATATGTAACATCCAAACAAATCTTTGAATAGTCCACCAAGATGATGAGCGGCGATGACATCATAATTAGCATCACCATACCCATCCTGCCTCTCTGTCTTCTGAATCACTCACTGCTCACAATCAAAGAGGATGCATTGCAGGCTGAGCATGATGAGATGCAGCAAGGAAGCTTACAAGATGATGACACAACCAAGCCTCATGTCATCACAATGTGGATTGGTTGACAATAAGAAAGAGGAGGAGGAAGAACAGGAGCTACTTTCATGCGCTATAGACGGTACTACAAGCACAACTGTCATACCGTCTATTCAGTGTGGATGGCCTGAGGACAGAGAGGAGGAGGAGAGCATGGTCAGTTGTTCTCTTGGTGAGGACATGGAAGTCTTGCCTGTTAGCAGTCTGGAATGCATGACTGACTTTATGTTGCACTGCCTTTCCTGTGACCCGTGTATTCTCAAAATTTTAGGTGACAGTTACTTCTGGTTGGAAACACTTCTAGACTCACGCTACAAGGAGAGCTTTCAATCTCTTCTTCCAGAGGCAGACAGGTGTACTAAAATGGTGCAATACCAGAAGGTCCTTGTTGCAGAATTATTTAAAAAATTCCCATCTGAAAACGCTGGTGGCAGACATCACAGTTCATTGGACAACCAAGGAGTACAGGCTAGAGAGACAACTCCAAACCAGCAGAGGCGGTGGAACACTGGCAAAGTTCTGGGAGACTTTTCTCTGACCCTCCCATTGCAGTGGCCTTGAGGTGAGGGGTACTCTCACAAGGAGTGCAAGGTTTTAGAAGATGGTGAGGGGTACCTTGCTGACCGTACCAACATCCTCCGTCATTCCTCTGTGCCTTATAATTATTGGATCTCAAAGCTGGATATGTGGCATGAACAGCCTCTCTACGCCTTGGAGGTCCTGGCCTGTCCTGCCGCTAGCATTTTGTCAGAGCGTGTTTTTAATGCCGCTGGTGGAATTATAACTGATAAGCGCATCCGCCTGTCAACTGAAAATGCTGACAGGCTGAACCTTTTAAAAATGAATTTGGGCTAGATTGGGCCAGACTTCTGTACACCACTGCATGATAACAGTGAAACCTAACCTCAAATTCAGTGTAATTTTTGGGAGGTATATTCCCATGCACCTCTTCACACCCACACATGGGTATACGCTTCCTGATTTTGGCTACTTTCTATTTTCCTCCTCCATCACCACTAGATCACCAGGGTGAATGTGTTCCGTGATGCGACAGCAACGCTACTCTTTTCAAGGGTGTTTATGATGCCCGTAAAAAAAGGTTGACATAGTGTGTTGATGCGCAACCTCCAGGGGGAAATGTTTTCCAGCCCATGCATCTAGTGTATGGACATTACAAGTATAGGAGACGCGCTCTTTTAAACTGGGAAAAAAATTTTCGAAGGCCATCCTCCACATGTGTTCTGACACCACTTCTAGATCACCAGGGCGAAGGGGTTCCGTGATACTACGGTGTTTATGATGCCTGTACAAAAAATGTTGACACAATAAGTTGACGCATACCCCCCAGGGTGAAATGTTTGTCAGCTAGTGATGGGCGAGAATACTCGTTGCTCGAGTTTTCCCCAGCATGCTCGGGTGTCCACTGAGTATTTTGGCATGCTCGGAGATTTAGTTTTCATCATCTCAGCTGCATGATTTGCGACTGCTAGACAGCTTGAATACATGTGTGGAATGCCTGCTTGTTAGGGAATTCCCACATGTATTCAGCCTGTCTACAAGTTGCAAATCATGCAGCTGAGACGACGAAAACTAAATCTCGAGCATGCCAAAATACTCAGAGGACACCCAAGCATGCTCGGGAAAACCCGAGCAACGAGTATACTCGCTCATCACTATTGTCAGCCCATATACCTAGAGTATGGGCATTACAAGTATTGGAGACTTGCTCATTTAAACTGGGAAAATATTTTTCTCAGGCCATCCTCCACATTTCTTCCTTGGGGGATTGGAGTGCGTGCAAATTTGGGCCAGGTCTTGTATTCACTTCATGAGCAAACTTTATATGACTTAAAAAAATCATAATAATGGGAAATTTGGTTTCCCAATGGTCATCCAGTACGTGGGTTTAAAGGCTTATTGTGGTGTGCATTACTTTGGGGCAGGGCAGGCCTTGCATTCAATGTATAAGCAAACAGTATGGGTGTACCAAATGAATACTGAGAACTTTAGTTGCATGTGGTCATCCATGATGTCTGTTCAATGGGTTGTTGCAGTGCGTCCAAGTTTTGGGTGGCCCTGCCACTCAATGCATACGCAATAACAGTATAAGGGACCCACTGTTTAATAATGGGAACAACAAAGCATAGACGGCTGATGGCTCTCTAAGAATAGTGAGGGCCGACTTCTGGCCCTATGAAAATAGACTTTGTGACTTTCAGAGTCCCTCCTTCATAAAGGAAGCAGGATGTGTCTGATGATGTGTCTCACACCACATGGCCAAATAAGGTTGTAAAATGTTAAAATGACATTTCCCAGTGAATGCATTTGTCTTGATTTAAAGCAATGCTAAAGTTGAAAAAAGCATCAACAATTCTACATGTGAAAATAGCCCAAGTGGTGGAGGAACATTTTTTGGGGAGTCTCTCTTTTGCCTTACATACAAATCAGTACCCTGGAAAGGATGTTCCTTAACATATTTCCCCGAAAAATCCATTTTGTTTTTGTGTGTTTTATTGTGCGCCTGTAAAAATGGCATAAGACTCTGACAACATTGTTCACAGCTGTGACCTGGGAGTCAGAAATGCTTCCAAGGGTCTTCCCCATGATGTTCCCATGTCATATGAGCACTGTTTCCATCGATTTTGGATGCTTTTAGACCCTAAAGAGACCCGGGGGGAGGGCCACGGCAAAAATGCTTGGTTTTCCCATAGACTTATATTAGGCTGGTTGCTCGGGTCGAGCACTCGAGCATTCCAATTTGCTTGACCCAAGCAGCGAGCACCCGAGTATTAGTGCTCACCCATCACTAGAAGGAAACTTTAGTGTTACCCCGACACCATGGACTTGGACCTCATGTAAGAGCCTGACACATGAGCACCTTTTTGCTGCACTATCTGCAACATAGTGCCCATATTGTTTGTATTAGAAATAGTGCTGACTTCTGGATTACCACTCTGTTAGATCCAAGGTACAAGAGCAAATTTTGTGTAATGCTTTTTTTTGTCCGTGGAAAGGGATGCGGGCGTACTGGAATATCGATGCACTTTTGTAGATAACCTTAAGAGTGGTTTTCCCCTAGAGAGCAGTGAGGCACATAGTGTGCATCACAGTTATAGATTTCCAATCTTGGGAATATCGAGTAGTCAGCGCAAAACATTAGTAGCAGCAGTGTAAGTGGCATGAGCAATTTCTGTGGTTTCACATATTTTTTAGATCAACCCATGCACCAGCAAAACAAAGTACAAGCTTGACACATTGTAAAAAACTGGAGAGGATGGTGCAGGAGTATCTCAAACTCAATATCAATGCCATCAGGGGGAACTTGGACCCTGTCGCACTTTGGTCTTCAAACATGGAAGAATGGCCTGAGCTCGCCTGTCACACCTTGAAGGTTTTGTCATGCCCAGTAGCCAGTGTTCTCTCAGAACGTGTCTTCAGCGCTGCTGGTGTTGTCCTGATGGATAAGCACATCCACTTGTCCCGAAAGTGTAGACCACCTGCCTTTCATGAAAATGAACAAGCCATGGATCTCCAATGATTTTTGCACCCCAGTTGCAGACTGGGCAGATTAGGCGATGTGTCGTTTTTAGTGTCATGCATTGATCTTGCGTTAAAGACACCTGTGACATCTTTGCCGTGGTTTCAGTGACTACGGTTGCTACTGCTGCTAACGTTACAAACAATTTTTTTAAAATTTGGCAACTCCAAGCTGCATCTCCATCTGGTGGGTTGCCTGTAGTGGAGGCCAATTATACTGTTTCTACTCTGGGGAAATTGATGCCACTTTAGTGGTGTGTGACAATATTTTTTTGAAATGTGGAGACTCCAAGTTGGGTCACCATCTGGTTTGTTTGCCTGTAGTGGACGGGGTGTCAGAGGACAATTATACTATTTCTACTCTGGGGAAATTGATACCACTTTAGTGAATAGCGGAATTAATTTTGTGAAATATTTGCACTCCAACTTAGGTCTCCTTCATGTGTGTTGTCTGCAGCAGTAGGGCTCCAGACCAGCAGGCCTGCACTTTCTCTTAGCCAACTACCTGTGTTACTATTAGTGATGGGAGAGCACTTAAATGCTCGGGTGCTCGTGTCGAGCAAATTGGAATACTCGGGTACTTGGACAGAACAACGACCCCAATGTAAGTCTATGGGAGACCCGAGCATTTTTCCGCGATCTCCCCGGGGGTTCTTTTAAGGTCTAAAAACTTCTGAAAATGATAGAAACACTGCTCAAATGATACAGGGACATCATGGGGATCGCCCCTGGAAGCATTTCTGAATCATAGTTCACAGCTTTAAACAATGTTGTCACAGTTTCATGCCATTTTTACTGGTGCACCAAAAAACATACCAAAACTAAACCAAAACGGATTTTGCTGGGAAATATGTTAAGGTACTTCCTTTCCAGGTTAATGACTCATATATAAAGCAAAATAATTAATCCCATACCAAAATGTTCCTCCACCACTTGGGCTATGTTCAGATGCAGTGTTTTTGATGCGTTTTTCTACTTTAACATTGCTTTCAACCACTACAAATGCATTCACTGGGAAATGTCATAGTAACATTTAACAACCCTAGCTGGCCATGTGGTGTGTGACACATAAGCAGACACATCTTGTTCCATTTATGAAAGAGGTACTCTTAAAGTCACAGAGCCTATTTTTACAGGGGCATCATGCAGCATTAATCTGCTTAAAGGGCCATTATTAAACAGTGGGTCTCTTAAACTTTTATAGCCTATGCAGTGAGTGGATGGGCTGCCAAGAATTACGACGCACCCCAATACCCCTTTCACGAGATGTCCAGGATGGCTTTCATAAAAAATGTTGCATTGAATGCAAGGCCTGCCCTGCTGCCAAGTCATACGCACCTCAATAATCCCAATCCCCACTTTGAAAAAACATAGTGGAACAAAAAATGTCCCATTAAAAAGGAGCAGGTCTCCTAGACTTGTAATGACCATACACTAAGTGTATTGGCTGGCAAACATGTTCCCCTGTGGGGTACACCTCAACCTTTTCCATAACAAGTATTTAACGCCCAGCAAAAACACCCACCCTTGTTAGGATTTTGACAATGGCTGTAGCAGCACTGAACACGTTAACTCTGGTGATCTAGTGGCAGTGGATGAGGAGACGTGGAGGAAGACCTGATTAAAAACTGTGTCCAATTTAATAGAGTGGTTCTCCTTGACTTGGAATGCCCATACACTAAGTGCATGGGCTGACAAATATTTCCCCATGGGGGAGTAAAATTGTTAAAAATATTTTAGGAGCATCATAGACACCCTTGCCAAAAATTGGACTGACTGTAGAGCACAGAACTCATTAACCCTGTTGATCTAGTGGTGGAGAATAAGGAGACATAATGATAAATCATACTGAAATCAAACAAATAAAAATGTGAATCCACCTATGAAAGAAAATAACAAAAGGGTGGGGCGAACACATGTTCATAGATATGAAGCCAGAATTTGTTCATTGAGATATGTTTGTCCCTAGCAACAGCTCAGAGACAGGGATATAAATAAATAACAATATAATAGGATTTAACTATTTTTATATTGGAGAGGTATACACCAGGTCATAAGATGATGTTCCACAGATAGGAAAAATGTAAAATATAAGAATAAATGGGAAGAATATACGTACATCTCATATTTATGAGATTTTACCCTGGGGGAGTAACATTTGTTTTAGTTTAAAATTAGTAACGAGCATCATAAAAGAACCCTTGCCAAAAATTGGACTGCCTGCAGCAGCACAGAACACGTTAACCCTGGTCACCTAGTGGCAGTGAATGAGGAGACATTGATAAAGGCCTCAATAAAAACTAGGCCCAATGTAAAGGACCGGGTCTCCTAGACTTGAAACACCCATACACACAGTGCTTGGGCTGACAAACATTTCCCCATGGGGGGTACATTTTTTAAAAATTTACTATGGACATCATAGACACCCTTGCCAAAAATTGGACTGCCTGTAGCAGCACATAACTCATTAACCCTGGTCATCTAGTGGCGGAGAATGAGGAGACATAATGATAAATCATACTGAAATCAAACAAACAAATAAAAAATGTGAATTCACCTAAGAAAGAAAATAACAAATGGGAGGGGCGAACACAGGTTCATAGATATAAAGCCATAAAGTGTTCAACAAGATATGTTTGTCCTTAGCAACAGCTCAGAGACAGGGATATAAATAAAAATATAATATAATAGGATTTCAATATTTTTATATTGGAGAGGTATACATTAGGTCATAAGAGAATGTTCCACAGATAGGAAAAATGGTAAATATAAGAATAAATGGGAAGATTATACATACATCTCAGTTTTATGACAGTTCCCCCTGGGGGAGTAACATTTGTTTTGGTTTCAAATTAGTAACGGGCATCATAAAAACACCCTTGCCAAAAATTGAGTGACTTTTGCATCACGGAATAAGTTCAACCTGGTGTTCTACTGGCTGTGGATGATGAGGATGAGGATAAGGAGGAGGATAACACCAAACAGACCAAATCAGGAAGTGGATAGCCATGTGTGGTAGTGAAGAGGGGCATGAGAATACACCTCCACAAAAAAAGACAATGTATTTGAGGTTATGTTTCACTGTTTTCATTAGGTGCTGTACAGAAGTCATGCCCAATCCAGCCCTTGTTCATTTTTATAAGCGTCAACCTGTCAGCATTGTCAGTTGACAGGCAGATGCGCTTATCTGTTATAATTTTACCAGCGGTACTAAAAACCCGCTCTGACAGAACGATAGCAGCAGGGCAGGCCAGGACATCCAAGGCATAGAGAGCCAGTTCATGCCATATGTCCATCTTGGATACCCAATAATTAAAAGGCACAGAGGAATCCCGGAGGACGTTTGTACAATCTGCAAGGTACTCCCTCACCATTTTCCCAAATATTGCACTTCTTGTGACAACACCCCTTGCCTTTGCGGCGTCACGATGGGAGTGTCTGAGAAAACAGTCCCAGAAGTTTGCCATTGTTCCCCTGCCTGAGTTGGATGGTACTTCTGTCTCTCTCGCTTGGACTCCTTGGTTGTACAACAATCTCTGATGTCTGCTGCCAGCAATCTCACATGGGAATTTTTTCTGTAATTCCGCTACAAGGGCCCTCTGGTACAGCAACATTTTTGTACACCTCTCTGCCTCTGGAAGAAGAGATTGAAAGTTCTCCTTGTAGAATGGGTCTAGAAGTGTCACCAACTAGTAATGTGTGTCACAGAAAATTTTTATAATACGAGGGTCAAGGGAAATGCAGCGCAACATAAAGTCAGCCATGCGTGCCATACTGCTAACAGGAAAGACTCCCATGTCCTCACCAACAGGACGACTGACCATGCTGCCCTCCTCCTCCTCCTGATCCTCATCCTTCTCCTTCCTGTCCTCAGGCCATCCCTGCTGAACAGATGATATGAGAGCTGTGCTTGTAGTACCATCTATAGCGCATGAAAGTAGCTAATTTCTTCCTCCTCCTTCTCATTGTCTACCAATCCACATTGCGACGACATGAACATGGGCTGAGTGTAATCACCATGTATGGTTCCTTGCTCCATGTCCTCATGCTCTGCCTGCAATGAATCCTCTTTAATTGTGAGCAGAGAGGTTTTCAGAATGCTGAGAAGTGGGATGGTGATGCTAATTATGGCGTTATCGCCTCTCACCATCTTGGTGCAGTCCTCAAAGTTCTGGAGGATGGTGCATACTGTATGTCTGACATCAATGTCCACTCCTGAGATCTTATGTGTGGAGTCTGAACTGAACATCGACGGCCATGTTGATGCTGGTAGTCAACAACTGCCCTCTTGTGCTCACAAATCCTTTCCAACATATGCAGAGTAGAGTTCCAATGCATGGGGACATTACCCACCATTCGGTAAGATGGAGGCTGCAAACGCTGCTGAAGCATGGCAAGGGTGACTTTCTAAAATGGGCAGACAGACGGTGTACTTTCACTAGCAGATCCGGCAGCTCCGGGTAGCTTTTGAGAAAATGTTGAGCCATGAGGTTAAGCACATCGGCCAGGGAAGGTACGTGTGTGAGCTCACCTTGCCTCAGAACTGCCACCAGGTTCCACACATGACCATGCCTAGCTGTAGGCTCAGCGTTGTGATCCAAATATCTTACTGCTCTTTCAGCGCTGTCCACATCTGTTCTGCTTTGTGCGGCTTGTCACCTATGCAGATTAGCTTCAGCACAGCCTGTTGCCGCTTGGCTGAGGCAGTGCTGCAGTGCTTCCAGTTTCTGACTGATGTGTTAATTTCAGAGATGGAGGCTGAAGTGCAGGAGCTGTAGACTGTGGGGGCAACTCTGATTGACGTAGGGTCTGCAATCCTCGGCGTGGGAAGGATGTGTTCCATCCCAAGGTCTGACTGGGTCCCGGCTTTCACTATGTTAACCCAGTGTGCCGTCAGTGAGATGTACCATCCCTACCCACAAGCACTTGTCCACGTGTCCGTGGTTAGGTGGACTTTCCTAGTAACAGCATTGTTGAGGGCACGGGTAATTTTGTGGGACACATGCTGGTGTAATGCCGGTATGGCACAACGGGAGAAATAGTGGCGACTGGGGACCGAGTACCTTGGGACGGCTGCCACCATCAGATTGCGGAAAGCTTCCATCTCAACGAGCCTAAAAGGCAACATTTCAAGTTCAAGCAGACAAAAAATGTGCAAATTAAGTGCTGTGACCTGAGGGGCATTGGCTGCGTATTTCCGTTTGCATTCCAATGACTGGGGTATAGACAACTGAAGGCTTGGCTTGGACAAAGATGTGGACAGGCTTGATAATGGTGCTGGCTGACTGTGGGCAACAACAGGTGCAGGGCCCGAGGCATCTTGATAGGCACGGTAAACTGGGGATTGGCTTGTACACAAAACAGTGGAAAAAGCATTGTTGTCACTTGCAGACAGTGTTCCTGGAGCCTGAGGTTCGGCCCACAAAGATGGGGGCTTTGCTGCCATGTGCCTAATCATGCTTGTGGTGGTCATGCTGGTAGTTTGCCTACCCATGCTGATGCGGGCATGGCAAGTGCTGAAAATGACCTCTTTGGGGTTATCAGCAGAGTCTTTAAAAAATAGCCAGTCCTCAGGAAGATCTAACAGTTGGAATGGCAACTTCCATCATTTTTGGTGTTTCGGGGGAACGGATGCATGCCTTCTGTCTGCGGCCACCACACTGCTTCTTCCTGTCTGTTTGGGTGATATGCCTCGTTCCCCATGTGTGCTGCTGTCCTCGCTCTGCATGTCCTCCTGCCAGGTTGGGTCAGTCACTATGTCATCCACCACCTTTTCTTCCACATCTGCACCCTGCTCCTCCTCCTGACTTTCCGGCAATTGTGTCTCATCATTGTCCACCTCTTATGACCGTGTCTGCTCAAAGATTTGTGCATCGCTACATGGAATATCATCTTGCCCCACTTCAAGTGGAGAGGGTGAGAGTCACGAATCTCCAAATGGAAAACTGAACAGCTCTTTAGAGTGTCCGAGAGTGGAATCAGTTGTCTCAGGGAACTTCGCATGGTGGGAGTAAGGAGGATCAAGGTGAGTAATATCCGGTCCACACTCACGGCTACTCAAACTTGACCGGGTGGAAGACGTGGTAGTGGTGGTGGCTAAGTGACTGGAAGCATTATCCAACCAGCAACCATTTCACACTGCTCTTGCTTCAATAGTGGTGTGGTGCGGTCACCTAGAAACTGGGACAGGAAGGTCGAGCGCGAAGATGTGGGTCTTTGCTGTGGTCCACTTTCAGCTTGGCCACGGCCTCGTCCTCTGCATGCACCATCAGCATCATGTCCACTTCCCCATCCCTTGCCCCTTGCCTTGCCCATTTTAAATGGACAACTGAAATATTTTAAAAGCTCAATACAAATGGATTTATTTGGAGAAAAATTATATGCCTGCAAAGCAAAGATTTTTCCAACACAGATACACCAGGCCTTAGCCTGAGATAACAGACTGTATTAATTTTTTGGGAGGTTTTGTGTTCACTTTTGAAAACCCAAAATAATGAGTAGAACAAGGCTAGCAGACAGAACTATCCAACGTATGCCTGTGAAGCAAAGATTTTTCCAACGCAGATACACCAGGCCTCAGCCTGAGATAACAGACTATTTTATTTTTTTTATTCTTTGGCTAAATAGTGCTGTACATAAGTACAGTTTCACCCAGGACAAAAAAAGAAAACCGCCATAAACTGGCCAAACTTTGAGCATGCACAGATATGAACTGCACAGAGAAACCACACCAAAAATGTGTGGCCTGTATTTTTTTGGTAGAGCTAAATACTGCTGTATTTAACCAAAAGTGACAGCCAGGTAAAAAAAGAAAACAGCCGTAAACTGGCCAAACTAAGAGCACGCACAGATATGAGCTGGCACGGAGATAACACATCAAAAAATGGGTGGCCTGTATTTTTTGGGGGGGCTAAATACTGCTGTGTTTAACCAAAACTGACAGCCAGGAAAAAAAAAAGAAAACAGCCATAAACAGGCCAAACTTGGAGCACGCACAGATATGATCTGGCACAGTGATACCACACCAAAAAATGTGTGGCCTGTATTATTTTTTTGTGGCTAAATAGTCCTGTATTTAACAAAAAGTGATAGCCAGGCAAAAAAAAAGAAAAAAAAAAAGAAAATAGCCATAAACCAGCCAAACTTGGAGCATGCACAGATATGTGCTGGCACTGAGATACCATACCAAAAAATGTGTGGCCTGTATTTTTTTGGGGGGCTAAATACTGCTGTATTTAACCAAAAGTGACAACCAGGCAAAAAAATCAGCCGTAAACTGGCCAACGTTTGAGCACGCACAGATATGAGCTGGCACGGAGATACCACACCAAAAAATGTGTGGCCTGTATTCCAATTACACCTGGGGCTAGTTATATACAACTAGTATATCCCACAGGTAGCAGCAGCAGCGCCAGAACACAGGAAGGGAATCGATCCTCTTGATGTATGCAATGATCTATATACACACATACAGTGCCTGCAGGCCTTGCACTGATGTGTATACAGCGACATACACTACCTTGCCTGCCTAACACTGGAACCTATGTACTCCAGAATTAGTCCTTAGAAGGACTGTTGGTTTAGCTGCATGTGAGTATTTAGGATGGTAGACCCCACACTAACTAAGAAATCCCCAATTCTGACCCTATCAAGGCAGCTGCTCTCCCTACACTCTCTCAATCCAGAGCTGAATGTGCCGAGCAGGGCGGCATCTGGTCTCTTATACCCCTGATGATGCTGTGCGACCAGTCAATCACTGCACGACCACAAGAAAGATCGCTGTGGCGTTTCATAGCCTGGCAAGACAATCCATGCAGGGTGATTTGGTCTCTAAAGTTCACCAAAAATACTGGGTGGAGACCCGAGTTTCCGCCGAGTAATCCTGGAAATGCTCGGTGCTTGCCGAGTACACCGAGTACAGTGGTATATGCAACAGAAATGGACTTATTGTTTATGTAAAGGAGGACTTTACACTAGCCTGACAGCAGATGGCGATAGTGTGAAGTTATATGTTTGCTGTGTTGTGGGGAGGGAAGTTCTCTATCTATTGTTGTTGTTGTACTTTTACTTTCACTTTTAAGTGTATTATACCAGCAGCACGGGCTGTGTGCTTCTGAATTCTCTTATATCATGTATACCCATATGAAGTAAATACTGTTTACTCAAGATAACTTGCTCAATGAAGTTCTCTTATGTTCCGGTGGGTTCTCAAAAGATACACTCTGCTACAGGTTATGGGCCCAGAACAGAGACACCCAGAACACAGAATCCCAGAAGATAATTAAAAGCAATAACCTCAGATACCGGAGAAGCAGATAAGATAAAACCCAGTGAACAGATGCTGAAAAAAATCCAGATACAGAGGGACAAAGGAATTTATGATTCCAGGAACTGGATGACCGCACACTGGAGATCATTACAGAGAATCACCACACACAGGATATACAGGAACTTTAAAGAAGAAAGAAGAATATCTTCATAAAACAAGTAAGATTATACAAAAATGATGTGCAGCACTAAGCTGAAACTCACAGTAGCTAAGAAGAAAAGTGAAAATTATCAGTTGAAATTCAAAGTAGAGATGTTGTTATCTAAGGATGATTTATGGGAAGTAATCATTACAAATAGACCTGATGAAGATAATCAGACATGGGATAGAAAGAATAGAGAAGCGAGAGCCACCATTAGCTTATTAGTGGATGATGCTCAATTAATACACATAAGAAATGAGGATGCAGCGAAAGGAATGTGGGACGCATTAAGAAAATTACATGAAAGACCCCGTTTAAATCACAAGTTATTTCTATTAAGAAAGCTTTACAGTATGAGATTGAGTGCAAATGCCGACATGCAGAAGCACATATTCTCAATGATGGAAGTAATAGCACAGGTAAGGTCTATTGGTGAAGACATTAAAGAAAGTCATGTAGCAGCAAAATTATTGTGCAGATTACCAGATTCGTATACAGCCTTAATAAATGCACTAGAGACAAGATCTGAAAAAGACATCACATTAGATTTTGTGAAAACAAGACCAATAGATGAATATCAGAGAAGAAGAGAACAATCAAGTGATTCTTCTACTGAAAGGGACAGTGGAAACACTCTTAAAGCTACAGAATTTAAAAAACCCTATAATAGAGACAAGAGAATGTTTCAGATGTAAGAAAAAAGGTCATTTAAAGACAGACTGTACCATATGGAAAGCAGAACAAAAAAATTACAACATAGAGAGCATAAACAGAAAGTGAAAAAACACAATTTCTGATTCATGTGAGAATAATTGGAATGGCACATTTAAAGTAACAGACAAGAAATCATCACTTGGTTAGTTTATTGATTCAGGAGCAATGAGTCATGTGACAAGTCACAAGAATTTCTTCACTGATCTTGATTTAGATAAGAAAGAAGCCATTTATCTTGCAGATGGAAGCAAAATAACCGCAGAAGTTATAAGACAAGGTATACTAAACTGTTCAAACAAGTTTGGACAAGATTCAAAGATACTTGTACAGAATGTGTTGTATGTTCCAAAATTGGAAGGTGGATTGTTATCTGTGAAGCGTTTAACAGCAAATGGACTCACTGTAAAATTCAAAGACAATGAGTGTGCAATTCTAGCAGGAAACAAGGTGATAACCAATGTCAAAGCAGATGAACAATTATATCATCTTGACACACCAAAGGAACAGATGAAGGTATGTACACATGATCACAAGAACTGTACTCACGTGTGGCATAGACGTCTAGGACACAGACACCCTGACATTTTAAGGGAACTACAAAGAAAAAATTGACAAAAGATCTAAAGATATCAGATTGCTCAATTACCATAAGATGTGAATGTTGTATAAAATCTAAAGCCACAAGAATATCTATTCCAAAAGAAAGTGAGATGAAAATCAAAAAACCACTTGATTTGGGGCATACTGACGTACATGGACCCATCCAAGTGACTACATCAGGAGGAAATAGATACATGGTGACTTTCATAGACGAATACTCAAGATACACAGTCGCATACTTAATTAAGAATAAAAGTGAAGTTTTTGATAAACTTGTAGACTACGTAGCAAGGTTGAGTAATAAATTTCAAAGGAAGCCAATTGTCATCAGAAGTGATAATGGAGGTGAATTTACAGGTCACAAAATTGAAAACTACTTAAGACAAAATGGTATAGAACACCAGAAAACTGTACTGTACACACCTGAACAAAAAGGTGTAGCAGAAAGGAAAAGCAGAACTCTGACAGAAATGATGAGATGTATGCTGACAGATTCCAAACTACCAGAGAAATATTGGGGTGAGGCAGCAATGACAGGTACACAGCTACAAACAGACACAGAACCAAGACGTTCAATGAGAGAGAACAAAGGTAAACCACCAAAACGTTTCTCATACAAGACAAGCACAAGTAAAATTTATGAACCTACCACTTGGGAAGACATATCTAAACTCCCTAAAGAAGAAGCTAATAAATGGATAGAAGCAACAGAAACAGAAATGAAATCCATGCATGACTCAAATACATGGACACTCACAGATTTACCAGAAGGAAGAAAAGCCCTAGGATGTAAATGGATTTTTAAAGTAAATTACCAAACAGATGGCACACCTGAAAGATACCGAGCAAGACTTGTAGCTAAACGGTATTCTCAAAAATATGGAGAAGACTATGATGAGACATTTGCTCCAGTTGTCAAACATACTACAATAAGAAGTTTACTTACAGTTGCAGCAATGACACAGATGGAACTGATACATCTGGATGTAAAGACAGCATTTTTGAATGGAGATTTAACAGAAGACATTTACATGGAAAAACCTCCAGGACTCAAAGATGGAAGAAACCCAAACAAAGTTTCAAACTACAGAAAAGCATATATGGTTTAAAGCAAGCAGCTAAGGCGTGGAATGACAAAATCCCGGAAGTGCTTACAAATGAAAAATTTCAAAGAAGCAAAGCTAATCCATGCGTGTACACAATAAGGCTGAAGAATAGATGGATTTATGTACTCATATATGTAGACGACATTTTGATTTGTTCTGATCAAGAAAGGGATAAAGAAAACATTCTAAAAGTCCTGAAGTGACATTTCGAAATCAAAGACTTGGGAAATGTGAAACAGTACCTAGGAATACAGATAGAAAGAGAAGACAGAAGTCTCCTACTGAATCAAAATCACATGATTCAAGATATAACAGAAAAATTTGGATTGAAGGATGCAAAAACAGTAAAAGTCTCCAATGGAAACTAATTATCTTAAAGAGATGAATAGTGAGAACATCGCAGCAGAAGTAGGAATCCTGAGTAGAAAGGTGTCAATACCAAATAAAGCTGACTGGAATGCTGTGAAGAGAGTAATACGTTATTTGAAAGGAACTAGCAATGTTAAACTCAAACTAGCCACAAGTGATAATTGTGTTTTAACAGGATACATTGATGTAGATTGGGCTGGAGATCCAACTGACAGAAGATCTACCAGTGGACATATTTTTTTCCTCTCAGGTGGACCAATAAGTTGGACAAGTAAGAAACAATCAATTGTGACACGGTCTTCAGCAGAAGCAGAGTATGTTGCCGCAGCACATGCAAGTCAAGAAGTTCTGTGGTTATGACAATTGTTGACAGATTTAGGACAACCACAGTTGGAACCGACAAAATTGAAAGCGGACAATCAAGGATGTCTTGTTCTTGCTCAGATGGAAAGAGTCAATCCAAGAACCAAGCATATTGATGTGAAGTATCATTTTTTGAGAGATCATCAGGAACAAGGAGTCTTGAAGTTAGAATATTGTCCTACTGAAGAAATGACAGCAGACATCTTCACGAAGGTGTTGAATGCTGATAAACACCAGAGACTAATAAAAAAGTTGGGTTTGACTGAATAAGTCCTTACTGTTGAGAAAGGGTGTTGGCATATGCAACAGAATGGACTTATTGTTTATGTAAAGGAGGACTTTATACTAGCTTGACAGCAGATGGCGATAGTGTGAAGTTATATGTTTGCTGTATTGTGGGGAGGGAAGTTCTCTATTGTTGTTGTACTTTAACTTTCGCTTTTGAGTGTATTATACAGGTAGCAAGGGCTGTGTGCTTCTGAATTCTCTTATCTCACGTTTACCTATATGAAGTAAATACTGTTTACGCAAGATAACTTGCTCAATGAAGTTCTCTTATATTCCAGGGGATTCTCAAAAGATACACTCTGCTACAACTCGGGCGAGTACCAAGTAGTGGCGAGTATGTTCACTCATCACTAGTTACTATCCATAAATTTTTATGACATTTGTGTTCTACTAAGTGTTACGGTTCTGCAGCACGGGACTAGGGTATGAGGGAGAAAACTGACCCTGCTCTGTGGCTAGGCTGGTGCCCTATGATGGAGTGGGTGACCCATTCCTTGTGAATAGACCCACCGACGATCCTAGGCTAATCTCAAGCGAAGACCTATTGATAGGGGGAAGGGGGATCTCTGAAAGATATAAGGGCTGGGTACAAAAACGGGTCACCTCCTAACAGAAAACACAAAGAAGGCTGCAGAAGCAAATTGAAAACAGAAACTGAGGCTAGTGGAACCAGAGGTCCCAGAATTGCACTAATTAAACACACAGAGAGCAAAGCAAGGCTCCAAGCCAGACTTCAAGTGGATTAACACTGTTGTCCAGCAAGGAATGAGAGACAGGTGCAGATTAATAAAGGGTGATACTATTACCTGACCAAAGGCAACCCCAGCACCAGGCGAAAAAGACCAGCAGCCAAAACACTGCAAGAAAATGGCAGATAGTCACAAACTGAGCAGATTCTAACACCAAGCTGGTATTTGCGGCACCTGAGTGTGGCTGAGCAAAAATCCAGTTTGAGCTATTGCATGAGGTATCAGGGCTCCTAGAGAAGAAGGCTTTCACTGGTTCCTCACCCTCCTCATCTTTATTTAAATCTAAATAAAAAACTATAAATACTGGCCCAGACCCTGACACCTCATGCATGGTCTAGTGCTGTCTGCAGCTGTGCTATTATAGAATTTCTACTGTGTTTCAATTGATGCTACTTTTCCTCGGGTCTGCCCCTAATTTTTGGAAATGTTTGGACTCCAAGTTGTGTCTCCTTCATGTGTGTTGCCTGAATTTGGCAGACATCTCAGAGCATCAGGCCTACATCTGTCACTCATCCACCTGATAATAATAACTTTATTTCTATAGCGCCAACATTTTCCACAGTACTTTACATTTCAGAAGGGACTTGTACAGATGGTAGACATTACAGCATAACAATAATCACATAGATCATAACAGATACCAAGAGGAATGAGGGCCCTGCTTGCAAGCTTACAATCTATGAGGAAAAAAGGTAGACACGAAAGGTGGGAGGTAACAGTTGCCTTCATTGTTCGGATCAGCCATAATCTTAAGTGTGTAACAGTGCAGACACAGAGGGCTAATGGATGCATAAAGCATGTGGGAACATGATGCGGGGAACCTGGTTATGGTAAAACTTTTGACTGTGCCACACAGGGATAGTTAGGTTAATGTGTTGAGGCTGTCTGAATAAATGCATTTTTAGGGCACACTTAAAATTGTAGGGATTGGGGACTAATCGTATTGACCTGGGAAGTGCATTCCAATGAATTGGCACAGCATGTGTATTGTCTTGGAAACGGGAGTGGGAGGGTCTGATTATTGAGGATGCTAACCTCAGGTCATCAGCAGAATGGAGGGCACAGGTAGGGTGGTAGGCTGAGACGAGGGAGGAGATGTAGGGTGGTGCTGGGCCGTGGAGTGCTTTGTGGGTGAGGGTAATAAGTTTGTACTGGATTCTGGAGTGGATGGGTAGCCAGTGTAATGACTGGCACAAGGTAGAGTCATCGGTGTAACGATTGGTGAGGAATATGATCCTGGCTGCAGCATTCAAGACAGATTGGAGGGGGGAGAGTTTGGTAAGAGGGAGAACGATTAGAAGAGAGTTACTATAGTCCAGATGAGAATGAATAAGAGAAACAGTAAGAATTTTTGCGGAGTCAAAAGTAAGAAAAGTTCTAATTCTAGAAATGATTTTGAGGTGCAGATAACAAGAGCGAGCCAGTGATCAGATATGGGGGGAGAATGAAAGCTCGGAGTCAATTATGGCCCCATGACAGTGAGCATGTTGCTGGGGAGTAAGGGTGGAACCACACACAGAAATGGCAATGTCAGGCATAGGTGCACTAGTAGAGGGGGGAAACACAAGGAGTTCAGTCTTTGACAGGTTCAGTTTCAGATATAGTGAGGACATGATGTTAAACACAGTGTTTAGACAATCGCTGGTGTTTTCTAAGAAGGCGGGCGTGATGTCAGGAGAAGCATATAATTGGGTGTCGTCAGCATAGAGATGGTACTGGAAATCAAATCTACTGATTATTTGACCAATATGGGCAGTGTACAAACAGAAGAGGAGGGGGTCTAGAACTGATCCTTGAGGAACCCCAACAGTAAGTGAAAGATATGGGGAGGAGGAGCCAGCAAAAGATACAGTAAAGGAGCGGTCAGAGAGATAGGAGGAAAACCAGGAGAGAACGGTGTCTTTGATGCCAATGGAGCAGAGCATAGTGTGGAGGAGCTGGTGATCCACAGTGTTGAATGCTGCAGAGAGATCCAAGAGAATTAGCATGGAGTAGTGACCATTAGATTTATCAGTAGATCATTAGAGACTTTAGTGAGGGCAGTTTCACCAGAGTGTAAAGAGCGGAAACCGGATAGTAAAGGGTCGAGAAGAGAGTTATCTGAGAGACAGGTCTACAGTTAGCGGCACAGTTTTGGTCGAGGGATAGTTTTTTAAGTAGTGGATGTATGATGGCATGCTTAAATGAGGAGGGAAAGATACCAGAAGAAAGGGAGATGTTAAATATTTTTGTCAGATGGGCGGTGACAGCAGGGGAAAGGGACTGGAGGAGATGTGATGGAATGGGGTCACTGGTGCAAGTGGTAGGGCGAGAAGATGCAAAGAGCCTGCTTACTTCTTCTTCTGCTAGGCTGGTTTCACACTTCCGTCTGACTTGCCCCCCAAAAAACGCATGCACCAAAACCTGCAAAAAGCGCACACAAACGCATGATGCGTTTTTTCCATGCGCTTGTGTGCGCAAAAAACGTGCAGCAAAAAAATACAAGTGTGAAAGTAGCCTTACTTGTTCAAAATCAGAGAGTGAGCTAGATGCAGTGGGGAAGGAAGGAAAATGTATGGTATGAGGTGATTGGGAGATAATTTCCTGTCGGATATGGTCAATTTTTTCTTTGAAGTAATTGGCCAGATTGTCAGCTCGAAGCTCCATGGTTGGGGCCTGCACTCTTGGGTTGAGTAGGGAACGAAATGTGTCAAAGAGACATTTCGGGTTATTGGACAGTGAGGTGATGAGGGTGTTGAAATAGGTTTGTTTGGAGAGGTGAAGGGCAGTGTTGAATGTTCTAAGCATAAACTTATAATGGATGAAATATTCGTGTAGATTGGATTTTCTCCACAGATGTTCGGCACACCTGGAGCACCGCTGCAGGAAACATGTTTGCAGGGTGTGTCAGGGTTGTCGCCATCTGTGTCGTGTTGTTCTATGTCTAGGAGGTGAAATTTCATCCAGGGCACTTTGAAGTGTTTCATTGTAATGCTTCAGTGCAGAATCAGGCCATGAGAGGGAGGGGCCAATGATGACTGCAAGTTCTTTATTAGTTTTTGGGTGTTAATGGCCTGTATATTTCTATAAATGTGGACAGTGGGGGTGACCTGAGCGTGATGGCAGTTCTTGATAGAGAATGAAAGAAGGTTGTGGTCAGAGAGGAGCGGGAAAGGGGAGTTAGCGAAATCATCCACTGCACAAAGCCGAGAGAAGACCAAGTTGAGGGAGTTTTCGTCTTCTTGCATTGGAGAGTTAGTAAGCTGCAAACGGCCGAATGAGGAGGCTAGAGATAAAAGGTGAGTAGCAGATGGGGAGAGGTGAAGAGCAATGGGGATGCTGAAATCACCCATGATGAGGGTGGGGATGTCACAGGAGAGAAAATATGGAAGCCAGGTGGCAAAATGATCCAGGAACTGATGGGAGGGGCCGGGAGGATGATACACCACCGCCACTCTCATGGAGAAGGGGTGTAGAGTCTGATGGCATGGACCTCAAAAGAAGGGAAGACAAGTGAGGGTACTTGAGGGATAACCTGAAAGGTATATTTTGGTGATAGGAGCAGATCAATGCCTCCACCTGCTCTATTGTCTGATCTTGGGGTATTAGAAAAGTGTAGTCCCCTATATGAAAGAGCAGCAGCAGCGATGGTGTCTGACTGCTGAATCCAAATTTCAGTAAGAGCCAGAAGGTTAAGAGAATTGGAAAGGAAGAAGTCATGGATGAAGGAGAGTTTATTACGCACTGAGCGAGAATTCCAAAGGGCACAATTAAGAGAGACAGAAGGCAGCAAGGGAACATAAATAAGATTAGATGGGTCTCTGAGTGTAGCAGTTGGGGGGTTTGATTTTATATAACATGGTGGACCAGTGTTGGGAGCAATGTCTCCTGAGACTAGGAGAAGGAGAATAGAAAGAGTGAGCAGGTGGTTAGGTGATTTGTGAGAGCATCTCTGATGTTGAATGATGGGACTGAATGGATCTGTGCAATTTAGCAAAGTGAAAAGAACGTGAGTGCTATACATAGGAGAGGAAAGGAGTGAGGGGTCGATATGGATGGGGTGTAAAGAGTTAATGCCAGGGCGGTGAATGTGTATGAATGCAGCAGTCAGGATATAAAATATACAAATGCATATGGTATATATTTGTTGTAATCCAAATGTACAGGGAATAGATGTATATAAATGTCTTACCTGTCTCCTGCCTTGTCTAACTGCCATGTTATAACTGCCTCATACTTTGATCAAATGTACTTTGATTAAATGTACATAAATGCCCCTCCTGCATAAATGCATCCCCAAGCTATGTCTGAATATACAGTAGGCTAAGGCTTAGATCTGTTTTTTTTTTTGGCTCTTCTCGTTAACAATCAAACTAAACTAGGACAGCAGGGTACAATAAATGTAGTGGTCAGATAGATCCAGTGTCCTGGCCAACATGCATCAATGTCTGCCCTTGATCAATGTCCGCCCCTAATTTAAGCTGTTTGGGAATCTTTTTTGCCCCCCCTTAAGGTGTTGTCTATGCCTTTTATTTTGCCTCCCATTGAATTTAGTGAGGTTCGGGTATGTTCGACGAAACATCGGAACATTCGCCTAACCGAACCTTGAAAGGTTCGCTCCTCTCTAGTTACAACCTCTGTGGCCTTTCAGAAAAAGTGGGTATATAATGACAGACCATGTGACACTAAGATTGCACACAGGTGCATGTGACTTATGAAAGTAATTCCTTGCACCAGAAATTATTAGGAGATTCATAGCGAAAGGGATGAATACAAATGCAATATATGTATGTATATACCAATGGCGCTAAGGCGTACAACCACAGAGCACAAAGCGGCAAGTATTAGGACAACACACCACTCAAATTGTCTCCATAAAAATAATAATAAATAAACCTTCTATAAACTTGCGGTAGTTGAATGTGTCCTGGTTAAAAAACATAAAATTGAAAGGAGATATCCTATGAAGAGATCTGTTACCTTTAATGGAGCTAAAACTGGCGAGCACGGAGAAGAGTCTTCAGAAGACAGATAAATGTCCAGGTCCTTTCCAAAGATACTCCCCGACACAGCGATATATAAAGTTACTGGAGCTAAAGGGTGCTACCTCCTAGCATGCCGCCATCCCAGCCGGTGACTGGCGTGCAGCTGGAGGTATATCACGGCAGGCTGTAGAGATAACAGCCGCCGCTTGCAAAAGCAGGCCTGCAAGGTCCGAAAACGCTGAAGGACCTTGCGTGACGTCACAGTCACGTGGGAGGTCACGTCACAGGCAAAGAAGCGCTATGAGGCGCTGAAGGGGCCAGAATACAATGGCAAATCCTACGCGTTGCGGAATTCACTGATTCCTTCTTCAGGGTTGGCCCCCTGGGACAAGAGTAACCCTTATATAGCCTCCATTGTATAGCCTCCAGTGACAAAACATCATATTATACATTAAAAGCAAATAGCTCAATTTCGCTGTTTAAAACAATTGGGATCAGAGTATTTAATTCAAATATCCATTTGCTTTCTACCCTGGACATTTGATGGATAAAGTTACCTTTCCTAAAGCTTCTTTTAACAATTTGGATCCCAGTCACCTTAGTGTCCCTTAAAGAGCCCCCATGATGTGTAAGGTAATGGTTAGAAAGGGGGTGACCTGTGAATCTCTTACAAATATTTCGTAGATGTTCCCCAATTCTGACATTTAGGGGACGTATCGTTCGTCCTATATATAATTTATCACATGGACATGTGATACAATATATCACCCCCTTCTTGTCACAGGTGATGAAATCACGAATCTGAATCTCCATAGACTTATTCACAATGGAGAGTTGTTTCTTACTGCCTAATTTTCTGCAAGGTGCACATTTTTTGCAGGGAAAAAAAACATTTAATTGCTGTTGTAGATGGGAATTGGGGCCTGGTGTTGATATAGAAATAGAAGGAGCTACCAGGTTACCCAAATTGTTTGCCCTTCTAAAGACAAACCTGGGGCTAGCTGGCTGAACTTCCCCTATGGTTTTATCATTTTTCAAAATACCCCAGTGTTTATTTACAATTTTTCTGAGAATTTGACTATTTGAATTATATTGAGTGATGATAGGAATCTCATCTATAATGGAATTTTCTTTATTTTTTATTTTATGTCTGAGGAATTGTTCCCTCAGTATGTTCCCAATATGTTCCCTGGTGGCTCGCAGGGATTGGGTATCATATCCTTTTTGGCAGAATTTTTGAATTAGAGTTTCAGCTTCAGTTAGATTTTCCTGTGAGTTGGAGCAGTTTCTATGAGCCCATATAAATTGGCTCTTTGGAATATTAAGAAGCCAACTTGGGAGATGGCAACTTTCTAATGAAATATAATTGTTTGAGTCAGTGGGTTTATGAAATAGTTGTGTCTGGATGGTGTTGTCCTCGATAAAGATTTTTAGGTCTAAAAAGTTAATCTCCGTGAGACTAGTAGTTGCAGTGAATTTTACAAAATAACAATTTTTATTCAATTCATCAAAAACTTCTGTTTCTGGTACAAATTTTTATTCTCCGTTGCCCCTAAAGACCACAACATGGCTAGCCTATGGTCTGATAGGAAAGAAAGACTATGCAATATTCAAAGGTTTTTTTGCTCTCCACATGAAGATGTATCAGTCCCCTATAGTAAAGAAGATATCAATCTAGGTATAAGTTCTTTGAAAACATTGGAACAGCTTCTCATAAAAGAGATGAGGGACCTATGGGAGATTGCTACATTGGAAAGGTACATTTCCAGGGATATCATCCCTAAGGGACTTGTTGTGTATAAACCCCTTTCGGGGGATATTGGTGATGGGGACACTTTAGCTGAATGAGACAGTATGTTCCATGACTTCTCCAAAAAAGCAGTATCCTTTATTATCAAAAAAAGAAAGGATGGCTTGATTAACTCCATTACAAAACCCTAACCGTGACATAAAAAGCCATCCACAACCTGTCTCCTCCATACATCTGTGACCTCGTCTCCTGGTACTTTCCCGCACGCAACCTCCGATCCTCGCAAGATCTCCTTCTCTACTCCCCTCTTATCTCCTCTTCCCACAATCGCATACAAGATTTCTCTCGTGCATTATTATTATTATTATTATTATTTATTGTTATAGCGCCATTTATTCCATGGCGCTTTACATGTGAGGAGGGGTATACATAAAAACAAGTACAATAATCTTAAACAATACAAGTCATAACTGGTACAGGAGGAGAGAGGACCCTGCCCGCGAGGGCTCACAATCTTCAAGGGATGGGTGGTAATACAGTAGGCGAGGGTAGAGCTGGTCGTGCAGCGGTTTGGTCGATCGGTGGTTACTGCAGGTTATAGGCTTGTCGGAAGAGGTGGGTCTTCAGGCTCTTTTTGAAGGTTTCGATGGTAGGTGAGAGTCTGATATGATGTGGTAGAGAGTTCCAGAGTAGGGGTGATGCGCGAGAGAAATCTTGTATGCGATTGTGGGAAGAGGAGATAAGAGGGGAGTAGAGAAGGAGATCTTGTGAGGATCGGAGGTTGCGTGCAGGAAAGTACCGGGAGACGAGGTCACAGATGTATGGAGGAGACAAGTTGTGGATGGCTTTGTATGTCATGGTTAGGGTTTTGTAATGGAGTCTCTGGGCAATTGGGAGCCAGTGAAGGGATTGACAGAGGGGAGAAGCTGGGGAATAGCGGGGGGACAGGTGGATTAGTCGGGCAGCAGAGTTTAGAATAGATTGGAGGGGTGCGAGAGTGTTTGAGGGGAGGCCACAGAGCATGAGGTTGCAGTAGTCAAGGCGAGAGATGATGAGGGTATGGACTAGGGTTTTTGCAGATTCTTGGGTGAGGAATGAACGGATGCGTGAAATATTTTTGAGTTGAAGTCGGCATGAAGTGGAAAGGGTTTGGATATGTGGTTTGAAGGAGAGATCAGCGTCAAGGATTACTCCGAGGCAGCGAGCTTGTGGGACTGGGGAGAGTGGGCAGTCATTTACTGTAATTGATAGGTTCGTAGGGGGGGTCGCGTGAGATGGGGGAAAGATGATGAATTCTATTTTGTCCATGTTGAGTTTCAGATATCTAGTGGAGAAGAAGGATGAAATAGTGGACAGACATTGAGGGATTCTGGTTAGTAGGGAGGTGATATCTGGTCCAGAGATGTAGATCTGTGTGTCATCAGCATAAAGATGATACTGAAAGCCATGAGATTCTATGAGCTGTCCCAGGCCAAAGGTGTAAATAGAGAACAGCAGGGGCCCAAGGACTGAACCTTGTGGGACTCCGACAGATAGGGGGCGAGGTGAGGAGGTGGTGTGTGAGTGGGAGACGCTGAATGTCCGGTCTGTTAGGTATGATGAGATCCAGGAGAGGGCCAAGTCTGTGATGCCGAGGGATGAGAGGGTCTGTAATAATAGGGAATGGTCCACTGTGTCAAAGGCAGCCGACAGGTCCAGGAGGAGGAGGACAGAGTAGTGTCGCTTGCTCTTGGCAGTTAAGAGGTCATTGGTGACCTTAGTAAGGGCTGTTTCAGTGGAGTGGTGTGACCGGAAGCCAGATTGTAAGCGGTCGAAGAGGGAGCAAGAAGAGAGATGGGAGGACAGTTCAAGGTAGACGTGTTGTTCCAGTAGCTTGGAGGCGTATGGGAGAAGTGATATAGGGCGATAGCTAGATACAGAGGATGGGTCAAGAGAGGGCTTTTTGAGGATAGGTGTGATGGAGGCATGTTTAAAGCTTGAGGGGAAAACACCAGTTGTTAGTGATAGGTTGAAGAGATGGGTTAGGGTTGGGATGAAGACTGTGGTGAGGTTTGGGATGAAGTGGGATGGGATCGGGTCGAGTGCACAGGTGGTGAGATGTGATCTTGAGAGTAGAGTGGAGAGTCGATCTTCTGTAATGGTGGAGAAGTTGGTTTTGAAGGTGGAGGGCTGGGAAGTCGGGAGGAAGGGCTCTGGGGGTTGTTGACCAAAACTGTCCCTGATGTTATCAATTTTCTGCTTGAAAAATGAGGCAAAGTCTTCAGCTGAGATGAGTGGGGAGGGAGGAGGTGCTGGGGGGCGGAGGAGAGAATTGAAGGTGTTGAATAACTGTTTAGGGTTGCGAGACAGGGAGGATATGAGAGATGAGAAGTAGGTTTGTTTAGCTGTGGTGAGTGTGGTCTTGAAAGTAGTGAGGGACTGTTTGAATGCGATGAAGTGCTCGTTGGAGTGGGATCTTTTCCATCTGCGCTCAGCAGCCCTGGAAGCTCGCCTCAGCTCTTTGGTCAGGCTGGTGTGCCAGGGCTGTCTGTTGATTTTGCGAGTTTTGGTATGTGTAAGTGGGGCAGCGGATTCCAAAGCTACAGCTATTGTGGTGTTATATAGAGCGGCAGCGTCATCCGCATTGTGTAAGGAACTTATATCTGTAAGAGGGAGGAGGGATTCAGAGAATGAGTGTAGGTCAAGGTGTTTAAGATTCCTGCGAGGGTGTGAAAGTTTGTGGGGTGAGGATTGTAGACATGGAGTGAAGAGGGAAGAGAATGTGAGCAGGTTGTGGTCAGAGAGAGGAAGAGGTGAGTTAGAGAGGTTAGATAGGGAGCAGAGGCGGGTGAAGATGAGGTCCAGTGTGTGGCCATCTTTGTGGGTGGCTGTAGAAGACCATTGAGTGAGGCCGAAGGAGGAAGTGAGAGATAGAAGTTTAGTGGCAGCTGAGAGGGAAGTGTCAATGGGGATGTTGAAGTCGCCCATGATGATGGTAGGGATGTCAGCGGAAAGGAAATGAAGTAACCAGGTGGTGAAGTGGTCAAAGAAGGTGGTGGCTGGCCCTGGGGGGCGGTAGATGACAGCCAGTTGGAGGTTGGAGGGGGAGTAGATGCGCACAGAGTGCACCTCAAAGGAAGGGAGGGTAACAGAGGGTGGCAGTGGGATTGGGGTGAAGGAGCAGGTATCTGACAGGAGAAAACCAACT
The DNA here is from genome assembly GCF_039654945.1 of Dendrobates tinctorius. NCBI lineage: Eukaryota > Metazoa > Chordata > Amphibia > Anura > Dendrobatidae > Dendrobates > Dendrobates tinctorius. The sequence continues at coordinate 21,574,608 of NW_027361671.1, forward strand.
CCTCCACCATGTTTGCTGCTGGGGCGGGGGGTGTGAGAAAGGTGGAAGCCACCATACGAAAGTGCAGCAGGAGAGGCTGTGTCAGAAGGGGTGAGCCAGGTTTCGGTGATGGCGAGGAAGGAGAGTTTGGTAGTAACAAAAAGATCATGGATGTAGGAAAGCTTGTTGCAGACAGAGCGAGCGTTCCACAGAGCTCGTGTTAGTGGGACTGGGGAAGCGGGGGCTGGGTGAATGGGTATAAGGTTGGAGAGGTTACGGAAGGTTGTGATAGAGCGTGGATGGGAGGTAGAAATGACTGTGGGAATGTGGTGAGGAGGACCAGGATTTGGAGAGATATCACCAGCAGTGAGAAGGAGCAGAGAAAGTGTTAGCAGGTGGGAGCAGGAGAGGGCATGAGGGGGCTGTCTGTGTTTGGAGACAGAGGATTGTATGTTAAGGAACAGTTTTGAGGCGGAGGTGAGGTGGATGGGGAGGATTGAAGAAGAGATGAACAGTTCCTTACTAGGAGTAGGGATTAGGGGAATTAGCAGAAAGTGAAGGATTATTGGGGTGAAAGTGATAACAAACAGAAACATTGTTTACAGTGACTGTCCAGTTACCTTCAGTTCCCTTCTGGTTCAATTCTGGTTTTAATTCTTAAATTAATCTTCACACTTCTAGCACACACTTATAGCAATCACAATGCAGACTGAAGTCTATGCAGACTTGTGCTCTGCAATATATGTACAACTAAGTGCAGTCAGGTGTGAAGCAGAGAGGAGTGGTCTCTGCTCATCTTGGCCAGACAATTAAGAGTGGACCATATGTATATGATCAAGCCAGAGTAAACAAGGTCATAAATAACACTGGGGTAAGCTGGGGTTAGCTGAAAGGCATACCATGTGAATGCTAGGTGCAGAGGCAAGTCTATGTGCAAAGCTGGGTGATGCACTGTGTGTCCTTCATAGACAGACAGCAGGAGAGCAGGAGAGCTGGGTGGATGGACATACCATGTGAATGCTAGGTGCAGAGGCAAGTCTATGTGCAAAGCTGGGTGATGCACTGTGTGTCCTTCATAGACAGACAGCAGGAGAGCTGGGTGGATGGACATACCATGTGAATGCTAGGTGCAGAGGCAAGTCTATGTGCAAAGCTGGGTGATGCACTGTGTGTCCTTCATAGACAGACAGCAGGAGAGCAGGAGAGCTGGGTGGATGGACATACCATGTGAATGCTAGGTGCAGAGGCAAGTCTATGTGCAAAGCTGGGTGATGCACTGTGTGTCCTTCATAGACAGACAGCAGGAGAGCAGGAGAGCTGGGTGGATGGACATACCATGTGAATGCTAGGTGCAGAGGCAAGTCTATGTGCAAAGCTGGGTGATGCACTGTGTGTCCTTCATAGACAGACAGCAGGAGAGTAGGAGAGCTGGGTGGATGGCGCATCACCCCTACTCTGGAACTCTCTACCACAACATATCAGACTCTCACCTACCATCGAAACCTTCAAAAAGAGCCTGAAGACCCACCTCTTCCGACATGCCTATAACCTGCAGTAACCACCGATCGACCAAACCGCTGCACAACCAGCTCTACCCTCGTCTACTGTATTATCACCCATCCCTTGAAGATTGTGAGCCCTCGTGGGCAGGGTCCTCTCTCCTCCTGTACCAGTTATGAGTTGTATTGTTTAAGATTATTGTACTTGTTTTTATGTATACCCCTCCTTACATGTAAAGCGCCATGGAATAAATGACGCTATAACAATAAATAATAATAATAATAATTAAGATTAGGGATGAAATCTCCAGCTTATTTGAAGTTATAAAAGCATATGAAAAACATCCTGATATAATACACCTTTCTGCTAGTATACGGAGAAGGATACATGTAAAGGAAAAGGAGATCATAGAAAGGAAAAAAAAGAAATTTGGGAGAGATTTTGGTAATGATTCAGGCAATCAACATCATTCGACACGCTGGCATCATCCCACTATTTGCAGTACTGATTCTCATGTCTATTCCAGACCATTTAACCCATTGGTGACCCTTGATGAAGTGCATGGACAGGAAAATTCTTCTCTTTTATCTTCTAGCGAAAGATTTTCGATCCATTTAACCTCTGGTATGGACGATATTAATGTAAACAATGGACATGAGACAGCCCATATACAATGTGGGGACTCTAATGTAGAGAATATACAACTCGGGAAGACGGTGGTAACCGCATCAACACCAGTACCCGCTATCCCCATTCAAAATAGATTTTCTCCTCTTGTAAATACAGCGAACTATCCTTCTACTTCTAATAATAATCCCATTCAATTGCCCCCTGCCCTGAATGAGGGTACTCTTCTCACAAAAAATAAACCCAAAACTAAACAAAGTAATTTGCCGTTTTTTCAGGTGGGTCCAAGAAAATACGGCAGAGGGGATGTAGGGGCGAGAAATCTACCAAAAAAAAGAACAAACAACAAACACCAGAGGATCAAGTAAGCCACTCAGAACCAAACATTTTTAATCTCAGCGACTACAGTTTAAATGACAATGAGAAAGGCTTACTGAGCAAAGGCCTCAAGTTTGCACCCAGTGTGGGTTTTAACAAATTTCAGGTTTTTATAGGTATCAAAACTTTTATGAGGAGATTAGCCATAAAAAAATTTTATATGAAAAAAAGAGTGACTTCTAGCGATGTCACGAATCCGCTTGAAATTATAGACCCTTATCAACATACCGGTCTAAAAAAGAAATCCAACTTCAACCCGATTCAAGAATACTCAGAAGCCTTTGAGGCTTTTCAAAACAACGTGATACAGGATATTAGGCGTATATCTGACAAAAGATGCAGAAAATTTAGGTATAATTTATCTGGTAGAGAACGTTCAGCTATAAAACGGCTCCAGACAAATCATGCGATCACAGTAAGACCGGCTGACAAAGGGGGTAGTATAGTGATTTTGAACACTTCTGACTATGAGGAAGAGTCTCTAAGGATACTGTCGGATTCATGTACCTATGAATTATTGGACAGTGATCCTTCAGAAAGGTACCTTGCAGAAATGCAGGTCCTCATCAAACGTGGCTTTGATAAGGGTTATATATAAAAAAAGAGGAATTTGACTTTATTAACACCACTCACCCTAGGATACCATAATTTTATTACATCCCAAAAATTCATAAGAGTTTGATCAAACCCCCTGGCCGACCAATAATATCGGCTATTGGTGGCCTTACAGCTAACCTCTCTAAATTTGTGGATTACCACTTACAGCAACTAGTCCCTGCTCTTCCAGCCCATCTGAAGGACACTACTCACGTTTTACAGGTTTTAAACACTATAGAATGGAAGGACCATTTCATCTTAGGGACTTTAGATATAACTTCCCTCTATACAGTTATTGAACATGAAAAGGGTTGCAAATCTGTGGAATTTTTTATGTCAGAGGCTAAAAGCTTACCTAGCGACCAAATCACTTTTATTGTTGATTGTATTTATTTTATACTCACTAACAACTATTTCTACTATGGAGCGAACTACTACTCCCAGAAGTGGGGGACCGCAATGGGTACCAGATTCGCGCCCAGTTATGCAAATATGTATGTCGGAAAGTGGGAACATGAAACCATCTTTCCCGAGGGCAGGCTGCGCGCGAATCTGGTACTCTGGCACCGCTTCACATCATGGGGGCTCTTTAAGGGACACTAAGGTGACTGGGATCCAAATTGTTAAAAGAAGCTTTAGGAAAGGTAACTTTATCTATCAAATGTCCAGGGTAGAAAGCAAATGGATATTTGAATTAAATACTCTGATCCCAAATGGTTTAAACAGCGAAATTGAGCTATTTGCTTTTAATGTATAATATGATGTTTTGTCACTGGAGGCTATACACTGGAGGCTATATAAGGGTTACTCTTGTCCCAGGGGGCCATCCCTGAAGAAGGAATCAGTGAATTCCGCAACGCGTAGGATTTGCCATTGTATTCTGGCCCCTTCAGCGCCTCATAGTGCTTCTTTGCCTGTCACGTGACCTCTCACGTGACTGTGACGTCACGCAAGGCCCTTCAGCGTTTTCGGACCTTGCAGGACTGCTTTTGCAAGCGGCGGCTGTTATCTCTATAGCCTGCCATGATATACCTCCAGCTGCACGCCAGTCACCGGCTGGGACGGCGGCATGCTAGGAGGTAGCACCCTTTAGCTCCAGTAACTTTATATATCGCTGTGTCGGGGAGTATCTTTGGAAAGGACCTGGACATTTATCTGTCTTCTGAAGACTCTTCTCCGTGCTCGCCAGTTTTAGCTCCATTAAAGGTAACAGATCTCTTCATAGGATATCTCCTTTCAATTTTATGTTTTTTAACCAGGACACATTCAACTAGCGCAAGTTTATACAAGGTTTATTTATGAATACAAATGCCCATGCTAAATTTTTAGCTATTTGATCCTGTAAATTTATTTTATGCCTACATTTTTCTCACTTCACTTTACCAATTTAGACTAGTTAGTGCTGATGCAAGAGGCAGAAATAAGATTGCAAAAATATTTAAACACAGGTTGCAATGTAAGGAAATAGGTAAAAAGCCAAAGGGGTGAATATTTTTTCAAGCCACTGGAAGCTTTAAGCCATATTTATGAAGTGTGAATTTTTATGACTTTCCAAAGTCACATGAAAAATGAGAAACTCGCTTCAAAAGGGGTGCTGAGTGAAAAGTGAAAAAACTTCTCTAGACAGAGGAGTTATATTCAAAGATGTACCAAATTTATGAAGGACTGTGTGACACCTTAATTTGGTGCAAATAAAAACAATGCAGCCACAAACAAAATTGTCTGTACAAGTGTACCCTTCTTCTGCATTTTGTGTTAAGAGACAAATGGTAAAAGAATTATAATAGGATGCTTAATGTACATATAACAGTTTCATAAACCATTCAACTAACCAGTTAGTACAGTACACTTAAGGCTTGTTGCAGACTTAACAAAAATCCTATCCTTCATTTTTCACAAACACCAGCCTTTAGGCCTATATCAAACCACTTTCAAGCTGCTTAGTCATTTGTAATGAGGCAGACCATCCTGTGCAGAACACTGACTCAAGCTGTCTGCCCTCCACTTCCTTTCACTAACAGAATATTGTTGTGGCATTTACAGATGAAAAATTTAAATAGTAAAACAGATGTGCAAAAAAACAACAATTTTTGCAACACACACTTTATGAAGTGGATGGTTGCAGATATTGTCTGGATTTTTGTGAATTTTATTTTGTATTAAAAATAAAACAAACAACAATTCCTCCTTTACAAAAATTGCACAAAATCGCCCAAGTAATACAAAAAGTTACTTGTGACAAACAATCACACTCTGTCTGACATGGATTTCAGATTTTTTATTTTTTTGCAAAAATATTACACTGGCTGGCTGCTTTCTAGTGCATTAATAATGAAGAAAAAAGTGTAATTGGAATTCAAATTCATCGCGACATGTACCAACTACACCATATGGATGGGGTCACACAAGCAATAAGAGAGTCATCTAAGGCTATGCGTGCACGTTGAGTATTTGCTTGCAGAATTTTCTGCATCTCTTGGCAGGAAAAATGCTGCAGCAAAAATGCGCGTTTATGCCTTGTTTTTGTATGCATTTTTTTTGCGTTTTTGCATCCATTTTTGTACAGCAATGAATACTTTTTTGATCTAAATAAAAAAAAGTTTTGTGATGTAATTTATTGATTCAACACCACCTTTTTCATGCTGATGCAGTAGCATCAGAATAATGGGATTAGGGCTTGGCATCAGCAGCTGTCATTGACACCTAGCTCTAGGTTTAGTAATGAAAAGGTGTCAGTCCAACACCCTCATTACTAAACTGATAACATAGTAACATAGTTTTGAAGGCTGAAGGAAGACCTTATGTCCATCTAGTTCAGCCTATTTTTAGTGCAGCTGTTCTGCATTGTTGATCCTGGGGAAGGCAAAAGACCCACAGAGTAGAAGCCAATTTTCACCATAGGGAAAAAAAATTCCTTCCCCTAAGCTGGGTCAACCATCTACCTATAATATTCTGTTATTCGTAACCTTCTATACTGTTACTCACAAGAAAAGCATCCATTCCATTCTTAAATTCATTCAGTGAGTTGGCCATCACCACTTCCTCAGGAAGAGAATTCCAGAGCCTCACTGCTCTTACCGTGAAGAACCCTCTTCTATGCTGGTGCAGAAATTGTCTTTCCTCCAATCGAAGAGAATGCCCCCTTGTTCTTGTCACAGTCCTTGGTACAAACAGTTCATTGGAGAGATCTCTGTATTGCCCTCTGATATACTTGTACATATATATTAAGTCTCCCCTAAGTCTTCTCTTTTCTAGAGTAAATAGACTTAATTTTGATAACCTTTCTGGGTATTGTAGTGAACCAACTCCATTTATCATTTTAGTAGCCCGCCTTCGAACCCTTTCAAGTTCAGTAATGTCTTTCTTGAGCACCGGCGTCCAAAATTGCACACAATACTTCAAGTGTGGTCTGATGAGTGATTGGTACAGAGGGAGAATTATGTTTTCATCTCGTGTCCCCAGACCTCTTCTAATGCATCCCATGACCCTATTTGCTTTGGTGGCAGCTGCCTGACACTGGGCACTCCAATTTAGCTTCTTATTGACTAAGATGCCTAAGTCTTTTTCCATGTCTGATTTCCCCAGCAGTTTCCCATTTAGTAAGTAACTATAGCATCTGTTTCTTCTTCCCATGTGCATAACCTTACACATAAGTAGGGTTATGCACATGGGAAGATAAGTAAACACAAACACACACATTGTCACCAGCCTATGTAGAAGCATTAGCAGAATGAATGCACATACGCTGTAACCAGACAGCAACTGTTAATTTTAAAGAAAAAAAATGAAAAAAAAAATTGTGTGGGCTCCTGCACAATTTTAATAACCAGCAGAGGGAAAGCCAATGGCTGAGGGCAGATGTTTATAGCCTGGTCAGGAGCTAATACCCATGGAGCTTCCCAGGCTATTAACTATTAATATCAGCTCACAGCTGTATACTTAGCCTTTACTGGCTTTTAAAATGGGGTCCCCCTCAAAAAAATGATTTGGGGTACCCCTATAATTAATAACCAGCAAAGGCTATTCAGAGAGCTGCCGGCTGACATTAATAGCCTAGGAAGGGGCCATGGATATTGGCCCTTCCCAGACTAAAAACATCATTCTGGCACTTGTCCTTGCTCTTCCCACTTGCCCTGTAGCGGTGACAAGTGGTGTTCATATTTGTGGGGTTGATGTCACCTTTGTATTTTCAGGTGACATCAAGCCCACAGGTTAGTAATGGATAGGTATCTATAAGACACCAAATCCATTAGTAACCCCCTAGTGATATTGTATAAAAACACAGACACCCAGAGTAAAGTCCTTTATTTGAAATAATGACACAGACTCCTTTACTAATTGTAGTTATAACCATACTTACCAAATGTGTGAGAAAAAGAAAAGGCACAATAGAGCTGCACACACCTAATATAGACTTGAGAAAAGCTTTATTGAAGCAACAAGAAGTGCACAAACATGTTTATAAAGCCATTTTTAAAAACACTTAAAACACAAGCAATATGGCTGTAATGATTCATGATGACACATGTATAAATAGATAAATATCACCAAGTAGCATACAAAATGGTAATGCTTGATAATATTAATATAATACCATAATAATAAATATCACCGAGTTACATACAAAATGGTAATGCTTAGAAATATATAATGTTAATATAATACCATCAATAATGCCATATATTTGAAGAGTCAAGACTACATGTAACCTGCATACAAATCTACATGTCAGCATAAATGGTGCAGATAGTATCATCATCTTGTACATAAGGCTGAAAAGGCACTGCCTGTCATGCATCTAGATATAAGCACCTTTCTCACACCGAAATACTAGCTTAGCATACTTGAATGTGGATATTATTAGACAATTTTTGGAAACCATTTAAACGCAAGCCTTGTAGGCTACTAGAATGTACCTGCAAAAAATGAGGTCTTGCATTTAGCCTGATCTTGTCTGGCCAGATTGATGTTGGAGATATGCTGTTGTGTTCGCCTGCATAATTCCTGTGAAGTGTGACCAACATATACTTTGGGGCAGGCGCACAGAAAATCATAGACAAGATGGCTCGATTTGCAATTGATGCAGTCTCTGAGGACATGCACTGAGGAATCCACTGGATTGGTGAATGATGAACCTTGTTGCACAAAGCCACAGATGCTACAGTCCCCACAGGGAGTTTTAAGCCTGCATATCTATAATAATAAATGCCCTAAGCAGCTTCCGGTTGTAACAACTTCCGTCCAGTTGTAACCGGCGACGTCACCGCACACCTCTTTCCATGTTAACCCTCAACACACACTCTTCAACACACTCTCCTCTCACCTTTCACCATCTCCACTCACGTCCACTCACTCTTTCACTCCACATACGACCCTTTCTCTCACTCCGTCTCTCATACTCACGCCGTCATCGCCGCTGATCCACGATCCCCGACATCTTCCGCCGGCGCCATCCTGGATCCAGACGTCCTCCACGCCGGCGACATGTTCTTGCGGCGACGCCATTTTGGATCTGCGAAATCCCGCGATAGTCAAGATGGCGTCGCCGCAAGAACATGTCGCCGGCGTGGAGGACGTCAGGATCCAAAATGGCGTCGGGGAAATCTCGCGAGATTTCGCCGACGCCATTTTGGATCCCGACGGCATCCACGCCGGCGACATGTTCCTGCGGCGACGCTATTTTGGATCGGCGAAATCCCGCGAAACTCAAGATGGCGTCGCCGCAAGAACATGTCGCCGGCGAGGACGACGTCGGGATCCAAAATGGCGTCGGCGAAAACTCGTGAGATTTCGCCGGCGCCATCCTGGATCCAGACGTCCACGCTGGCGACATGTTCTTCCGGCGACGCCATATTGACTATCGCGGGATTTCACGATACTCAAGATGGCGTCGCCGCAAGAACATGTCGCCGGCGTGGACGTCTGGATCCAGGATGGCGCTGGCGGAAGAAGATGTCAGGGATCGTGGAGCAGCGGCGATGACGGCGTGAGTATGAGAGACGGAGTCAGAGAAGGGGTTGTATGTGGAGTGAAAGAGTGAGTGGAGATGGTGAAAGGTGTGAGGAGTGTGTGTGTGTTGAGGGTTAACATGGCAAGAGGTGTGATGCTATCGCATCCTCCCGATGCGATAGTATCGGGCCATAATCTAGTTCCAATATAATTACCTGACCCCTGGATGAAGCATTTCGGTGCAAAACGTGCGTCGGGTGTGGTGGGCTCCCAGGTATCTTAGGTAATTATATTGAAATAATATGCAGCTAAAAACTTTATATTCTGTGTTTGACATTATGCATATGTAGGGGGTGGTGGTGGTGGTGGCGAGGATGGGTAATTAGGTGGTGGTGCTGCTGCTGATGCTGATAGGCAGGGAAGGTGTGCTGTGCTTAGGTGGTGCTGATCCAACAGGCTGGGGGGGTGACCCACCTCTTGACGCAGACAGACTGGAGACTGAGACAGGAAAGCATTTTCAACAGGTCCGTATTTTATTCACCAACTCCTTTAACAACCTCCACAGACCATGACAGGACTTTTGGGAATTGCTTCTCACACAGACCCGGGTACCTTTACCTGTTCTGTGTGTCACCGTTGTGGTGTCCCCTGTGGTTCTCTTCGCTGTGGCTGCCCTAGGCACCTTAACCACAGTGCTTCACCACCCAGAGTACATCATTGTCCTCACCCTCAGGGTGTCACTGTCTGCTGTCACAAATCTATTGGGTCACCCCCCGTGACCGTCTTCACTGTCAGGCTCTCTCTGATGGCTCTCTGCTGCCTCTCTCCTAACAGCAGACCCTCCTTTCTTGTGAGCTCCCCTGGCTGACTTAAGCTTCTAGAAGCTTACCTCAGTCTTTATACTCACAGCCTAGGTAGCCTCACCCACTGTCACCTGACAGTCACCTCTAACCAATGAGAGTGACCTCGACCTCTGGCAGTTACATAACCTCTCTCATGGCAGTTATATAACTACCCTTTACAAGCTCCCCACTGCTCTCTAATGGTCACTCTCAATATGGCACCCTCTTTCTTGATCTGAGTGCCTCTGTCAGGTCAACCTCCCCACACATATGTACTATCATGTTATAAAGGGGTAATGTTGATAGCATGACCATATTGGCACTAGATATTGTTGGCTGTTTGATCATACTATGCTAGTATCACTGGATACATCTGTTTATTTATATGTTAGATGCACTTGTATCTGCATATTTTTGTATGATGGATTAACTTTTTAAGATGCCTTACAATCTCAGTGCCAATGTTATGGATTATATATGATGTAATACCCAATGTTTTGTGCCCGTGTTATAATAATATGGATCTATTTATGATATTACCCGGGTTACCCTCCCATTGATACTGTATCTGTGGTATTCTTTCAATTTTTAAGTCATATTTTAGTTAGTTGTTAGTAATAATTTAAAATAAACTTGTTAAAAGGGAACCTGTAACTCCTCCAGGGCGTTTTTAACTAAAAAAGCCACCTTCAGCAGCACTAAGGCTGCATTCTATGAAGGTGGCTCTTGTGTTTCTGACCTCCATTAATGCCAAAATATAGACTTTTATAAATTGTTCCTCATACCTGCATCCTGTCACAGAGGTATGGAGTGTCGTTGCCTCCCAGCTGTCCATCAACCCCCCTCTACAGCGTTCCTGCACCCCCTCCTTCTTTTGTATTTGCCACCATTACATGTTGTCGGGTGCCTGCGCTGTGACAACAGTTCTTGGGCAAGCGCAGTGCGCGCTGCCTGGGAGCTGAAATCAGGCTATCACGCCTGCATGTTTCTGCATCCCAAGATTCCCAGCCCCGCATTGCAAATACTTCATAACACACTGCGGGGCGGGACCTTGGGACTCAGAAATATACAGGCGCGATAGCCTGATTTCAGCTCCCGGGCAGCGTGCACTGCGCATGCCCGAGAACTGTTGTCACAGTCCAGGCGCCCAACAACATGTAACGGCAGCAAATACAAAAGAAGGAGGCGGTGCAGGGATGCTGTAGAGGGGGTTGATGGACAGCTGGGAGGCAGTGACACTCCATACCTCTGTGACAGGATGCAGGTATGAGGAATGATTTATAAAAGTCTATATTTTGGCGCTAATGGGGGACAGAAACAGAAAAGCCACCATCACAGAATGCAGCCTTAGTGCTGCTGAAGGTGGCTCTTTTAGTGAAAAACACCCTGAGGGGGTGACAGGTTCCCTTTAATATTTTGGTGGTTTCTCAGTCTGTTTTCTTTGGTATTATATAAATACATTTAATGTAAAATTAGGAGTATAATTAAAATATTCCAGTTTCTAAACACAGCTAATAGCATGTATTTAATATTTGCTCATCATAATTTTACACATAATATGTATTTTTATATTACACAAAATCATAGAGGATAATGCTTTATTACTTTCTTGATCTTTTGGTGTTCCAGTACATACCCCCAAGGGATTATTGTATTCGTTCACCATTAATCATGCAATAAATATTGGTGTCATTTTTGCAAAACAGCAATGAGCCAACATTACACTCAACATGATTTATGACTTTAGGAAATCTGTAAATCACTTGTGTTGCACTTATTTTTGCCTAAAGCTTAATATTCCTCACCTCATTTGAAATAGACCAGCTCAATATAAAATGTATCTTTAATGCACTAAAGACATAACATATTGCCCTTAAATATTTAGTCTGTGTACAATAAAGACAACATCAAGCTTAGTCAGAGTATGCAATGATGTATTTTTTTTTGTATGCTTATTCAGCAGTGTGAGTCAGCATTTATGACCAGCAGAACTACAACTGGAGCACTAGGATTTGAGGAATAAGCGAGTATTTTAGTGAGGTGATCACGAGTGATGAGCCAATGTGTTTGCATTAGATGTTATCAGAGTGCGCTTGTGTGCTAATAGAATATCTTCGGCGTGCTTGAATACTATGTGTGCATCACCGCGGCTGCATGTCTTGCGGCTGTTCAACAGCGGCAGCAAATGCAGGGATTGTCCATTTGGAAAGCAAGTATTAGTGGCATGAATTTGAAAGTACTATCCTGAAACCATCATTCTCCCCTGCCCGTGCTGATTGCCAGCACAACAGGGAGAATGATGACAGCCGTCTTCAGCACCCGGGGCTGTGGAACAGCGTTTACTGTAGCGCTGCTTCTCAGGCATCGGGATGTGTCACACGAATGATATCCATGTGTGTTCTCCAAGTGCACGTGTGCGGGATGTTTTGCGGCCCGTGATGAAGGTAAAAACGGATGTCAGCGTGTTTTGCCCACAGACACACAGTCCTTGGAACACACTGACATGTGCACCAATCCATTTGCTTGAATGGGTCTACGTGTGAAAGCTGTCACTACACGTACCGGAGACACAGAAGTATGAAAGACGCATAAAATTTAATTTTTGCGTTTTTGTTTTTTGAGAGTTAGAATAAAAGTTACATTATATTACTCACCCCTTTTTGCTAGTATTATACCTTGACCAGTGGTTTCGCTTATGCACCCATTTTTTTGCTGCATGAGAGCTTTTGATAAGTTTAAAAATGCAAAACTTGTCACATCTTCTCAATTTTGCCTAAAACTGATGTATGCTTAACATTTCATGTTTTACTTATCTATAACTTGACTAAAGTGAATACAGTATATGCCCCTCTTTGTCCCCAACATCTTTAGTATCTAGAAAGGAAAAAAAAATCCACAGGTATCTAATACACCATAACTTTTTTACTTGACAATTTTTCCATTTATAGAAAAGTCATTATGGAAATTATTCACAGAATAAAAATCAGTTTTTATTTATTTATCTAACCTATTCTATTATGCTTGAAGCTTACTTTGTCATTTTAACAGTATTTTGTATACATTTCCCTTACAATTTTGCAATATGAATGCTCATGGATGGCCTAATTTAAGACTTGACATATATATACCTTTGAAGATACATTGTAGTTACTGTATACAAAAATATTAATTAGCCTTACAGTACAAATGAATGTGTTAACTTGTTTTACACCCACACAGGATTAATGAATTAGGTGATAACAACACCTTCTAGAGATAATTACAGTAATATCATGGACTAGGGTCTAAGAAGTAAGGTTTCTCCTTGCGGAGAGTGACATGCCAGCTGTGGCTTGTCAAGGTAAGGAGACTTATTCGCCGTGCAATGCTCCTCTGGGAAAATAATATGCAAATTGCCTCTTCAGAAAGAAAGAGGACTTTTACTCTACAGCGCCACCTATTGGTAGTAGCGATCCTACAAGTCACAATCAACCCTTTAACGAGTCTTGTAGTATGACTTAGGATACAAGCCAAATCAGAATCTCAATTTGCAGACACGGTGTTTCGAGCTGTTGGCTCTCGTCAGTGCAAAGTATGAGATCTGATTTGGCAAGGTGAGAGGCTCTGGACTAGGGTCTAAGAAGTAAGGTTTCTCCTTGCGGAGAGTGACATGCCAGCTGTGGCTTGTCAAGGTAAGGAGACTTATTCGCCGTGCAATGCTCCTCTGGGAAAATAATATGCAAATTGCCTCTTCAGAAAGAAAGAGGACTTTTACTCTACAGCGCCACCTATTGGTAGTAGCGATCCTACAAGTCACAATCAACCCTTTAACGAGTCTTGTAGTATGACTTAGGATACAAGCCAAATCAGAATCTCAATTTGCAGACACGGTGTTTCGAGCTGTTGGCTCTCGTCAGTGCAAAGTATGAGATCTGATTTGGCAAGGTGAGAGGCTCTGGACTAGGGTCTAAGAAGTAAGGTTTCTCCTTGCGGAGAGTGACATGCCAGCTGTGGCTTGTCAAGGTAAGGAGACTTATTCGCCGTGCAATGCTCCTCTGGGAAAATAATATGCAAATTGCCTCTTCAGAAAGAAAGAGGACTTTTACTCTACAGCGCCACCTATTGGTAGTAGCGATCCTACAAGTCACAATCAACCCTTTAACGAGTCTTGTAGTATGACTTAGGATACAAGCCAAATCAGAATCTCAATTTGCAGACACGGTGTTTCGAGCTGTTGGCTCTCGTCAGTGCAAAGTATGAGATCTGATTTGGCAAGGTGAGAGGCTCTGGACTAGGGTCTAAGAAGTAAGGTTTCTCCTTGCGGAGAGTGACATGCCAGCTGTGGCTTGTCAAGGTAAGGAGACTTATTCGCCGTGCAATGCTCCTCTGGGAAAATAATATGCAAATTGCCTCTTCAGAAAGAAAGAGGACTTTTACTCTACAGCGCCACCTATTGGTAGTAGCGATCCTACAAGTCACAATCAACCCTTTAACGAGTCTTGTAGTATGACTTAGGATACAAGCCAAATCAGAATCTCAATTTGCAGACACGGTGTTTCGAGCTGTTGGCTCTCGTCAGTGCAAAGTATGAGATCTGATTTGGCAAGGTGAGAGGCTCTGGACTAGGGTCTAAGAAGTAAGGTTTCTCCTTGCGGAGAGTGACATGCCAGCTGTGGCTTGTCAAGGTAAGGAGACTTATTCGCCGTGCAATGCTCCTCTGGGAAAATAATATGCAAATTGCCTCTTCAGAAAGAAAGAGGACTTTTACTCTACAGCGCCACCTATTGGTAGTAGCGATCCTACAAGTCACAATCAACCCTTTAACGAGTCTTGTAGTATGACTTAGGATACAAGCCAAATCAGAATCTCAATTTGCAGACACGGTGTTTCGAGCTGTTGGCTCTCGTCAGTGCAAAGTATGAGATCTGATTTGGCAAGGTGAGAGGCTCTGGACTAGGGTCTAAGAAGTAAGGTTTCTCCTTGCGGAGAGTGACATGCCAGCTGTGGCTTGTCAAGGTAAGGAGACTTATTCGCCGTGCAATGCTCCTCTGGGAAAATAATATGCAAATTGCCTCTTCAGAAAGAAAGAGGACTTTTACTCTACAGCGCCACCTATTGGTAGTAGCGATCCTACAAGTCACAATCAACCCTTTAACGAGTCTTGTAGTATGACTTAGGATACAAGCCAAATCAGAATCTCAATTTGCAGACACGGTGTTTCGAGCTGTTGGCTCTCGTCAGTGCAAAGTATGAGATCTGATTTGGCAAGGTGAGAGGCTCTGGACTAGGGTCTAAGAAGTAAGGTTTCTCCTTGCGGAGAGTGACATGCCAGCTGTGGCTTGTCAAGGTAAGGAGACTTATTCGCCGTGCAATGCTCCTCTGGGAAAATAATATGCAAATTGCCTCTTCAGAAAGAAAGAGGACTTTTACTCTACAGCGCCACCTATTGGTAGTAGCGATCCTACAAGTCACAATCAACCCTTTAACGAGTCTTGTAGTATGACTTAGGATACAAGCCAAATCAGAATCTCAATTTGCAGACACGGTGTTTCGAGCTGTTGGCTCTCGTCAGTGCAAAGTATGAGATCTGATTTGGCAAGGTGAGAGGCTCTGGACTAGGGTCTAAGAAGTAAGGTTTCTCCTTGCGGAGAGTGACATGCCAGCTGTGGCTTGTCAAGGTAAGGAGACTTATTCGCCGTGCAATGCTCCTCTGGGAAAATAATATGCAAATTGCCTCTTCAGAAAGAAAGAGGACTTTTACTCTACAGCGCCACCTATTGGTAGTAGCGATCCTACAAGTCACAATCAACCCTTTAACGAGTCTTGTAGTATGACTTAGGATACAAGCCAAATCAGAATCTCAATTTGCAGACACGGTGTTTCGAGCTGTTGGCTCTCGTCAGTGCAAAGTATGAGATCTGATTTGGCAAGGTGAGAGGCTCTGGACTAGGGTCTAAGAAGTAAGGTTTCTCCTTGCGGAGAGTGACATGCCAGCTGTGGCTTGTCAAGGTAAGGAGACTTATTCGCCGTGCAATGCTCCTCTGGGAAAATAATATGCAAATTGCCTCTTCAGAAAGAAAGAGGACTTTTACTCTACAGCGCCACCTATTGGTAGTAGCGATCCTACAAGTCACAATCAACCCTTTAACGAGTCTTGTAGTATGACTTAGGATACAAGCCAAATCAGAATCTCAATTTGCAGACACGGTGTTTCGAGCTGTTGGCTCTCGTCAGTGCAAAGTATGAGATCTGATTTGGCAAGGTGAGAGGCTCTGGACTAGGGTCTAAGAAGTAAGGTTTCTCCTTGCGGAGAGTGACATGCCAGCTGTGGCTTGTCAAGGTAAGGAGACTTATTCGCCGTGCAATGCTCCTCTGGGAAAATAATATGCAAATTGCCTCTTCAGAAAGAAAGAGGACTTTTACTCTACAGCGCCACCTATTGGTAGTAGCGATCCTACAAGTCACAATCAACCCTTTAACGAGTCTTGTAGTATGACTTAGGATACAAGCCAAATCAGAATCTCAATTTGCAGACACGGTGTTCAGATCTCATACTTTGCACTGACGAGAGCCAACAGCTCGAAACACCGTGTCTGCAAATTGAGATTCTGATTTGGCTTGTATCCTAAGTCATACTACAAGACTCGTTAAAGGGTTGATTGTGACTTGTAGGATCGCTACTACCAATAGGTGGCGCTGTAGAGTAAAAGTCCTCTTTCTTTCTGAAGAGGCAATTTGCACAGTAATATCATGGAGAAACCCACAAGGTAATTTCCCTTACTATTGTTTTACTCTGACATTATAACCAGTGTTAAATCCGTGTAAAAATCACCTATGATATCTGCCAGAACAATGTCAATGGTACTTATTCCAGTATGAATAGATTCCTTTTTCTGCATCTGACTTATGTTTGACCTTTGCGACTTACTGTGCAGCCATATATAACCTGAATTTGTTGTCTGTTATTTTTACCTTTGCATATCGCTTCATTTCATTTCAAAGTTGTGCTTCGGTGTTGCCCCTGCGATACTCCCGGAGTTCACATGACACTATTATGTCACATGAGGGTTGCAGCCTATCGGATGGAACTGTGAAGGCTGTGAAGGCAACATGTTAGTGCTCATGTGACATACCAATGACACTTGAACACTAGGAGTCACAACTCTGATTTCATTGGTGATTTTATCTTTGGCACTTTAGCATTTCATCTCCCATATGGTGCATCTAAAGCAGTGGGATTTTCACATAAGAAGGCTGCTTCATTTAACGTCTAGTGTTTGTTTGTTGCTTGGGGGAAACAATGATGTCAAATGTTTTTTCCATCTTATACTAGGAATGCTATGGCTGTCATGGTCACGTGTGTCTGGACGTAACGAGTACCGCAAGGCGAACCCATATGACACACGTGACCCTGGATACACCGCCTCCAGTGGGGCGAATATAAGTAATAAACACGTGCAGCTGGATACACCGCCTCCAACTGGCGAATTTAGACATTACACGTATATACAAGTCTGGAAACCCCGCCTCCAGTAAGGCGAATTTAAATAATAAAGGGGAACCTGGGAAACATTAACAATGGTGGGCCCTGCGATAGGGAATAGGGAAGTGGAGACCTCCTGAGCTCCCCTGAGCCAGTGTCCCTGCACTCCTAACGTTCCCTATGCCGGTTCCACACTGGGCGCGCAACAGGAACCTAAAAACCCTAGCTCGCCCTGACCTAAACCCTCACTAGGGAATTGGTCAGTGCGGAAACTAATCCCACCACTGCACTAAAACACACATGAGGAAAGATGACAAAACAGGGGAAACACCACTTAGCTTTGCTCTGTTGCGTACGCTCCTAGCAATAGAGCCCACCACCTGTGTGCATCTTCTCCTCCATCCGGATCCATCACCACAACTGGATCCTTCACCATAGTGCAGCCTTGGAGCAGAGTCCACCACCAGTTGCAGAAGTCCAGTAACAGAGTCCCAAAGATGAGTTCAGCATCTGCCCAAAAAGTCAAGTATGCTTGAGTCCAGCTCTCAGCAACCAGGTCCAGCATGGTGAGTGCAACTCTCACCATCATCGCCACTCCACCAAGCCATGCAAACACCTCCTGCCGACACCATAAACTGTGACTCCACCACGCCATGCCAGCCCTTCTTGCAGATCACCTAGCTGCCACTCGTCCCCTCTGGCTGTACTGCGCCGGACTCATGTTCAGCTCCTTCATTCACCCAGGCTTCCTTGTGAATGACTAACACACAATATCACCCACAGTGAATGATACACCTGACACTCATTTATAGAGCATTCACACCTGATTTGTAATTGCGTGCACATTAACCCTAAAACTAAGGTGCGATACCATTCACCATCACCGGGGCAACTTAGAATGAACGACACCACGTGAAATAATTCTAATGGCCACTGGGGGCAATCACATCACTTTGGCACCTAGCCAAAGGAAAAAAAGTTCAACTTTGTCCATTTAAACGGTCAGATCCAGCCTGGATCATGACAGTCCCCCCTCCTTAATGAGGGGCCTCTGGACCCTCAAGACCACTCCTCATAAGGGAAACACCTACAGCGGGGACGCCCAGATCCTGAGTTCACCCCACCACTACCTGACAGTTCAGGTTAATGACAAACGCACCGCTGGTATTGGCAATAAATGTTCTGGAGGCACCACTCATCTCCACAGCAAAGACCTGGGGAACAAGTTTATGTATGTGTATGTTTGCTATGAGCTGATCAGACTCCACAACACACTTCCACAAGATGTTTTTTGGTGGCCACCCATACACAGTCGTTCACACACAGGTCCGGACCTGAATGTTTATTGCCACACATTTGTTTGTCATATTTTAGTGAACTCCTTCTGGACACGACAACAGAGGCGTCCCCCTGCTGTCACCACACTCACTCTCCCGCTATTCACCAAGGGACACCACCCTCCAACCCTTTCACCATGAGGTCTGTGCCTCCCAGGGTTGGTTAATGGCGAGAGTTGAGATTTGTCCCTACTCCCCTGCAGCGCACCTGCTGCACACACCTGAAGGAGAAGGGGACAGGAATATGGAGGATATATACACTCGCTGGTCGCCTTCCTCCAAACGACCAGGAGAGGGCGGCCTCTTCGGTGGTATAGAAGATTTGGCGTGAGCCCCGCAGACTATCACCAGTCTGCTCACTACAGGGATGTACCCCTTCTCCTCGGGGAACCCAAGACAGCACCATGGGGATCACCAACTCCACCCAACTGTCTGGGTACGTCCGCCTGTATGAACAAGTCCCGCTCCCCAGCAGCGACTCAAGGGGGCTTTTGCCAGACCCGCAATTTGCCAAAGCCGCCATTTTGATTTCCTGGTTGCCTGAGCAGAGGCCCCAAACCCTGATAACTGCTGCTGCAGCAGCGGCTCTAACACACCTTGCCGCTCCCCACTCACCTCAGTGAGGCCCGGCAGCAATTACTCACAGGTCGCCACATGGCCAAAGCTCACCAGAAAAAAAAAATGTAGGGTTGGTGATAATGTCACGGTCACGCGTGTCTGGACGCAGTGAGTACCGCAAGGCGAACCCATATGACACACGTGACCCTGGATACACCGCCTCCAGTGGGGCGAATTTAAATAATAAACACGTGCAGCTGGATACACCGCCTCCAACTGGCGAATTTAGACATTACACGTACTGTATATACAAGTCTGGAAACCCCGCCTCCAGTAAGGCGAATTTAAATAATAAAGGGGAACCTGGGAAACATTAACAATGGTGGGCCCTGCGATAGGGAATAGGGAAGTGGAGACCTCCTGAGCTCCCCTGAGCCAGTGTCCCTGCACTCCTAACGTTCCCTATGCCGGTTCCGCACCGGGCGCGCAACAGGAACCTAAAAACCCTAGCTCGCCCTGACCTTAACCCTCACTAGGGAATTGGTCGGTGCGGAAACTAATCCCACCACTGCACTAAAACACACATGAGGAAAGATGACAAAACAGGGGAAACACCACTAAGCTTTGCTCTGTTGCGTACGCTCCTAGCAATAGAGCCTACCACCTGTGTGCATCTTCTCCTCCACCCGGATCCATCACCACAACTGGATCCTTCACCATAGTGCACCCTTGGAGCAGAGTCCACCACCAATTGCAGAAGTCCAGTAACAGAGTCCCAATGATGAGTTCAGCTTCTGCCCAAAAAGTCAAGCATGCTTGAGTCCAGCTCTCAGCAACCAGGTCCAGCATGGTGAGTGCAACTCTCACCATCGTCGCCTCTCCACCAAGCCATGCAAACACCTCCTGCTGACACCATAAACTGTGACTCCACCACGCCATGCCAGCCCTTCTTGCAGACCACCTAGCTGCCACTCATCCCCTCTGACTGGACTGTGCCAGACTCATGTTCAGCTCCTTCATTCACCCAGGCTTCCTTGTGAATGACTAACACACAATATCACCCACAGTGAATGATACACCTGACACTCATTTATAGAGCATTCACTCCTGATTTGTAATTGCGTGCACATTAACCCTAAAACTAAGGTGCGATACCACTCACCACCACCGGGGCAACTTAGAATGAACAACACCACGTGAAATAATTCCAATGGCCACCGGGGGCAATCACATCACTTTGGCACCTAGCCAAAGGAAAAAAGTTCAACTTTGTCCATTTAAACTGTCAGATCCAGCCTGGATCATGACAATGGCTTTGCACTGTCAATGAGTCGAATTTTCAAAGTCAGGGTGAGAAGATCGACCACTAAATTCATATCATATCACAAATGACTTCCAAACAGCTCTCCAATGTATAAATCACATAAAGCAACTACTTATATTTCAGTGTCATATTCACCAAGGATATGTCTGACAGATTGACTAGAGATGAGAGTATCTGTAGACATCAGAGCATAATAAACATGTGTAAAAAAAAATCCTTATACTTACATTACTTTTCAGCTCTCTGACCCTTCCACTCCTTACTTTCACCCATCCAGTCATTCTCTCATTTTCTTATTACTACCACAATTAGAGTTGAGCGATACCGTCCGATACTTCAAAGTATCGGATCGGAATGGATCGGCCGATCTTAAAAAAAAGTATCGGTATCGCCGATTCCGATACCGGAAGTCCCATTCAAGTCTATGGGACTTCCGGTATCGGAATAAGAAAAATCCTGTTTTTCCCTTGTACAGCCTCTCTGGGGTCTGTACGGGCCTTTCGGGGGGCTGTGCCGGCCTGCCAGGGGGTCTGTGCAGGCTCCGGTGGTCTGTGCCGGCCTGCCGGGGGGCTGTGCAGGCTCCGGTGGGCTGTGCCGGCCTGCCGGGGGGCTGTGCCGGCCTACCGGGGGGCTGTGCCGGCCTGCCGGGGGGCTGTGCAGGCTCCGGGGGGCTGTGCAGGCATCGTCCGATGGGAATACAAGTCCCATCGGGCGATGCCTGCTACCATGACAGTGATTGACACATTAGCCAATGATGGGACAGTAGTAGTCCCATCATCTGGCTAATGTGTTGAATGTAAAAAAAAAAAAAAAATTACATGCTACATACATACAACATGCATACTACATACATGCTACATTCATACTACATACTACATACATGCTACATTCATACTACATATATACTACATGCAACATACATACTACATATATACTACATGCAACATGCATACTACATATATACTACATGCTACATACATACTACATATATGCTACATACATACTACATATATACTACATGCATGCTACATACATACTACATACATACTACATATATGCTACATACATACTACATATATACTACATGCATGCTACATACATACTGCATGCTACATACATACTACATGCTACATACATACTACATATATGCTACATACATACTACATATATACTACATGCATGCAACATGCATACTACATATATACTACATGCAACATACATACTACATATATACTACATGCAACATACATACTACATATATACTACATGCATGCAACATGCATACTACATATATACTACATGCATGCAACATGCATACTACATATATACTACATGCTACATACATACTACATATATGCTACATACATACTACATATATACTACATGCATGCTACATACATACTACATATATACTACATGCATGCTACATACATACTGCATGCTACATACATACTACATGCTACATACATACCACATATATACTACATACATACTACATACATACTACATGCTACATACATACTACATATATACTACATGCATGCTACATACATACTACATGCTACATACATACCACATATATACTACATACATACTACATACATACTACATGCTACATACATACTACATGCATGCTACATACATACTACATGCTACATACATACTACATATATACTACATGCATGCTACATACATACTGCATGCTACATGCATACTACATACATACTACATACATGCTACATACATACCACATATATACTACATACATACTACATACAATACATTCATACAATACATACATAGACATACAGTACATATAACATAGAGTAACATACTTACCAATACTTGTCACATTGTTCCCCGAAGCCATTGTCTTTTACGGAATAAATATTAACATAACAAACCACAAAAATACTCACCCACGATCCGAAGCAGTCCACGAGTGTGTCCCACGACGATCTTGGGTAGAGAACTGCAGCATCAGCTGTTGCTGCCGTTCTCTACGGGCTGCAGGAATCCAATGACGGAAGGTAGGTATCCTTCCGCACTGTATTCCTCCGCCACTTAAAAAAAAAAAAAAGTCCCTAGTCTCACTTTATGCCATTGCTGTGTGGGAAATTCCTACCTTCCGTCATTGGATTCCTGCAGCCCGTAGAGAACGGCAGCAACAGCTGATGCTGCAGTTCTCTACCCAAGATCGTCGTGGGACACACTCGTGGACTGCTTCGGATCGTGGGTGAGTATTTTTGTGGTTTGTTATGTTAATATTTATTCCGTAAAAGACAATGGCTTTGGGGAACAATGTGACAAGTATTGGTAAGTATGTTACTCTATGTTATATGTACTGTATGTCTATGTATGTATTGTATGAATGTATTGTATGTAGTATGTATGTAGTATATATGTGGTATGTATGTAGCATGTAGTATGTATGTAGTATGTATGTAGCATGCATGTAGCATGCAGTATGTATGTAGCATGCATGTAGTATATATGTAGTATGTATGTAGCATGTAGTATGTATGTAGCATGCATGTAGTATATATGTAGTATGTATGTAGCATGTAGTATGTATGTAGTATGTATGTAGTATGTATGTGGTATGTATGTAGCATGTAGCATGCATGTAGTATGTATGTAGTATATATGTGGTATGTATGTAGCATGTAGTATGTATGTAGCATGCAGTATGTATGTAGCATGCATGTAGTATATATGTAGTATGTATGTAGCATATATGTAGTATGTATGTAGCATGTAGTATGTATGTAGCATGCATGTAGTATATATGTAGTATGTATGTAGTATATATGGAGTATGTATGTAGCATGTAGTATGTATGTAGCATGCATGTAGTATATATGTAGTATGTATGTAGCATGTAGTATGTATGTAGCATGCATGTAGTATGTATGTAGTATGTATGTAGTATATATGTAGTATGTATGTAGTATATATGTGTTATGTATGTAGTATGTATGTAGTATGTATGTAGTATATATGTGGTATGTATGTAGTATGTATGTAGTATGTATGTAGTATGTATGTAGCATGTAGTATGTATGTAGCATGCATGTAGTATGTATGTAGTATTTTTTTTTTTTTTTTTTTTTTTTTTTAACATTTAACACATTAGCCGGATGATGGGACTACTACTGTCCCATCATTGGCTAATGTGTCAATCACTGTCATGGTAGCAGGCATCGCCAGATGGGACTTGTAGTCCCATCGGACGATGCTTGCACAGACCCCCGGACATCAGCACAGCCCCCCGGCAGGCCGGCACAGCCCCCCGGCAGGCCGGCACAGACCCCCACAGGGTGCACAGACCACCGGCAGGCCGGCACAGCCCCCCGGCAGGCCGGTACAGACCCCCACAGGGTGCACAGACCACCGGCAGGCCGGCACAGCCCCCCGGCAGGCCGGTACAGACCCCGGGCAGTCCACACAGCCCCCCGGCAGGCCGGCACAGCCCCCCGGCAGGCCGGCAGAGACCCCCGGAAGGCCCGAAATGACGGCGCATCATGATGCGCACACACCGTGCATCATGATGACGTCAGGCTGTCAATCAACTTTGAACTTCCGATTCCGATGCCGACTTCCGATATTGAAAAAATATCGGAAGTCGGTATCGGAATTCCGATACAGCAAGTATCGGCCGATACCCGATACTTGCGGTATCGGAATGCTCAACACTAACCACAATCACTGAAATCCCCAGACCTCCTCTCTTTAGGCCTGGATTTTCGGCTCAGTGAGGTCTGGAATAGTTCTCTACATGTGTGTGTAAGGTTCCACTAAGGACAAAATCTGCAAGGAGTTTGTACATTCTCCCTGTGTTTGCGTGGGTTTCCTCCCACACTCCAAAGACATACTGATAGGGATAGCAATTTTGAGCCCCAATAGGAACAGTCATAATTAGTGTTGAGCATTCCGATACCGCAAGTATCGGGTATCGGCCGATACTTGCTGTATCGGAATTCCGATACCGACTTCCGATATTTTTTCAATATCGGAATTCGGCATCGGAATCGGAAGTTCAGTTGATTGACGGCCTGACGTCATCATGATGCGCGGTGTGTGCGCATCATGATGCGCCGTCATTTCGGGCCTTCCGGGGGTCTCTGCCGGCCTGCCGGGGGGCTGTGCCGGCCTGCCGGGGGGCTGTGTGGACTGCCCGGGGTCTCTGCCGGCCTGCCGGGGGGCTGTGCCGGCCTGCCGGTGGTCTGTGCACCCTGTGGGGGTCTGTACCGGCCTGCCGGGGGGCTGTGCCGGCCTGCCGGGGGGCTGTGCTGATGTCCGGGGGTCTGTGCAAGCATCGTCCGATGGGACTACAAGTCCCATCGGGCGATGCCTGCTACCATGACAGTGATTGACACATTAGCCAATGATGGGACAGTAGTAGTCCCATCATCCGGCTAATGTGTTAAATGTTAAAAAAAAAAAAAAAAAAAAAAAAAAAAAAAATACTACATACATACTACATGCATGCTACATACATACTACATGCTACATACATACTACATATATACTACATGCATGCTACATACATACTACATGCTACATACATACTACATGCTACATACATACTACATATATACTACATACATACTACATACATGCTACATACATACTACATGCATGCTACATACATACTACATGCTACATACATACTACATGCATGCTACATACATACTACATATATACTACATACATGCTACATACATACTGCATGCTACATACATACTACATACATACTACATACATACTACATGCATGCTACATACATACTACATGCTACATACATACCACATACATACTACATGCTACATACATACCACATATATACTACATACATGCTACATACATACTACATGCTACATGCATGCTACATACATACTACATGCTACATACATACCACATACATACTACATACATGCTACATATATACTACATGCATGCTACATACATACTACATATATACTACATGCATGCTACATACATACTACATACATACTACATACATACAATACATACATAGACATACAGTACATATAACATAGAGTAACATACTTACCAATACTTGTCACATTGTTCCCCGAAGCCATTGTCTTTCCGGAATAAATATTAACATAACAAACCACAAAAATACTCACCCACGATCCGAAGCAGTCCACGAGTGTGTCCCACGACGATCTTGGGTAGAGAACTGCAGCATCAGATGATGCTGCCGTTCTCTACGGGCTGCAGGAATCCAATGACGGAAGGTAGGTATCCTTCCGCACTGTATTCCTCCGCCACTTAAAAAAAAAAAAGTCCCTAGTCTCACTTTATGCCATTGCTGCGTGGGAATTTCCCACACAGCAATGGCATAAAGTGAGACTAGGGACTTTTTTTTTTTTTAAGTGGCAGAGGAATACAGTGCGGAAGGATACCTACCTTCCGTCATTGGATTCCTGCAGCCCGTAGAGAACGGCAGCAACAGTTGATGCTGCAGTTCTCTACCCAAGATCGTCGTGGGACACACTCGTGGACTGCTTCGGATCGTGGGTGAGTATTTTTGTGGTTTGTTATGTTAATATTTATTCCGGAAAGACAATGGCTTCGGGGAACAATGTGACAAGTATTGGTAAGTATGTTACTCTATGTTATATGTACTGTATGTCTATGTATGTATTGTATGAATGTATTGTATGTATGTAGTATATATGTGGTATGTATGTAGCATGCATGTAGTATATATGTAGTATGTATGTAGCATGCATGTAGTATATATGTAGCATGTATGTAGCATGCATGTAGTATATATGTAGTATGTATGTAGCATGTAGTATGTATGTAGCATGCATGTAGTATATATGTAGTATGTATGTAGCATGTAGTATGTATGTAGCATGCATGTAGTATATATGTAGCATGCATGTAGTATGTATGTAGCATGCATGTAGTATGTATATGGTATGTATGTAGCATGTAGTATGTATGTAGCATGCATGTAGTATATATGTGTTATGTATGTGGTATGTATGTAGCATGCATGTAGTATGTATGTAGCATGCATGTAGTATGTATGTAGTATGTATGTAGTATATATGTAGTATGTATGTAGCATGTAGTATGTATGTAGTATGTATGTAGCATGCATGTAGCATGCAGTATGTATGTAGCATGCATGTAGTATATATGTAGTATGTATGTAGCATGTAGTATGTAGCATGCATGTAGTATATATGTAGTATGTAGCATGTAGTATGTATGTAGCATGCATGTAGTATATATGTGTTATGTATGATGCATGTAGCATGCATGTAGTATGTATGTATGTAGTATGTATGTAGCATGCAGTATGTATGTAGCATGCATGTAGTATATATGTAGTATGTATGTTGCATGTAGTATGAATGTAGCATGTATGTAGTATGCATGTTGTATGTATGTAGCATGTAATTTTTTTTTTTTTTTTTACATTTAACACATTAGCCGGATGATGGGACTACTACTGTCCCATCATTGGCTAATGTGTCAATCACTGTCATGGTAGCAGGCATCGCCCGATGGGACTTGTAGTCCCATCGGACGATGCCTGCACAGACCCCCGGACATCAGCACAGCCCCCCGGCAGGCCGGCACAGCCCCCCGGCAGGCCGGCACAGCCCCCCGGCAGGCCGGCACAGCCCCCCGGAGCCTGCACAGCCCCCCGGCAGGCCGGCACAGCCCCCCGGCAGGCCGGCACAGCCCCCCGGAGCCTGCACAGACCACCGGCAGGCCGGCACAGACCACCGGAGCCTGCACAGACCCCCTGGCAGGCCGGCACAGCCCCCCGAAAGGCCCGTACAGACCCCAGAGAGGCTGTACAAGGGCAGGAAAGGGTTTTTCTTATTCCGATACCGGAAGTCCCATAGACTTGAATGGGACTTCCGGTATCGGAATCGGCGATACCGATACTTTTTTTAAAGATCGGCCGATACCATCCGATACGATACTTTGAAGTATCGGACGGTATCGCTCAACTCTAGTCATAATGTCTGTAAAGTGCTTTGGAATTAATGGCGCTATATAAGCAAAGCATAATAAATAAATGACAAAAATCATGGCACATGTAGTGTAAATTCCCGAGAAATATAGCTAACGGATAAATACTTTATTAGTAGCGTGGATGTAAAAATTAAAAATTACTTTGAGATTTTCTTTCTTGCACGGAAAAGCTTACTGTCCTCACTGCATATTAAAATACTGTATATTTGCCAAGGAGTCCAATATAAACTTCGTCCTCTGAACTGAAACATCAGAGTCAGAAAACATGGAAGACGCTGCAGCTGAGGAGGAATGGGGAGAAGTAAGTATCGCAAATACTGGGGCCCTGAGCAACTGGGGGAGCCCCACTCGTGGGCGCTGGTACCGGGTCCTCATAGTGCATCTGTGTCCTTGATGGCAAGTGGGCCTCCCCGCCTGCTCAGGGCCGCGGCACTTGCCGGGGTGCACCAGGTGCTGATGCCGACCCTGCGTGCAAGTGCGCTCCTACACCTAAGGCAGATTACATTGGCAGTAGTGCAAGTTGGAGCTTTCTGCTTTGTTCCTCTATGACCCTCTATAAAGCCCTTGGACAGTGTATCCAGGGTAATAAATACTTCTCACGCCCACTTCAAGCTAGCTCTGATGCAGAAACTCTTTGCTGTTGGCTATCATGTATCTAACTCTAACCTCTATTGTTTGGAAGCAGAACCTTTAATGCTCTGCACATTCCCATTGCCATGAGCAAGTATATTAATAGTCACTCATCCATATCATGAGCAAATATAAATAATTAGCTTATTAAAGAGCAAAGCACCATCCTCCCCTCAATGATCATAAGCTCAGACCTTACTACTCACTAGCACCCTGCCTATCCATTGTTAGGACATTTATCTCTTATATTGATATTAACCCTGATGTCACTACTAAGTAAATCTAATGCTATCCACACATTTGTTACTGCATCCACATAGCATAGCAGAATATTATCAGAACATTACAGTGCATATCTATTTAAATTGGCACAAAAGCTCATCATTGTCATTGTGCTGCAGGAATAACATAACATCCTATATATCATTACATTGCATATAACAGTAAAAATATTCCATAGCAATATGACAACTTTGGTAAGCATGTAGTTTCTTCACTGCAACTAGGTCAATGGTCACCCTTAGCAATCATAAAATGAACACAGTCTTGGACAATTTTGGAAGAATTTAACTCTGATTCACGGGGGCCTGACCGCTCGGCTCCCACCAAGAACGAGAGCCCATCATAATGGACAGAAAGGTGAGCATGGCCACATCTGATTCGTTCATTGTCTACAGGATTGCCAGAGATAATCAAACTTTGTACTGGTGGGAAGACCCATTTTCAACACTCTTTGAAACTGAAATTTTGGATGAAATTGCACAAAGCATTTCTAAGGATTCTCCTAAGGAAAACTTTAGTTGATATCTACTCTCACTCTTGAGGTCTGACTGTGAGTTTTGGAATAGACCTTTTAGCCTTTAAACTTTTGTGTTTGGCCCAGGGTAGTAGGACAAGACTTTATTTCTTGGTTCTTTATCAGGTAATGGGTCGCCCTCCCAGGGCTGCGGGGGACTTGGTACTGGGCCGGTGTTAGCGGGATGTGTCACAGCAGAGGTGACCCGGTCCGTGGCCCTGGGCACCCAAATCAATGGGGGAATGTAAATGGTGGAATGTAGTTAATGGAATAGTTCGTGACGCCACCTGTGGTGTTCGGAAAGTAGGATGTTAGGCCGACGCTGCATGCAGATCCTCTGGGGCTGGTGGTGTGTTGCAGCCTAGATGGTGTAGCTCTCCACAGGTGAAGCTGTAGCCCCAGGGCAGCATGGATGCAATGGAAGAGGAGAGGTGCAGGCGATGTGGAGAATGGAACCCAGCTGTAGTGGTGCTGAATGTGTTAGCGCACAAATGAATGGAGGACACCGGGGCTTGTAGTTCCAAAGCTTTACTCACAGTCCGTTGTACACACACAGGTGCCTGCCTCCGGGCCGTGTCCTCCGGGTCAGAGACTCAAACAACCTCCGGGCAAGTTAGGATTCTCCCCTCCAACACTCCGTCAACATGTACCTTTCTGAACGACTCCTCTATAGCGCCTTCAAGTGTGAAGATCTCTTGGTACTGAGTTAGACTGGAGTTCCTACTGACTGATGTTCCCAAGAACTCTACTTGTACGGCAGACAGCTGTAGCCTGCTTTGGGAATTCCCTTCTCCTGAGTCCCAGCTCTCTATCCAATTGCTGTTGTGTCCCAAGTCTTAGATGGGAGTAGTGCATTTACAGCCAACTACTCCACCGGTGTCTGCTGCAGAACCATAAATGTCCATACAACCTCGGGAATCGGGCCCTGGCCTTGCGCTGAGAACCTATAGCCAGGGTTCCTCTTCTAACCCACGTCCTCTCTGTTCTCTCTACTCCTTCGTTCCGTACTTGTCTTTTCTTCTTATGGAAGCTTAGGTTTCAGTTCTACGTCTTTCTCCTTCTTTTCCTTTCCCGTGCCAGCTGGCTCAGATCACTGAGGCAGCTGCAGCACTCCTTCCTCCATCCCTTCTTCCAGGGATCCTCACTCCTGTCTGAGTGACTTCCTACCCGACTGACATTCTGTCAGACTGACCCCGTCATCCTACACTGTCCCACTCTTATGTATATTAACTCCACCCACCTCCCAGCACGTCCAGTGTTCCAAGCAGGGAACCACCAAAGGTGCTCTGCTACCCTCTGAGCAAGGAGCCGCAATGCAGAACTACCCTGATGTGTGGGGTGCGAGTGTTGGAGTGTGGAAAGGAGTTCCCACCTTACCCGGATGGTGGGGCACTACACCTTAGGAGAAGGTGCAGTACCTCTGTGGTGACTGAGCCTCAGGGGTGCCACAGTAACATAGGGCAACATATTTTCAAAAACAATGATAGTCATAAAAAAAAAACTTTATATCCCACTAGTTGAAGAGCCAGGGGCATAGTACCTTACTGTGGGTCTCGCTCTCTTCCTTAACAGCCCCACTCTCCACCCGCCATCATGCTCTGTCCTTCCGCAGCCCCGCTCTTCACCCTCCATAATGCTCTCCTTCCACAGCCCCGCTCTCCACCCGCCATCACGCTCTCTCCTTCCACAGCCCTGCTCTCCACCCGCTGTCACGTTCTATCCCTCCGCAGCCCTCTACAGCCCCGCTCTCTTTCTTCACAGCCCCGCTCTCCCGCTGACTCCCTCCACAGCCCCGCTCTCTTCCTTCACAGCACATAAAAATGGGCATGTATGTACATATATATACCCTTTGCGGCATTTAGGTATTATTATGTGCTTTTTTAAAAAAATATATTTTTTTTATATTTTTTTTAATGAGATCACATTCAAAACCTTTATTGCAGAATGGTTTGTATGCATTTTTTGTCAAATATTTGCATCAATTTGGGAAATCTTTGTATATTGCTGCATTTATAAACAAAAAGAAGGTTTTGGAAATTAATAGAATCTAATGTTTGTGGATCTCTAGTTAATTTTACTAGTTGACAATGTCTGAATCATATCATTTTTATTTGTTGAATATGCACATGAAATTAGCATGCACATATGCACTTTATGCGGTATTATAATAGTGGCATGCGTTTTTGTGAGACCACATTATATGCAGATAGCAATGGTTGTGAAATAGTTAAATGTAGAGTTGAGCGAAACCCGACCATAGCGTGAGGTCGGCCATGAGGTTGGCGACCAGAGCGCCAAAGTCGCGTTTCAAATTATGCTTCCAGCGCCCTTTTTCAGCCAGTGATGGAGGACGCACACTGTGGGCAACGCAGTGACATGGGCAGCGGTCACCATCATCTTTGAGAAGGGCATGCAAGTGATTAGCTTGCTTTGTGTGGCGTCACAGGGGCTATAAAAGGGCGTGCACGCCGACCACCATCTTACTTCTGCCGATCTTAGCATAGGGAGAGGTTGCTGCTGCTGATTCTGAATAAGGGAGAGCGTTAGGCAGGGAAGAAGAACAAAAAAACTGCTTCTGCTGTTAGCAATTTTCACTGTACAACACAACAGTTTGTGTGCAGTGACAGGGGAGGATATATTTTTGTGCATCAGCTCTGTTGGTTATTAGGTTGCCTTATAAGGCTCCCTGATAGCTGCATTGCTGTTTGCACACTGCTGTGCAGACTGCTTTTTTAAAAGCAAAAATACTTTTCTTCCTCTTTTCTGCACAGTTGCCAAGCGTTCATTTTTCCACACTTTTGTGTGCAACAGTCCTGCTTTTTAGGCTGCCTGCTGCCATACTTGGACTGAGAGCATCATTGTCAGCCTCCTAAAATCTCTAGGGAGATTCAAATTCTCCCCAATACTATATACACCTTGTACCTTGTCATACACCAGCCAATTTCAGCCTGTTCAATTGAGGTGTAATCTATAGTGGGCCTGAGAATTGTTCAGCCTCCTAAAATCTCTAGGGAGATTCAAATTCTCCACAATACTATATACACCTTGTACCTTGTCATACACCAGCCAATTTCAGTCTGTTAAATTGAGGTGTAATCTATAGTGGGGCTGAGATAATTGCTCAGCCTCTTAAAATCTCTAGGGAGATTCAAATTCTCCCCAATACTATATACACCTTGTACCTTGATTTACAGTACCATATAGCTGGTGGTATTTTGGGTACATTTTTCCAAAAATGAGGAAGTATTGTGGAAGAGGCCGTGGAAGTGGGCGGGGGTTGCCAGCTGGTACTGATCATGGTGGTGGTGGTGGTGCATCTGCTGGTAGTGGCAAAAGCGCAATAGCACCTAAGGCAGGATGTGTTGAGCCTGCGTCATCGTCTGGCTCCACAAGGCCTCGAAGGCTCCCTTTTCTGGGAGTAGGTAAACCGCTTTTAAAGCCGGAGCTTCATGAATAAGTTTTGGCTTAAATTGCTGACACAGCCTCCAGCTCTATCGCCTCCTCTTCTGAAGTTTCAAAAAATAAAAGCACTGAGTCGTCAGTGGAGGCTCCAGGTCAGGAACAACACCTTTCCTTGTGTCCTTCACCCCTACCAAAAGTGAAGGATGCGGCAGGCCACACTACAGATTACTCCATGGAGCTCTTTTCACATACCATGCCTGGGTTATCAAGTCAAATCATGAATTCCCCAGTCCAAGATGAATCTGACATGGAGTGCACTGATGCACAGCCACTGCTAGATTTTTTTGCTGGTACATTCACTTAGAGCACTACCTTGTCCTCGCAGTGTACTGAGCCAGAATCTGACCCTTCTGAAACTCAGGTGCCCCTTCCCGCATACTATACCACCTTATACGGTGACACGGACGAAGGTGCACATGAAATTGAAGAGGAGGTGATGGATGACCCAGTTGTTGACCCAGATTGGCATCCATTGGGGGAAGAGGGTGCCGCTGCCAATAGCTCAGAAGAGGAGGAAGTTCCGCAGCAGGCATCGACATCGCAACAGCTGTTATCTGGCAGGCCCAAAGCAGTCCAAAAACGGGTTACAAAAACCAAAAGAGTTGCAGGACAGCTTGGTCAGACGGTCAAATTAGCACAGCGTGCAAGGCCTCAAAATGTCTTCCAAAGTAGGAAGAGTTCAGTGTGGCACTTTTTTGAACAAAACCCTAATGATCAGGCTAAGGTTATCTGTAAGAAGTGCACAAAGACCTTTAGCCGAGGGAAAAATCTGAGAAATTTGAATACCAGTTGCATGCTTAGACATTTAACCACCATGCACTTGGAAGCGTGGACGGACTACCAAACCTCACATACCACATGTGCACCTGCTCCGAATGAAGGTAGTCAGCAACGCTTCATCGCTTTCCCCACTATAAGCCCACCGGTTAGCACACCATCAGCAGCAAATGTTGAGGTGTCGTCGCAAGGCCAAAGCAGTCAGGGTATCACAATGTTATTGCTACGAAAGACTGAATCTAGGCCATCAGCAAGACCACCAACACCATCACCAACCCTCTCTCAGTCCGCCATGTACACCGCTAGTTCCACCATATGCAGCTCTCAAGTCCAACTCACCCTACCAAAGACTCTGAGTAGGACAAGAAAGTACTCATCCTCTCATCCATGTACACTGTGTTTGAACGCATTGCCAAACTAATCTCGTTAGAGGTGATGCCCTACCGGTTGGTTGAAAGCGAAGCTTTCCGCAAGCTCATGGCCTACGCAGTACCACGCTATGACCTACCCAGTCGGCACTTCTTTTCTCGAAAAGTCATCCCAGCCCTCCACCCGCATGTGAAAGACCGCATTGTCCATGCACTCAAGCAATCAGTGAGTGGAAAGGTGCACCTCACAACAGATGCATGGTCCAGTAGGCATGGCCAGGGCCGTTAAGTGTCCATCACTGCGCACTGGGTTAATGTGGTGGATGCAGGGTCCACAGGGGACAGCGGTGGTGGGACAGTGCTGTCTAGCCCACGGTATAGGAAACAGTTGGATGTAGGCGTTCGACCCTCCTCCTCCTCCAGAAGCGAAAGCTCGTCCACAGAGTGCAGTCGCACGAGCACTTCATCTGCAGCTGCCAGTGTTGCACACAAGGTGTCCCACTATCGAACAGCTAATGGTAAGCGTCAGCAGGCTGTGTTGAAGATGATGTGTTTGGGCAACAACAGACATCGCGGATGTACTGGCCGACTACTAGCGACAAACTGAGTCATGGCTGGGCAGTCTACATCTTGAGGCATGCAAGGTATTTAGTGATAACGGCCGGAATTTTGTGGCAGCCATAGCCCTTTCAAAACTCAGACACATACCTTGCTTGGCTCACACCTTGAACCTGGTGGTGCAGTGCTTTATCAATAATTATCCGGAGTTAACAGCCCTGCTCCATAAGGTGCGAAGACTGTGCTCGCACATCCGCCGGTTGCCCGTATACTCCAGTTGTATGCAGAAGCTGCAGCGATTGCTCCACCTTCACAAGCACCGCCTAATTATCGACGTTGCAACAAGGTGGAACTCCACTCTACACATGGTTGAGAGGCTGTGTGAGCAGAGGCAGGCTGTAATGCATTTGTGGGAGGATACACGGGCAGGCAGTTTGAGGGCAGACATGGAGTTATCGGGTGTGCAGTGGTCGAAGCTGAAAGACATCTGTAAAGTCCTTCAGTGTTTTGAGGAATGCACAGGGCTGGTAAGCGCAGACGACGCCATCATAAGCATGAGCATCCCACTTATGCATCTGCTCATGCAAACTATTATGCACATTAAGGAGCAGGCATCTGCAGCCGAGGAGGAAGAGGAGGAGGGAAGCCTTGATGACAGTCAGCCATTGTCTGCTCAGGGAACTCACCTGGATGAGGTAGAGGAAGAAGAGGAAGAGGAGGAGGAGGATGATGGGGAAGATTATTTTGGGGAGGAGGATGCTTCTCAGGGGGCAAGAGAAAATGTTGGCATGGCAAGGTCAGGTACAGGGTTTGTGCGTGACTGGAGGGATGTGGATTTTCCAGAAAGTGCTCCTCCACCCAGCACTCGCAGTGCATCAATTTCACCTGGAACATTGGCTCACATGTGTGATTATTGCCTTGCAGATCCTAAAAAGGGACCCCCACATTGCCAAAATGATGAACGATGACTACTGGTTGGTCAGCATCCTGGATCCACGCTATAAAGGCAAATTCCAAAACATCGTGCCACAGGAGAACCTAGAGCTAATATTGGCTAACAAGCAACTCTGGTAAACCGTTTGTTTGAGGCATTCCCAGCACACAGCAGCGGTGATGGTTCTCCCACCAGCCGTAGGGGCAACATGGAAGAGGTGTTCGTGGTGCACACATCTGAAGTGGCGTTGGAGACAGGGGTTTCATGACCATGTTGTGGACTGATTCTTCAAGTACAGCTCACACGACTGGTAATACTGCATCGATCGAAAGTGACAGGAGACAGCAGTTGTCAACTATGGTTACAAACTACTTCTCCTCCCATATCGATGTTCTCCCTCACAGGTCATTCCCCTTTGACTATTGGGCCTGTAAATTGGACACCTGGCCTGAATTGGCACAATATGCGTTACAGGAGCTCGCTTGCCCTGCTGCTAGTGTGTTATCTGAACGAGTCTTCAGTGCTGCTGGATCAATCCTGACAGAGAAAAGGACCTGTCTGTCGACCCAAAATGTTGATGATCTAACCTTCATTAAAATGAACCATGCATGGGTTTCAAAGGATTTTGTCCCACCTTCCCCTGATGACACATAGGTTGCCAGAAAAATGGCTTGCTTTTGTCCCCCTCTTCCTCGGACTTCTCCAATTCCTCCATTTGCAGCTGCTGAATGTCCAACATCTATATATGCCATTTTTTCAACCTCCCTAACTGGGCTGCCTCCCCCCCCCAGGGCCGGGGTCACCACCTGGCGCACGCACCCGTGTGAGTGCCGTTGCCCTGGACAGGTGGGTGGGCCCACTCTTGGGCAACGGCACTGGCACAGGGTCCCTCATAGTACAATCAAGTGTCTTTGATGGTGGGGGTGCACACCCGCCGTCAGACACACCGGCGTACTATGAGGGGCCCTGTGCCAGTACCACCGCCCACGAGTGGGCCCCCCTTCTTGCTCAGGGCCCCAGCACTTGCAATACTTACCTCTCCCTGCTCCACTGCTGTGTAGTCTGGGCTGTTAAATCCTTCACTGGGACTGCCACTACAAATTTGGTGAACTGATAGATGATGGTTAAGACGTAGCTATGCCCTGTCCTGCTGGGCTCTATCTTCAGATGATCAATGGCTTCCATTTGTTATGGATGTCGACTCACAATGAGATGCAGTGGTGGTTTATCATCAGTTTTCACAGTTTTCCTACTCACAGATGTGTGACATTCCTGCCCACATTTTTAAATGTGTCCTCTCATGCCAATCCAATAGAATCGCCTACGGCCTGTGGCTTCTGTCTTTTGCACTCCAAAGTTACCTGACATATCATGATAGGCAGTGAGGACCATGTCTACATCTCTCCCTGTGATCACAATTTGATGGAGATGAGTAACGGTGATGGGATCCACGGTACTGCGATACAGCAACCCTTTCTTCACAAAGAACTGTTACCGCTGTCTCCACAGACAAAGTAATTGAGGGTCAGCATCGCCTCTGAGAATTCTCCCGGGAGTTTTTCCCGTGATTAGTAATTCCAAAATTTCTGCAATCACTCAACTTTCCGCCTGTATTTTTATCCATCTCGTTTCCTGTTGCGGAGAGTCTGGACTGTCTTACTGAGACTGAAATATATATGAAGATTGAAAAATACCCCAACAGTGTATACTGGTGTATGCTTCGAATACATTACCCTTTTTCTACTTTTTAGATTCTTGTCTAATCCATACTGAGGCTGTGAGTGTCTTTGTCGGACTCTGGAAATATACACAGAGATTTTTAATGTTTAAACTATGCTATATATACCTGGTGAGAAACTGGGTCTGAGCAGAAAAAGTAAATTAATGTGCATGCAAAATGTAATTGCATATGAACACATGACCTTTACACAGAGAAAACAAAACACAAAACAAATATCCTGGAATAAAAAAGTAAAAAATATATTGCAAAAATTGCATGAAGGTAGTAATAATAGTAATAATAAGGGTATTTAGTTAACACAATTTTACTGGTGGTTCAGTCCCTCTGACCTTGTTCACATTTACGTCACTTGACAAGTGGAAAGGTTTTAAATACAAGAGTTAGGACTGTCCCACAAGGGTTGCCTTGACATGGCGGGATGGCTTCTATATTATTTTGATCAAAATTATGTTAACTAAATACCCTTATTATTACTATTATTACTACCTTCATGCAATTTTTGCAATATATTTTTTCCTTTTTTATTCCAGGATATTTGTTTTGTTTTCTCTGTGTAAAGGTCATGTGTTCATATGCAATTACATTTTGCATGCACAATAATTTACTTTTTCTGCTCAGACCCAGTTTCTCATTTGTTTCATTGTGCATTCTGTGCATATAAGGGTGTGACCGCCCTGTTTCTGAGTTGAAAAATCCATCCTGTCTGGCCTATACTATTACTGGTGGTTCAGTCCCTCTGTCCTTGTTCACATTTACGTCACTTGACAAGTGGAAAAGTTTTAAATACAAGAATTAGGACTGTCCCACAAGGGTTGCCTTGACGTGTCGGGATGGCTTCTACATTATTTTGATCAAAATTATGTTACCTAAATACCCTTATTATTACTATTATTACTACCTTCATGCAATTTTTGCAATATATTTTTTACTTTTTTATTCCAGGATATTTGTTTTGTGTTTTGTTTTCTATATATACCTGGTATCAAGTGATACTGTACCCTTTGTCAACTTTCTACAATCTTGTTGAATCCATACTGGGCCTGAGACTGTCTGAGTCTGCCTCCTGATATATAGACATAGATTTTTAATGTGTAAACTATGCTATATATACCTGATTAGAGATGAGCGGTGTTCGAGACGAACTGTTCGCCAAGTTCAAATTCGAGCTGTTTTGGGCGGTGTTCGAGCCGTTCGTCAAACTCGAACACTTTGCTTAAAATTCAGCTGTTCAAGGTTCCGTTCGAGAACGGTTCGCTCACCTAAAGCGTAACTTTATTTTCACATTAATAATAGTTTTCAATGTTAATAGACAGTTTCATGGCATAGTAGGGGTGTCTGGTAGCCAGCGGTGTAGTACACCTGTCAAGGAGCTACACCGTGTGTGTTTCTAATAATTTTTTACCGCATCTTGTCCAGAAAATCCTTTTGGGCCTTGTAGCACTGTCTGCTACTCAGCAGAGGAGCCCATCCATGAACCAAGCTGTGCCGCCTGTTTATGTAAGAACCATTTTTTAACTCCATTTAGCCCAGTGAATACTTTGGGCCTAGTACCTGTGTCTACTGCTCAGCAGAGGAGCCCACCCGTGAACCTAGCTATGCCGCCTGTTTATGTAAGCACTGTGTGCAACTCAGCAGAGTTGCCCACCCGTGAACCAAGCTATGCTGCCTGTTTATGTAAGAACTGTGCGCTACTCAGCAGAGGAGCCCAGCTGTTAAGCAAGCTACAGCACCTGTGGTTTGGACACTTAATTTTTTCACATTCTTTATGGAATGCTGGTTAGGCCTAATTCTGGAATTCCGGTTGACCTGCACTTACTGGGAAATCCTCGTTCGCGGGGAAGAATTGGAATCCCAGATCACCATCACTAATGGGGTTCAGCGGGTTATCCACACCTGTAAGCGACACACGCTGGTCCTTTCAGTGTAGCGTGCGTGCAGCCCCGGACATGTAAGGGCATGACAGACCTGTTATTGCTTGATCTCGTGTGCCAGAGACTCGCGTGTCCCTCTAGTAAGTTGGACGCGGACAGCGGGGGCATGCCGGAGTCTCGTTCGTTACCGGAATTAAGCTGACAAATCTCTAGCACAACTAAAAACGGCCATGCACCACCACCCACAGAATCGAGAAAGCTTGCAATCTGTCCATCCTTCCCGTGGCTGGCATGGTTGAGGTTGCCAGTGTGGAGTCCAATTAAGCCGCAGGCTCCACTCCTGGTGGTGCCCTTCTGGACATTCCTTTAAGGTTCAGCTTTGCAACCATACTGCCCCCGGAAATCAAACACTTTGCCTTCATGGACGCTGTTCGGAGGGTCGTGGGAATAACGCCACCCGATCAGCAGTTAGCATAAATTATGGTGGGAAGTCTGACGGTATATGACCGTCTTCGATTTTAGAATTTTAGAATTTTTTTTATTTTAGATTTTTATTCCAGCCTTTCTTGACTTTATAAGGGCATGACATGCCTATATCTGTGTCTCCTCCTCCTCCTTTTACTCCTCCACCTCTTTTCTATATGTAGTTGCCCTTTTCCATATGTTATTTGTGTCTTCTGAGCATTTTGTCTGCTTTGGGATACCTTTTAAGGTGTTTTGTATGTGTTTTCTATGTGTTTGTATGTGTTTGCCTGCCATTGTTTTCAATGGGGTTTGACGGTGTTCGTCGAATGTTCGACGAATAATGTTGAGCATTCCGATACTGCAATATCGGGTATCGGCCGATATTCGCTGTATCGGAGTTCCGATACTGAGTTCCGATACTTTTAGAATATCGAATATCGGAATCGGAAGTTCCCATAATGCAATGAGCCAATTGATTTTATTCAGCCAATGAGGAATCCTAAGAAGTGTGGGCACATCCTGTTATGCATGTTAGGCATGTTAACTAATGGCATGGCTGTGATTGGATGCGAGCAGACCACCCAGCTGCTCCTCCCCCAGACACACGCTGAACAGTGATCTATGGAAAGTGAAACTAGTGAGGGAGGAGGAAACAACCAGTTCTCATTTCAATGCCAGAACACACACCCCCGGACGTTTATCTTAGAAGCAAGAGATGATATCTTGGAAACCGTGCAGACTAGCCACAGAAGGTAAATTACTTATTGTCAGCATTCTGCAGCCCAGATATGCACTGAGATTATGTGAAAAGCCCGGACAACCCGTTTAACAGTCATTATCTTTGTAACTCCGAACGTCTTAAAAAAAAAATTAATTCATGCTATTCCATTTGATTGGGCTAAACCTCTATGCCTTTAATGTCTCCTCCACCTCCCCCAATAAATTCTACATTATTCTTAGTTGTTTTCCTTCATGTAGAATTAACCTACCAGGAAAGTAAGGGTTTATTTTCATTCCGATATTTGTGTCCCATTCACTTGCATTGGTTTCCGGTATCGGAATCGGCGATATCCAATATTTTTGGGGTATTGGTTCGATCCAACCCGATCCGATATTTCCAGTATCGGAAGGTATCGCTCAACACTATCGGCGAACATTCGACGAACTTGCCTCTTGTTCGACGAACCGAACCGAACTCGAACACTAGCGGGGTGGCTCAACACTTCTCCTGATATCTAGACGTACATTATTAATGTTTAAACTATGCTATATATACCTGGTATCTGGTGATTAGTGTTGAGCGATACCACCCGATACTGAAAAATATCGTATCGGAATGGATAGGCCGATCTAAAAAAAAGTATCGGGTATCGCCGATTCCGATCCCGGAAGTCCCATTCAAGTCAATGGAACATAAATATCGGAATTAAAAAAAACCCTTTCTTTCCCTGTCGGTTAATTCTACATGAAGAAAAACAACTAATAATAATGTAGACTGTATTATGGGAGGTGTAGGAGACATTAAAGCCATCGAGGTTTAGCCCAATCAAATGGAATAGCAGGAATTTTTTTTTTTTTTTAAAGACGTTCGTAGTTACAAAGATATTCACTATGTTAAAGTCTTTAATTTTTTGTCAGATATGTATGTTTCACTACTTCCATGCTCTTCACCTTCTTTTTTACTTCTCCAACACTTTCTCCTTCATCATCTTCAGCAGCAGCAGTATCTTCTTCTTCTTCATATTCTACTTCTTCTTCTATTATTCTTCTTCATATTCTACTTCATCTTCTTCCTATTCTTCTTCATCATATTCTTATTTGTGTCAGGCATTCCTGTAGTTGTTATTTATAAAAGTTTGAAGATTACACCTTCCGTTCTGCCTGTCACAAAAGATTTACAACAGGATTTGTCCGCGTTCAGTTTGGCCTGCAGCAGCAGGCCTTTTCCAGGGGCACCACGAGGAGGAACGGAATCACCCCCATACACTGCTTAGTCTTCTTCTGCTTATAAATTTGATAATCTCATTTGCTCAGATTTTTAGTCTTATGCTTAATGTTCTTCTGCTTTTGGTTTTTATGCTTCTTGGTCTTCTGTCTCTTGTTGTTCTGTATCTTGGTGGTTGTCTTCCTGTTCTTTGTCCTCTTGGTCATCTTCTTCAGGGTCATCTTTTAGGTATTCTTTTGTGTGGTCTTCAGGGTCGTCGTCTTCAGGGTCATTGTCAGGGAGATCCAGAGTGAGAATCAAAAACCATTTCCACAAGCTTGAACTTTGAAAAGTAGCAGAAGTTACAAGAAGGCTGAGGAACTGGCGAGAACCAGCTGATGGTACTGGAACCCGGAGTGGCAGCAGAATGAACAAGACACAACCGTGGACCAGCTGACGGTGCTGGAACACGGTTACTAAGCAGGAGGTACCTGTGCTCCAAAGCACTACCAAGGACCAGCAGACGTTGGTGGAACTCGGATACCGACAAGGAGGCACCTAGGCCAAAGGCACTGCCGAGAACCAGCTGACGGTGCAGGAACCCGGATGGGTAGCAGAAGCTGCAAGAGCAAATGAAACTAGCGAGGACCAGCTGACGGTGCTGGAACCCGGAGGGGCAGCAGAAGGAACAAGAGCAAATGGGACAACCGTGGAACAGCAGACGTTGCTGGAACTCGGATACCAAGAAGGAGGCACCTAGGCCAAAGGCTCTGCCGAGAAACAGCTGACGGTGCTGGAACACGGCTGGGCAGGAGGGAGTACCCGTGGCAAACACACTTCTGAGCAGCAACATGCGATGTTGAATCCCAGGGGTCAATCATGCAGCAGGCTGAGGCCAACTTGGAGCGAGTTTTATATTGGTTGTACACAACTACTGATTGTAACCGTGCTCCACTTAGGCCTCCGGCTCCACTGTCTCTAGTATTTCCCCTGGCCTCCAACCCCGCCAGTGACAGCTCTGAAGTGGCGTCAGCACAATCCACACTTGTTCCTGTGTTACTTGGCCTCAGTCCCGTCAGTTGATCCCCTGATGTGTGTCCGGCAAGTTCTCCTGCTCTGTCCTCAT
Source organism: Dendrobates tinctorius (assembly GCF_039654945.1). NCBI lineage: Eukaryota > Metazoa > Chordata > Amphibia > Anura > Dendrobatidae > Dendrobates > Dendrobates tinctorius. Next base: position 21,616,848 of record NW_027361671.1, read on the forward strand.
TCACACTACTAGTAATTGGAATGTGGACAGAGCAGGAGACCTTTACGAACACACATCAGGGGATCAATTGACGTGACGGAGGCCAAGTAACACTGGAACAAGTGTGGATTATGCAGACGCCACTTAAGAGCTGTCACTGGTGGGGTTGGAGGCCAGGGGAAATACTAGAGACAGTGGAGCCAGAGGCCTAAGTGGAGCAGGGTTAAAAATCAGTAGTAGTTTGAATGTGGATGGAGCAGGAGACTTTGCCGTCCACACAGCAGGGGAGCAGCTGGCATTACTGAACCCCACTAACACAGGAGCTAGTGTTTTTCTCTGTGCACACGACACATCTGAGCGACAACTGGCTGTGTTGAAGCCCAGGGATTATAGTTCAGGTGGTAGAAACATGAACACAACAGGAGACCTGGATACAGTTGCCAACCAATTATTTAGTCGGGAAGAGGACTGGCAAATTCTGGGGAGATCCAGGCCTTGTTCATTTTCAGAAAAGTAAGCCGGTCGACGTTATCGGAAGAAAGTCGCGTGCAACGGTCTGTTAGTACACCACCTGCGGCACTAAAGACGCGTTCCGATAATACACTGGCAGCAGGGCAAGCCAGCACCTCCAATGCATACTGGCTAAGCTCTGGCCATGTATCCAGCTTAGAGACCCAAAACTTGAAGGGGGAAGAGCCATCTGGGAGAACACTCACAGGGCAAGACATGCAGTCTGTCACCATCTGACGGAAATGTTGCCTCCTGCTGACTGGAGCCGTCAGTGATGGTGTAGACAATTGTGGCGGACGCACAAAACTTTGCCATATTTCGGCCATAGTGGTCTTGCCTTGTGCTGAGGTGCTGCCTCTGCTCCCTCTTTGTGCCGAGTTTCCTCCACTGGCTCGACGCACAGAGGTGCTTTGTAAAGCACTAGCACCACTGCTGTCGGGTGGAATGGAAAACATGATGGACTGCACCAGTGTGTCTTGGTACTCCCGCAGTTTACGCTCCCGGTTCAACGTTGGTATGAGGGTTTGCAAGTTGTCCTGGTAGCGAGGATCTAGGAGGGTGTACACCCAATAATCAGCCGTGTAGAGAATATGGGCGATGCGGCGGTCGTTTCTCAGGCACTGCAGCATGAAATCAACCATGTGCTGCAGACTCCCAACTGCCAAAGAACCGCTGTCCCCTGCTTGAGGCGTGATCTCTGCCTGCTCTGCATCACCCCACCCTCGCTGTACATACTGACTAGAGCTTTGTGTACCTCCCTCCTGTGGAGAGATGTCTTCCTCCTCCATCGACTCCTCCTCATCATCCTCACAAAGTGTCCCCTGCCTAGGCCTTTGTGAGGAAGCACGTAGCGCATACTGTCCTGAGGCAGATGGCATTTGGGACTCCTCCTCCTCCACCTCTTCCAAAACCTCATCCCTTAGTGCTTGCAGTGTTTTTTGAAGCAGGCAGATAAGGGGGACAGTCATGCTGACTAGTGCATCATCTGCACTCGCCATCCGCGTGGAATCATCGAAGGCACGCAAATGAGGCAGATGTCCTTCATAGAGGCCCACTCAGTGGTGCTGAAGTGTGACCGGCGCACATTGCGACTTGTTTGCGCCTGATGCAGCTGGTACTCCATGACTGCTGCCTGCTGCTCACACAACCGTTCCAACATATGTAACGTTGAATTCCACCTGGTGGGTAGGTCACATATGATGCGATGTTCCGGAAGGCGTAATCGGCGCTGCAGAGCAGCAAGGCACGATCTTGCCGTGCTGGAACGACGCAAGTGAGCGCACTCTATGCGGACCTTGTGCAGCAGTGCATCAAGATCCGGATAGTCCCTCAGAGAGCTCTGCACGACCAAGTTGAGCACATGTGCCAGACATGGGATGTGAGTGAGGTTGCCAAGGCCAAGAGCTGCCACCAGATTTCAGCCATTGTCACACATTACCAAGCCCGGCTGGAGATTCGCTAGCAGAAACCACACGTCGCTCTCCTGCTTGATGGCATTCCAGAGCTCCTGCGCTGTGTGGCTTCAATTCCCCAAATAAATTAATTTCAGTACGGCCTGTTGACGTTTGGCCACGGCTGTGCTCATATCAGTCATAACAGGCTCCTGCTGCGCTGTTTCAGAGGAACTTGAGTAGGAGGAGGAGTCAATGTGTACAGACTGGATTCCTGCAATCCGTGGAGTTGGCAGAACACGTACAGCGCCACTCTCCAGATCTGTACCCGGCTCCACAACATTGACCCAATGGGCAGTGAGGGAAAGGTATCGTCCCTGTCCATGGTTACTGGTCCACGCATCGGTGGTCAGGTGGACCTTGCTACTGACGGCGTTTAGTAGCGCATGTTTTATGTTTGCCTCCACATGTTTCTGCAGGGCAGGGACGGCTCGCCTGCTGAAATAAAAGCGGCTGGGCACGGTGTATTGTGGGACTGCCAATTCCATGAAGTCCCGGAAGATGTCAGTCTCCACCAGCCTGAATGACAGCATTTCAAGTGCCAGTAGTTTGGCAATGCCAGCATTCAGAGCCTGTGCTCGGGGATCGTTTGCCGAGTATGGCCGTCTTTTCTTCCATGCCTGTGCTACCGATGGCTGTCGAGTGGCCTGGGAGTGTGAGGATGACTTGGAACACGGTGCTGTGGGTGGAATGTCACAGGGTCTCCGGACAACAGTGCCAGAAGTTCTTCCTTGGCGATCCTGTGAGGAAGCCGAACCAGTTTTGTGTGAGCTGGAGGAAGAGGCCCCAACACGAGCTGAAGAGGTGGTAGGTGGTGCTGTACGTTGGCCTACGTCTTCAGTGTGTCTGTGTAACTCCACCTCGTGCTTGGTCCGCACATGTTTCCACATATTAGTGGTATTGAGGTTGCTGACGTTTTTCCCTCTTTTGACTCTCTGATGACACAGCTTGCATTTGACAAAGCAAATGTCATCTGCAACTGTGTCAAAAAAGGACCACGCACTGCAAGTCTTGGGAGCGCCCGTTTTGCCTTTTGAAAGTGGAATGCTCCTAACGGGTGCCGAAGTGGAGGCTACAGGCAACCAAGTCTGCCCCCTCCCTCTCCCTCCGGTTTTGGCCATTCGGGGAATCTCTTCCTCAGAGCTGCTCCCACCACCTCCCTGTTCCTCACGCCATGATAGGTCAAGGACCTCATCATCTACACTCCCCTCTTCAAACACCTGCTTCTCCTGGGTTGTCTCGCCAGCACCGTACACACCAGAAAGTGGTAACTGAGTCTTGTCATCATCTGATGCGTACTGAGGTGTGCTGACCATAGGCACTGGCCCACCCGCCTCTTCATATTCAGAGGGACAAAGAAGTTGCGCATCACTGCATACTCCCTCTTCTTCACATTCTGGAATGCTGCTTGGCTGGCCCCCTCTTTCCAAACCAACAGATTCCGAGAACAGAAGTAAAGACTGTGATGGCTTTTGTCCAGGGCTCTCTGACTGCCTGGGCACTTTGGCAGGTGGTGAAGAGACAGATGGCTGCTCTTCGGTGCTCTGGCCCTGAGAGGATGTGGAAGTAATTGAAGTCGATGCGTTAGCTGCCATCCATCCGACAACGGCTTCAATTTGTTCCTCCTGCAGCAGTGGGGTACGGTGAGGTCCTACAAAGCTGCGCATAAAGGACTGTTGCCTGCTAAAACTGGGGGATGCTGACTCACTGGTGCCAACAGCAGGCACAGAATCCCCACGTCCTCTCCCTGCTGAAACTCCATGCCCACGGCCACGTGCCTTACTCCCTGCCTTCTTCATCTTGCTAGACTGAGAAAGATAGGCAGAAAAGTACAAAGGGGGGCCTTAGTGTGCTTATTCCTGAACAGCTGGTTACAGGTATAAGAAACACTAATTTTATGAAGCGTGTGTGTCGATTACACTTTAATGGGAGCTAATGTGGCCTTCACAACTTTCAAATGTAGTGTTTGGTGAACTTTGTTGTTTTTTTTGGGGGGGAAAAAACTAAAAGGATGTGACCAAAGATTTGATAGTCAGAGTATCAGCAACTTTCTGGAGCTATTACAATGCAGGCAGGTAACCTACAATGCAAAAGATGAGGCGCCAAAAAAATTGGGTAATACTAATCTGGCTGCAGCTGAAGGGCACACGCCAGAAAAAAGGGTCCTCTAACTACTCCTATATAGTGGTTGCAACCAACCAATGTAGATGGATAGGGATGGAAGCACACTAATAGGAGAAGAAAAATGAGCTGCAATTAAAGAAAAATGTGTGAGGCAGTGACACGCTGAGCGGCCTACAACCAGACGTAGCTGCAGGACACACTACTCAGCGTGAGCTCCACTCACACAGTCAGAGACCTCTCAGACAGCTGTGAACAGTGCAGCTAAGTGGGCACTAGCACTGAAAGGCTGCAGAAAGGCTCCGCTGTCTACTACTAGTGTTTGCAACCAACGTATATGGATACGGAAGGAAGCACGCTAGATAGAATTTTTTAAAAATAAGCAGCTCAAAAAGAAAAATATGTATGAGTCAGCAGTGAGGCACGCTGGGCCGCCTACAACCAGACGTGGCTGCAGGACCCACTCCACAGCGTGAGCTGCACTCACACAGCCCTTGCAGACAGCTGTGAACACTGCTGCTAGGCAAAAGAAAGCTACAGTGGTGGTTTATGTAGCCTGGGTAAAGCACAATATTGTTTTTAGAATCGCTATTTCTAACTGTCCCTCACAGTCTTTAACAGCAGCCTGTCCCTAACTGAATTCACAGCAGAGTGACCAGAAATGGCGGCAGCAGTGGCTTTTATAGTGCATCATGACATCATTTCAGCAGCCAATCACAGCCATGCCAAAAGTTAACATGCCTACATGCCTAACAGGATGTGCCCACACTTCTGAGGATTCCCATTGGCTGAATCAAAGCGAGCGAGCTGATAGCATTATGGGAACTTCCGATTCCGGTATCCGATATGAAAAAAGTATCGGAAGTCAGTATCGGAATTCCGATACAGCTAATATCAGCCGATACCTGATACTTGCGGTATCGGAAAGCTCAACACAACTGGTGATACTATACCCTTTCTGCCAGAAAGTTCTCCTCCACCCACCACTCTAAGTGTATCTTTGACACCTGGAACATTGGCCCACATGTGTGATTATTTCTTGCGGATCTTCTTTTTATATTGTGGTGTGATCCATCCTGAGCGTGTGAGAGTCTGTGGGTTACTCCTGCAATTTATATGTAGATTTAAAAATTACCCCAACACTGTATACAGCTCTACTCTTGTGATACATTACCCATTTACTGGTTTTTATATTCTGGTCTAATCCAAACTGACCAAGTGAGAGTCTGTTTCTGACTCTGGAAATAAATACTGAGATTGACAATGACCCCTATACTGTATACAGCTGTACGCTTCAGATCCATTACCGTTTTACAGCTTTTTATATTGTGTTGTAATCCATACTGAACCTGAGAGCATCTGTGTCTGCCTCTTGAAACATATACAGAGATTTAGAATGTTTAAACTATACTATATATACCTGCTCTGATGATACTGTACCCTTTTTCTACTTTTTATATTCTTGTCTAATCCATACTGAGCCTGTGAGAGTCTCTGTGTGACTCATGAAATATATACGGAGATTTACAATTATCCTTTGACTGTATACAGCTGTATGCTTCTGATACAGTACCATATATCTGATGTTATTTTGGCTACATTTTCTCCAAAATTTAGAAGTATGGTGGAAGAGGCTGTGGACGTGGGCGGGCCAGCTGGTACTGATGGTGATGGTGCTTCTGCTGGTAGTGGCAAAACACAATAGCAGCTAAAGCAGGAGGTGTTGAGTCTGCGTTATGGTCTGGGAGTAGGTTAACTGCTTTTAAAGCCGGAGCATCAGGAACTGGCTTTGGCTTACATTGCCGAAACAGACTCCAGCTAATATGCCCTCCTCTTCTGAAGTTTCAAAAAATGCAAGCACTGAGTCATCAAATGCTGGCTCCTGGTCAGGAAGAACCCCTTTCCTTGTTTCCTTCACCCCCACCAAAAGTGAATGATGCAGCAGGCCACACTTCACATTAGTCCATGTAGCTCTTTCTCACATACCATGCCTGGGTTATCAAGTCAAATCGTGAATTTCCCAGTCCAAGATGAATCTGACATGGAGTGTGGGTCGCCAGGGCAGTGGGGTTAATCAGTACCACGCCATTGTCTGAGAGGGATGTGTCACGGTGGTGGTGACCCGGTCCGTGGCCCTGGGCGCCCATGAAAAGGGGTGAATAACATTTATAGGTGAATGATACGTGACAACACCTGTGGTTTCTGATCAGATTGACCAGCGCTGCAGTGTTGATTCTCTGGGACAGATGTTGTGGTGCAGCTAAGATGTAGAAGCCCTGCTCAGGTAGGGCCGTAGTCACAGGACAGATGAAAGAGTTGGTAGATGGTGTGCAGTGCAGGATGTAGCAGAGCCGTGCGCCAGGCGCAGGATTAAGATGACAGACACAGTTGTGCAGTTCCTTTACCTGTACTTGGTAAGTGCCATCCAGGACCCAGAGTACAGATGGAGGAGTTGGTCAGCCTGGAAGCAAATTAGTAATTCTCTCTCTGCAGATAGGTTGTGTGGCCTCCGTTCTAGCGCTTATCTGAGGTACTCACAGTACTGAGTTCACTGAAGTTCCCCCTGTTGACTCTCATTTGGAACTTTCTCGTATGGCAGGCAGCCGTAGCCTTTTCCTTCTGGCTCACACACGTCGATGCTGGGGCCTCCGAGCCTTAGTTGGGAACAGAGCATTTACAGCTGCTATTTCCTCCGGTTTCTGCTGCAGGACCGTCAGTGTCCCTACAAACTCGGAGACCGGAATCCGGACCATGCGCTCCAGCTAGGAGTGAGCCTTAACTCTGCTCATCCTCCAGCTCCCCTTCTCACGTCCACACACTTCCCCTTCCCTTCACAGACTGCCCTAACTTCCCTCCTCCCAACCACAGAGAGAAGCTCCTCAGCAGTCAGGTTCAGAGCTCTCCCTGCTGGCCTGAGGTGGGAACTGTGTTGTGTGATGGTTTAACTGCTAGATAGATCCTTTGTTGCTCCCAAGCATGACATCACACTCCCTAGGAGGAAGGTAATGCCACTGTGGCGACCGTACTCCTGGGGGCGCCACAAGTGCACTGATGCCCAGCCACTGCTAGATGATTCTGCTGGTACATTGACCCAGACCACTACATTCCCCTTGCACACTACACAGCCAGAATCTGACCCTGATAAAACTCAGGTTCCCCTTCCCGCATAGTATACCACCTTACACGGTGAAAAAGAGGAAGGTGCAGATGAAAGTGCAGGTTCCTTGAGCAGGTGGGGGGCATACTCCTGGGCGACGGCACTGGCACAGGGCCCCTCATAGTACGCAAAAGTGTCTCTGCCGGTGAGAGGGCCCACCTGCCGTCAGACACACCGCCGTACTATGAGGGGCCCTGTGCCAGTGCTGTCGCCAACGAGTGGCCCCCCTCCTTGCTCAGGATCACAGCACTTTCAAAGTTGAAATACTTACCTCTCCCTGCTCCACCGCCGTGACATCTTCCGTGTTTCCTGACAGTGACATTCTGGTCAGAGAGCGCGATGACATCACGTCTGTATGCCCTCTGCCTAAACAGTCCAAGTGCAGAGAGATGGAAGATGGGGATGATGAGGAGTCCAGAGTACAGGGATTCCCTAGCGAGGAGACTTATTTAATTGTTTTAAAGGTTGGGAGTAATTTTTGAGGAGCACTATACTCTGGAGAATTATATATTGGGCCCACCATACACTGGAGCATTCCAAAGGTGGACATCAGTCACTGGAGCAGCATTTACAGGGCCCATTATACACTGGAGCTTTAGAAATGGGGCCCATTATATTTGGAGCATTATTTGGGCCCATAAGACAGTGGAGCTTCATCCATGGGGACCAACATATACTGTAGCATTATGTGGAGCTCATCATATACTGTATCAAACATTATATGGGACCAATGATTCTGTATGGAGAAATATGGGCCTCATTACTCTGTATGGCGCACTATGCGGTGGCCATAATACTGTATGGAGTAATATACTGTCCGTTTTTGGAGCCATTGGAGAATTTAAAATGGATATCAGTCATGTGATATAAGAAGTGAACTATTTTTCATTGTACTATACTGCTATTTCTCTGCCGTATCAGAGGATCATGAATTGTGGCATGTGTTAAAGGAGCCCAGTGACACTCTTTTGCCCTGGGCCCATGAAAATCTAGAGCCAGCCCTACCCCCCCCCACAACTTTAGCCAAATAACACCCAGTTTTCAATGCCTAACTATTATTATAAAGTAAATTAAGGTTGACAAGCTTAAGTAATAAGAATTGATGTTTTTGGCATTAAAATGGGCACTGTAGGTGTGTTTCCTGTCCTCCACTCACTGCCGACTTTTCTTCCCCATTGACTTGCATTGGGTTTCGTGTTTCAGTCGGCCTTCGACTTTTCACGATAATCGCCCGATTGCGTTCAACCCGACTTTTGCGAAAGTCGGGTTTCATGAAACTCGACTCGACCCGAAAAAAGGCAAAGTCGCTCATCTCTAGTTAAATGGAAATGGTCTCCTTAATTAATCATATGGGCTTGTGCAATGGTTGAGAACATATAAAGGAATTGTTGATTTTATGTCTGTATGCTAGAGGAAGGACTGTTTTGCGTCAGACGTTGGGGGTATTCCCCCGAATGTACTGTTTTTTAGCCATGAAGATTTTTTGAATAATGATGTTTTTATGGAAAACTCTCCAGTGCAGGAAAAATTCTTTATCTTCAAGCTTGTCTATATGTGGTAGTCAGCCACTGAATTCCAGGCATGGCCTGTCTCCAAGCATAGTCCGGTGAGCAATTATCCTTTTCCCCTTTTCTCCTATTCTTATCTGTGTTCCTCTAGAGATCGCTGGTTTGTGAAGGCCCAGGTACTGACTACCATTTGCAAGGCATTATAATCTTCTAGCTGTCATATTTGCAAGACAGTATGTAGAAGCTCACACAAAAACACATAAGCCTGCTTTCTGATGCTTCAGTAGTGTTGGAGATGGTGCCAGGCAAGTTTTTTTCTTTTTGAGAACAGCAAATCATATCTTGAAGCTTTTGAAAATGCACATTTTGGGAATTTTGACTCTAACTTGATTCTTCATGGATCAATCTGCTCATCTCTTTAAGCAACAATTGAGTCTTCTCTTTTTTAGGGTCTTACCCGCCAGTACTGATGAATTGTATATTGTCTACCAGTACTGACATGCTGCTTTATATGTTTCTTATAGTTTTTACCTGAATCATCCATATCTGTGTTCAACAATCTCTGAATCATCCATAACTGTGTTCAACAACCCCTGACCTCATCTACTACTGTGTTCTACTTAATCATCTGTTATCATCTCCCATTGTTGTCCATATCATCCCAATAAATAATAGACTTAAGCACCCATACAGTCTTGTTTCTGGGAGTGGATGAAAGGTTAAGCCGTATGCTGGAATCCACACTGGGTCGTATGTGGAAGAAGGCAGAACACTAGTTCTACCATTAAAAGAAGAGTTTTACACACTCAGGGGGAAATCATAGCATTTGTAGAACTTTTTGTTTTTACAGAAGGCTGCAAAAATTGTTTTATATATTTGTGACTTTTTTTTGTGAAATTTTATGCCACTGTTGACATTTTTTAAAAGTAGATGAAAAGCAGGCATGGTAAGTTATGTAAAGAAAACTTAAAGTGAACCTGTCAACAGGTTTTATTACCCCAATCTAATCTATGTTAGGCAGCTGTAATCTAGATTAAATCCATACCTTTGTTTTTTCAATCCTTTTTTTCCATTACTGAGCAATTACTTCTCTAATTTTTATGTAAATGAGCCACAAGCTTGGCCCTGCACTTACAACTTCCAGACTTATCTCCTGCTTTCTCCACCCACACCATGCTTTCTTCACTGAATGACTGGTTACTTTTCCCTGAGTCACCTGCCACATCCCGCTGGAGGGAGGAGTGCAAGCGTCATCATTCGCTAGGGTGGCACATTTGCAGATTCATAGTCTAGCTTTCAAAAGGACCTTATTTTATAAGTCAACAAATATATTGTGGCACTGCTGCGTTGGTGCACAAAAGAAGGTTCCCAAACCAGTATAGATATTAAAAAAATTTTGGCACTCAACTTGTTGCAAAGTGAAGGTTTTTATTGCAGTCACAAAGCGAAGGTTTTTATTGCAGTCACAAAGCTAGACGTTTCGGCTTATACAAACAAGCCTTCATCAGTATGCCAGACTGCTCGTATGAAAAGGATTGCTGTATATTAGATACAGAGCCACCAACAGGGCAATGGTGGAGGTAGTGTGATCCGTCTTGAGGATTTAGCTACAAAGATCTTTTATAATAAATAAAGGGAATGACAGGTTGAAATCCCATGGGAGACCTTGCTTAAAGGATTTAATGTCATGCCACAACTCATTCAAGAGTAAATGGGGAGTCAGATCGTGGTCACCACACTGTGTAAAACGGCGTTGGTGGGTGGCGGCGTGATATGCCCTGAAGAACTTGGCATCCACCGCTTGACCCGGCATACCGATGAAGGCTTGTTTGTATAAGCCGAAACGTCTAGCTTTGTGACTGCAATAAAAACCTTCACTTTGCAACAAGTTGAGTGCCAAAATTTTTTAAATAATTTTTTTAATATTAATACTTATTTTATAAGTGGCGCCCGGGAGTGACACGAGATCACACATATGGGAGCAGGTCACTGAAAGAAGATTGACCGGTCAATCAGTGATGAAAGGTAAGTGATTGGCTGAGAAAGAGAGGCCAGAGAGCTGCAAGTGCAGGGCCAAGCTTCATGCACTTTTAGCTCATTTGCATAAAAATTGGAATAGCGATTAGTCAGGACTGGAATTATTAATTGAAAACTCAAAACTTTTTCAAAAGTGTCAAATCTCAGTCCATACTCTACACAAGTTTTATATTTAAAAATTTCATTGTTTGACAGCTTGATGAATTTGGTAGATATAATGAAATCAATCCAGCCACAAGCAAAACCGACTTCAAAAACTTCCTTTCTGAATAACTTCCCCACAGAGGATTTTTTTTTAAATACCTCTGCAATTTTTTTTTGTTCTTGTAGATTTTTGAGCCAAAATCAGAAATCGCTCCATCAAGAAGGAGAGATATAAGTATTTCCTTTATATCTCCCATTCCTGTTGAACCCACTTCTGGCTTTCACAAAAATCACTTTTTTAATAAATATTTTGTATAAAACAACCCCCATACCGTTCATATGAATTATCTTATGCCTTTTTCTATGAAATCTTTACATCTACTAGCAAAAACAGATTTTTTAGTGTACTGGGAAAAAAATTCCCTTTTCTGCAAATTCAGCTGTTCTGCTTGATTGGTAAGTAAAAATGTATGGCAAATGACACAAGGAATGTTGCTGCTTATTTGCATATTAGTTTCTCTGTCTGGTGCCATCTACCTCGGCATAACCGCTAAGCCCAGTAATCGGCTGCAGCGGTGACGCTCTGGCGATATGATATGCTGGAGGCAGCTGTCGGGTATTGATGCGAGCGACTCGTGTGAGTTTCTCGCACTGCGGTTGCAAGTGTGACCTCAGGCTAATTTAGATCAGCAGGCAACTGCAAGATGGTGACACTAGGGTGCAGTGGGTAAGTAATGAAAATGTCATTATTTTCATGCAGAACATGACTTTGCATGATTGAAGTTTGAAAACGGATAAGCCTTTTAAGAGTTTTACATAAATTACCGACTTTTTTTGCAACCTCTATAGCAAATAAAAAGAAACCTTAAATTTTCTAAATATTGGAGCAGATTTAAAAACAATGTAAAGACCAAACAGTCCTAAAATATGCCATTTACTTGATACCATCTGCTAGTTCATGTACAGTACTTTGCACCAAAAAATGTATTTAAAAAATTCTGGCATAATTTTGGTGCAGTTCCTGTTTTACATCACATTCATTTTCCAATAAGACCTGCCCCTTTTGAGCTGCAAAAAAAATCTCAAAAATCCAAAACACATATTAAACATAGTGAATATATACAATAGGTTTTTTTGCACAAATAACAATTAACACTGGCATACTTCGCTTATAAAGCTTCCTCCATTGTGCACTAGAATGATTCAATTTGATCTGTGTATGAGATAGAAATAGCAGTGCTGCAAAAAAGACAAAGGAAATTACTCAATTATGAAAATGCAGGTAACCCAGTGCAGTAAAATTATGCAAAAAATTGGTCAGTTTGTTGTTTCTATGTCTAAAAAATTCCAAGTTTAAAGAGGTTGCCCACTAATCAGACACCCTTCTCATTCCCTATGTTTACCCTTTTAAAATAATAAGACCTATACTCACATCCGGTGCTGGTCCCTTTCCAGTGGTGTCGACACTGGCTCTCTCACCTCCACTGGATGAATTTGATACATCTGAAAGCAGAGAGAATGAAACCAGAGCTAATTGTCATGCAATCCCTAAGAGAACCAGTGCCGACCCTGCTGGAAATGATGCATGGAACCAGGAGGTGAGTATAAGTGTTATTATTTTACAATCCCTTTATTGGATGCACATGAAGAGTACATGGTAGTTTATTTGGTTCAAACCCATCCCAGCCTGCTGAAAAAGGTGACCTAGGTTATAACACAAAGATGTCACAATACTCAAGGCAGAAGAACTTGCTTATTGTCGTGCTGCGCAGCTGCAGACCACACAGAGAGCCAATACTGACCATAACCATTGCCAAAGCTCTTAAAATTGACATGTAAGGATCACAACTGGACCACGGAGCAATGCAAGAAGATAGCTTGGTCTTAGGAATTACATTTTCTTTTACATTTTTGGACTGCCAAGTGCTGTGTTGCTTACCTGGGGATAGCAGAGGCAGCATCATGGGACAACGATCTACAGGAAAAACTTTGGACATGACATGCAAACTGCATTTCCTAATATTAGTGACCTCTTTCACAAAGATAATGGGCAGTGCCACATATCAGAAACTGTAGAAGAATAAGTTAAGGCAGTTGAAAAAGAGTTCACGGTCTATCAATTCCCCAAATCCCACAATGATCAAGCTAGATGTGCTGGAAATTCTCAAATGTTCTAAGAAGGCTCCGCTTGACAACTTACGGAACTTATCAAATCATAACAGAAAGATATGTGAGGATCTGGGTGTTGAGAACTAAAACTGAAAGGTCAGAAGTGCTTTTCTCTGCTGACACTGAAGACAGGCTCAGCCAGAAGTCTGGGTGCTTTTTCTTCTTCCTATCATCTTCTTGGATACCAGAGGACATGGTCTTGTCAGGAGGCTCGTGGAATCCTTAGTCCATGACTTTGATGGTATATTAGCCGAGTGGTTTTAATATTTAAAGCATTTCCCACCATTTCTGATGATGTGGCACAGCACCAGAAAGGATATACATGTATATTTATTATATATATATATATATATACACTAGATGGAGGCCTGATGCTATCGCATCGGGTGGGCGGTAATGTCTTGATGGGGGTAGGCTTTGCAGCATTGAGAATCTCTCCCCCCCATGTGTTCACCCACCTATCCACTCTCTCTTTCCCCATGTGCTGACTTCTCCCGTCTGTGCTCTCTTCTTTTACCTGTCTACCCCATGTGGTATCCCCCTTGTCTGCTGTCTCTCTCCTTCCTGTGCTGTGTTCCCCCTTCATGTGCTGTCCCATTTGAGCTGTCTCCCCCCTGTGCTCTGTTCCTCTCACCCCTGTGTCTGACCGTGTACCGAACATACCACAGCTCCTGGGTAGGGAAGGAAGCAAAAGACAATACAGCAGGAGATCGCAGAGGATACATTTTGTGAGGTAAATATTGTTTAAAAACAGTTACTGAAATATTTTCAGTGACTGTCGTAATGTCAGTATTGTCTTTTGCTTCCTCCCCTGCCCAGGAGATGTGATATGCTCTGTACACAGTCAATTTTTAAAATGAACTTTTGTTCATGGGAAAACCCCTTTAATGTGACCGACTTCCTCTGCCTGTAGACACGTTGTGCATCTGCCACCGGGGTTAGCCAAATGATTCACTGCGCCTGTGCGGAATTCACGCAGGCGCAGTGTAATGGTGTTCCGCTGGTGGTACCATGCAAGAGGCTGTGTGAGTGTGTGAGTTTTAGTGTGTGTGTATGTGTGTGTGGTGCATAGAGTGTGTGTGTGGTGCGATGGTGTTCCGCTGGTGGTACCGCGCAATAGGTTGGTACCAACAGCAGTTTCCATATTGAGACACCCATCACTTGGGTGTCCCAATATGGAGGTCAGTGAACTTCCTCCACTTGGAATTCTGGGATACGGTGACATCTGAACAGAACAGGAAATGAAAACATTACAAGGCAATTATATAAATATATATATATTTATTTAACTCTTGGACAATTCCATTAATAATATATTTCTAACATTGTGTATGTTGAATTGCACATTAATCTGGTTTTATGTATGGCCATTTTTCTTCTTGAATTATTTTCAGGCCATTAAAACATTTATTGAGTGATTTTCTATCTTTTATAATTAAGGCCTATGCATGTAGTCGTTAATTTTGAGGTCACTTATTTAATTTGTCATTACAGGGCAGATATTGTCATTAGACATTACTTTATCTGTTCTACTCTAAATGAGATATTTTGTTAACTGCATGATATCCCAATAATCACCACAAGAGGGAGATCCTTGATAACTGTTTGAAGGGAGAGCAATCCTCACCTTTTCAAAGCTGGATTTTCTTCATCCAATTTTCATATTCTAAATTCAAATTCCAGAGCAAGGAGTTGTTGTCACCCACGTGGAAGCAATTTTTCACAAATCACAATTTGTTATAAGCAATGCTCCTTTAGGCTTTATTGCTTTCAGGGAGTTTCATATCACATACAAAGCTTATACTTGTTTTGTAACATTAATATATATATATATATATATATATATATACTGTATATATATTGTAGTGCAGCGGTGTTGACACAGTGTGACAGAGAGGCAGTGACCCAAGAAAGTTAAAATAAAACGTCTTTATTGCAAAAACTCACAAAACAAGGTAAGCGATAGCCTCCGGTTCGCGGCCAGGTCATGCAAACAGTCCAGGCCCAAACCCTTTGCCGTGAGCGACAGCACCGCTGTATATGTCTTGGGTGTCTGCAGCTTTGTTGTTCCGGGCTCTCTGTTCAACCTCACACATGGCTGGGTTGCATAGAGCCTCCTGACACACCCAAGACAAAACAAAGTTTAAATGGGTTTCGTAGGACATGTGCCCCTCCCAAACCCGGAGTGGAGAGAAAGATTTGCAGCACTACCAAACCTGCAAATCTCTCCAAAAATAAAAGCCCATGTTGGGCTTTCCTAAAATCTGACTAGGTCAACTACTTTGTACAAATCCACACTCACTTTTATTCTGCCTTGTAATCACAGACGTTGCTGTAATCACAACATGCTCCAGCGGGTTCAATATGTCTCTATACACATCCTGCATCCGGGGGGACACAAACCGACCCTCGTATATGATTCCCCTCACCGCCTCACACTCAAACAAATTAAATATATATATTTGGTTCCTATCTTCCTATAAATACAGGCTTTACCATGTTATTAGCCAGAGGTTAGTTCACACCAGGCAGTTAGTATAGGGACCATTCAATGAGATCACCTTGACGTTGGTGAATGGGCTCACATCTTTTCGCCAAATTTTGTGCTAAGTATCTCATATGTTTTTCTAGATTACAAAAGCCATGATGCTATTCGTATTTCACATATTTCATATTGATATGCCTTAATGCAATTGAGTGCAACCATTTTCTTATTTGATATGTAAGCTGCTTTTTGGTATGCACCTATTCAGACTAGTTCTAGATGTGCCGTCAGTTTTTTCTGTCATTTATGTAGAGAGAGAGAGACAAAAAATAGGAACAGCATAATGATCACTAGTGGGTGCCAGGCCTCCCAGGCCAAAAAAGAAGTCCAATACTTGCCCAAAATTAAATAAAGAAGCAAAAATGAAGGCAGCATTCCATAATGTTCACTTTAGCACTATATCACTTTTATTGATAACATGTATGATATACCGGACTATGTACTATATATTATGATGGTTTTTTACTAGTTTTATGAAATGTGTTTATTGAAGCACCTTGTCACAGGTTTAGGAATAACCAATGATTGTTAATTATGTCTATATAAACACACTTGATACCCACTGCTTGGGAAAGGCTCATGTTTCACTTTGAAGATTATGGAGGGCTGCCTTCATATTTGCTTATATATACACTAGCTGAAGAGCCCGGCGTTGTCCGGGCATAGTAACCAAAACAGGCAGAGATGCTTACCTGTATAGACAGGCCTCAATACAAATGCACTAACAGGGTGCAGCGGACCCAGTGAAATGGCAGCTGCACAGGTGCAATAATACCTAATGAAACAGCCAGCCTACAATCAGGGATTGGCCGTGTGGCACACCAGTGCAGAAGAAATAATCCGCATGTGGCAGTGTTCACACAGGGAATGCAGGGCCTCTGGCTCACAGCCTCTTAGTAACACCATATAGGGGGGCTGCCCAGTGCCAACTAGAATGCATCCTGTGTGAACAGAGGCCACAGTTTGCAGAACCATCTGGGCCCAACTGCACCCTGAAAGATATAAAGTGCATAAAAGCATATAAATATATGTAAGGTATTGGTTAATATTATGGCCATAATATGTAAGCTGGCAAACTAACGTCAAAGTTCCTTACTCTTGCCAGTCCTACTCTAACATGAAAACCACAGAAAGAGGAAAGAACCTCCAATATTTGAGAAAAAAAACAAAACAGACAGAGATGCTTACTTGTATAAACAGGCCTCAATACAAATGCACTAACAGGGTGCAGCGGACCCAAGTGAAAGGGCAACCAACTGTGGTTAGTCATAACAAATTATAATGATTATATTGCACATAAAACCATTTCACATCATATATTCAACACTACAGATTTGCAACACAAATTAACTAAACGATTACCCAGGTATCCTCTCCTGTGTGATACTTTCTGCTGAGCTGTGTATCTAATCCTATCCTGTGTGATACTGACTGCTGAGCCGTGTATCTAATCCTATCCTGTGTGATACTGACTGCTGAGCCGTGTATCTAATCCTATCCTGTGTGATACCGACTGCTGAGCCGTGTATCTAATCCTATCCTGTGTGATAATGACTACTGAGCCGTGTATCTAATCCTATCCTGTGTGATACTGACTGCTGAGCCGTGTATCTAATCCTATCCTGTGTGATACCGACTGCTGAGCCGTGTATCTAATCCTATCCTGTGTGATAATGACTACTGAGCCGTGTATCTAATCCTATCCTGTGTGATACTGACTGCTGAGCCGTGTATCTAATCCTATCCTGTGTGATACTGACTGCTGAGCTGTGTATCTAATCCTATCCTGTGTGATACGAACTGTTCAGCCATGTATCTAATCCTCTCTTGTGTGATACTGACTGCTGATCCGTGTATCTAATCCTATCCTGTGTGATACTGACTGCTGAGCCATGTACCTAATCCTGTCATGTGTGTTACTGACTGCTCAGCCATGTATCTAATCCTATCCTGTGTGATGTTGACTGATGAGTCATGTATCTAATCCTATCCTGTGTGATACTGACTGCTGAGCTGTGTACTGTATCTACTCCTATTCTGTGTGATACTGTTTGCTGAGCTGTGTATCTAATAGACAATTACAAGGCATTGCTCCTACCAGCCAGTTTCCGACTCCACACTGATGAGGGGCAATACCCCGAAACAGCTGTCTGTGGATGGATACCATGTTTTGGCAAAGGTGGTTTCCTTCATTGGAGACTGCCCTTCCCGTGGTTGTTCCTTCCCGGGGAAAGACCTGGCTAGTCATTGCTTGCGCTGAGAAACATGTGATGGTGTCTCCGCAGCTTGTGTGTTGCATAATTTTTACATATTTCCCTTAAGGGATGGGGGCTTTGCTCTAGAATCACTGGGTTGAGAAACATATGATGGTGTCTCCGCAGTGTTGGATGTTGATTTCCATGAGTTCATTCATCCTCATTTTTCACTATCTAATAGATGATAACACCATAGAAATGATAAGAATAATAGGCCTCAGTTACCACAACTGTCTACAAAGAAAACTGTTGCTGATAGCAACCAATCACACCTCATTTTTCATCTTTTAATCAGCTCTGGGACAGCGTGGCGAGGTTTGAGTGGTGACTTTTGTGTTTCGACTTTTATGTGGCGAGGTTGGTGTATGTGTGGTGAAATGTGTGCTGAGAGTGGTATATGTGTTGAAGCACGTGGTAGTGTGTGTGGCATTTTGTGTGTGTGTTCATGTCCCCGTGTGTGGTGAGTATCCCATGTCAGGGCCCCACCTTAGCAACTGTACGTTTTATACTCTTTGGCGCCATCGCTCTCAATCTTTAAGTCGCCTTGTTCACATCTGGCAGCTGTCAATTTGCCTCCAACACTTTTCCTTTCACTTTTTCCCCATTATGTAGATAGGGGCAAAATTGTTTTGTGAATTGGAACACGCGGGGTTAAAATTTCGCCTCACAACATAGCCTATGATGCTCTTGGGGTCCAGACGTGTGACTGTGCAAAATTTTGTGGCTGTAGCTACGATGGTGCAGATACCAATACATACACTTTTTCCCCATTATGTAGATAGGGGCAAAATTGTTTTGTGAATTGGAACACGCGGGGTTAAAATTTTGCCTCACAACATAGCCTATGACGCTCTCGGGGTCCAGACGTGTGACTGTGCCAAATTTTGTGGCTGTAGCTGCGACAGTGCGGATGCCAATCCCAGACATACACACACACATACATACACACACACATTGAGCTTTATATATTAGATATATATCGTATATACTCGTGTATAAGCCGAGATTTTCAGTCCATTTTTTTGGGCTGATAGTCCCCCTCTCGGCTTATACACGAGTCATATATGGGGAGTTGGTGGGGGAGTGGGGGGTGTCAGAGACCATACTCCCCCCTCCTGGCACGGTCTCTGCAGCCCCCCTGCTTCCCCCATGATCTCAGTGTCCCTGCTGTTTCAGCATTCAGCGGTCATGTGGTACCGCTCATTAAACTCATGAATATGCGCATATTGCAGGAACAGCCTGGGATGCCGACATCATGCAGGAAGCAGGGGCTGAAGAGACCATGCGCCAGGAGGGGGGTGGTATGATGGGGGAGCAGAGCAATACTTACCGCTCCCCGTTCCATCGCTGTCTCCCGGTCCTCTGCCTGTGACATTTAGCTGAGGGCACGATGACGTAGTCAGTGCTCGTCTTCTGCTAAAGTCACTGCACAGGACCCTGGAAACAGCAATGGAACCGGAACAGTAAATATAGCCAGTGCCGGTGGCCTGAGCCAGCGGCGACACCGGCACCTGGCCCCCAGCGACGGAGAGGTGAGTATGTCTTTTTTTTTATGGCAGCAGCAGCGGCAGCAGCAGCATATGGGGGGTATTTTATGTATGGAGCTTCTAATTGGGACACCATTAACCCTTGTGCAGCATATGGGGGGTATGTTATGTATGGAGCTTCTACTTGGGACACCATTAACCCTTGTGCAGCATATGGGGGTATTTATGTATGGAGTATCTACTTGGGCCACCATTAACCCTTATGCAGCATATGGGGGTATTTATGTATGGAGCTTCTACTTGGGCCACCATTAACCCCTGTGCATCATATGGGGGGTATTTATGTATGGAACTTATACTTGGGCCACCATTA
Source organism: Dendrobates tinctorius (assembly GCF_039654945.1). Lineage (NCBI taxonomy): Eukaryota > Metazoa > Chordata > Amphibia > Anura > Dendrobatidae > Dendrobates > Dendrobates tinctorius. The sequence continues at coordinate 21,636,584 of NW_027361671.1, forward strand.
ACCCATGTGCAGCATATGGGGGTATTTATGTATGGAGCTTCTACTTGGGACACCATTAACCCTTGTGCAGCAATATATGGGGGTTTTATCCTTGGAGCATCTTGTTGGGCCACCATTAACCCTTTTGCAGCATTTTATGGGGGTATTTATCTATGGAGCATCTTTTTGGACCACCATTAACCCTTGTGCAGCACCACCCTCGGCTTATACATGAGTCAATAAGTTTTCCCAGGTTTTTGTGGCAAAATTAGGGGGGTCGGCTTATACGCGTGTCGGCTTATACACAAGTATATACAGTATATATATATATATATATATATACACACTATATATATATATATATATATATATATATATAAAAAGAAGCAAAATATATACATACACAGGTGCTTCTCAAAATTAGAATGTCATCAAAAATTTAATTTATTTCAGCTCTTCAATACAAAAAGTGAAACTCTGAAACGCATATAATATATAGAGTCATTACAAACAGAGGGATCTATTTCAAGCGTTTATTTCTATTAATGTTGATGATTATGGCTTACAGCCAATGAAGCTCAAAAGTCATTATCTCAGTAAATTTGAATACATTATAACACCAGCTTGAAAAATTATTATTTTTAAATCCGAAATGTTGGCCTACTGAAATGTATGTTTAGTAAATGCACTCAATAGTTGGTTGGGGCTCTTTTGCATCAATTACTGCATCAATGCGGTGTGGCAAGGAGGTGATCAGTCTGTGGCACTGCTGAGGTGTTATGGAAGCCCAGGTTACTTTGATAGCAGCCTCCAGCTCGCCAGCATTGCTGAGTCTGGTGTCTCTCATCTTCCTCTTGACAATACCCCATAGATTCACTATGGGGTTAAGGTCAGACGAGTTGGCTGGTCAATCAAGCACAGTGATACTGTTGTTTTTAAACCAGGTATTGGTCTTTTTGGTATTTGTGGATAGGTGCCAAGTCCTGCTGGAGAATTAAATTTCCATCTCCATAAAGCTTGTCGGCAGAGGGATGTATGAAGTGCTCTAAAATTTCCTGGTAAACGATGACTTTGGTATTGATAAAACACAGTGGACCTACACCATCAGACGACATGGCTCCCGAAACCATCACTGATTGTGGAAACTTCAGACTAGACCTCAAGCAGCTTGGATTGTGTGCCACTCCACTCTTCCTCCAGACTCTGGGACCTTGATTTCCAAATGAAATGTAAAACTTAGTTTAATCTGAAAACAACACCTGGGACCAATGAGCAACAGTCCAGTTCTTTTTCTCCTTGGCTCAGGTAAGATGCTTCTGGTGTTGTCTTCTGGTCATGAGTGACTTGACACAAGGAATGCGACACTTGTAGCCCATGTCCTGGATACGTCTGTGTGTAGTGACTCTTGAAGCAATGACTCCAGCAGCAGTCAACTTCTTGTAAATCTTCCCCATATTTTTGATTCGCCTTTACTTACTCCTTTCAAGGCTGCAGTTATCCCATTTGCTTGTGCTCCTTTTTCTACCAAACTTTTTCCTTACATGCAACTTTCTATTAAAATTCTTGGATACAGCACTTTATTAACAGCCAGCTTCTTTAGCAATAACATAAAGAACTTGGCACTCAACTTTTGGATAGATTTTTCGCAGTGTAATGCAATAAAAATAAATAAACGTTTCGGCCTGACTTGGCCTTCATTAGTTACGGACAGCAATAGAATGACGGTATCTGGTCAAAAGAAGTGTGAAGGATATTCACAAAAATCACTTTAAGTGGAAATAGTTAATTTGTGCAGCACTGGTTGTGGAGCCTGTGTTGTATGCTGTACTTAGACATAGTGGAGACAGTGTGCAGCATGCAGCGACGCGGTATCCCCTGCTAGTCAGCCGGGTTTTGGGTTTTCATTGGCTGTAAGCCATAATCATCAACATTAACAGTAATAAACACTTGAAATAGATCACTCTGTTTGTAATGACTCTATATAATATATGAGCTTCACTTTTCGTATTGAAGAACTGAAATAAATTAACTTTTTGATAATATTCTAACTTAGTGAGAAGCACCTATATATATATATATATATATATATATATATATATGTGTGTGTATTACTATTTATATAGTGGTGTCCAATTAGAGGTAGCACCTCTGGTCGAGGGCTTGCTGTGACCTCTCAGGACAGCTCATCTATCTTTGGTCCTCATCTAACTAGTACTCAACTCTCATCTGTAACTCCAAGTAACTGTTAGCACGCTGCAGTGGGTACACCCTAGTTCACTGCCTCAGCAGGAGGGCCAAAGCAGGTGAGGGTAGCTGTAGGTTTTATGGCCCACAGTGACTCTAAGGGTGTGTCTTCCTTTTCCTGTTTGAAAAGACAGAAAAGCAATTCCCATCAAAGCGTTATGGAGTGCTCTGAGGGTGCAGCGAGGCACATATAGGACACTGCTGGTCATCTATTGCATCCTGACCTATCTCTAGTCGTCTCAACTAGCTCTTGCCACTAAGACTCTATAGGCACAGATGAGAGAGTGAGGCTGATGACCTGTGCAACTTTTCCTCCCTTTAATACAAGTCTAGCGAAAGTCATGACTTCAGTCACCAAGCTTCAATGTCTTGTGTCAATGGGATAGTGGTGAAGCAGCAGGTGTGGAATCACTGGAAGGTGTAGTCACCAACCTGCACACAGGCGCTCAAAAAATGGCCTGAAGCTGCAGTGGAGTTTGGCAGCCCACTGGCTGTCTGAGTTGCCCTCTTTACAATCACTCTGCTGAACTCCACTGAGGAAGGGGCTAGAAAAGGTGCCTCAAACATTGTCTACTTCAAAATGACCGGGTCAGCCTACTGGCAGGTATCCCTCATAGAGGTCGACCCGCAGCTGGCAGGTATTCCTCATAGCGGTCGACACACAAATAAGAAAATTATGGTAATCAAACTTGGCACATGTAATGCTAGAACTCTGCTAAACAATATCAAGACAGACAAACTGGATAGAAGAACTGCATCGGTTGCTAAGGAGCTGGCTCAGTACAACATGGACATAGTAGCTCACAGCAAATTGCGCTTAGCAGATAAGAGCCAGCTGACAAAACGCAGTGGTGGATACACACTTTTCTGGAGTGGTCAAGGCAGCAATGAAGGACGAGAAGCCAGCATGGGATTTGCTATCAAATCTCACCTTGCTCATAAACTTACACAGCTTCTGGACGGCATCAACAATCCCTTGATGACACTTCAGCTCCCACTTTCAAACAGGAAGCGTGCCATGCTGATAAATGTCTATGTTCACACCCTGACCAATCTAAGTGACATTAAGGATAATTTCTATCATGATTTTGGCACACTTATCTCAGTAATCCCAGAGTCAGACAACATCATCATTCTCGGAGATTTTAATATCAGAGTGGGAACAGACTATTAAAACTGGAAGGAGTCAGTGGGAGACACGGGATTGGCAAGTGCAACAGCAATGGCCTTTTTCTCCTCAAGACATGTGTCACACTTGACCTTGTCATCACCAACACTCTGTTCCATCTACCCACTCACAAGAAGACACCGTGGTTGCACCCACGATCGAGACACTGGCATCTCATTGACTACATCATTGCCAGTAAGAGGGATAGGATGGACTTTAGAGTAACAAGAGCCATGTGTGGTGCCGACTGCTGGACTGACCACCATCTCATTGTGTCTAAGTGCAGGCTTTGCATTCTGCTGTTGATGAGACCCCCCAAGGGTAGAAGACTACAAGGAGGCTGAATGCTTCAAAGCTTCAAAGCAGAAACACAGTAGAGGAATTTGCCAATGAACTTGATGGTAGACTGTCCAACACACTGCAGTCAGACGAAATTGGCATTGAAGAACAGTGGACAACTCTTAAAGATGATATTTATATTACTGCCCTGGAGAATCTTAGACAAGCAGCCTGAAGTAACCAAGGCTGGTTTTATTTAAACAATGAAGAAATAAAGGTACCCCAAGAATGGAAACATCAGCAGTATAAAGCGCATCAAAATGACCCCACATCGAAGGATTTCTTTACCAGCACAAAAAGAAAAGTACAGCTAAACCTACATGAGATGCAAGAACGCTGACGAAATCCAGGGCTATGTAGACAGCCATGACCTCAAGTGCTTCTATGATGTACTGTATATGGACACCAATTATCCAACTCCTCATCTCTCCTCAACATGGACAGAACTAAACTGCTGACAAAAAGGTAACAGATTCTGGAATGGTGGGCTGAGCACTTGAACAATGTCCTTAATTGCTCTGCCATTATCAAAAAGGAGGCCATTGCTCATCTGCCACAAGTAGAAATCAGCAAAGACCTTGTTGTTCTTCCCAGAGAAGATGAAGTTAGGAAGATAGCAAAACAACTCTCCTGTGACAAAGCACCAGGAAACAATGCTATTCCTGCTGATTTATACAGCAGGAGGGCCTATCCTGATACAAATGATGACTAAATTATTCCAGTTCATGAGGAAAAAGGAACAGGTTCTGCAGCAGCTGAAAGATGCCAGTATAATTCACATATGCAAAAAGGAAAAGGGAATATTCAGTTCACCAAGTGTGGAAAAGGGATGCCTCCATCAACTAAATGCGGTGCACAGACTCCAGACCGGCAGATGGGCAAAGAGCAATACTGAAGAAAAAAATTCCATGCGTTTCGTATACATCTGACCTGGACACACTCTTTGTCAGGATTAAGAGCATTTAGCTCTAAGCGTAGAGACCTGTGTCCCCCCCCACACTTTTCTTTCCCTTCCTTCTTATTTTATTAACATGTTTTTGATGTTACAATTTTAACTTTAGTAACTAAAAGTCATGTTAACTTTGCACACCACAGTGGATGCAGGAAGTTTATTTTTTAATATAAGTAACATCTACAAGAAAAAAGGCAACCACCAATCTTGTGAAAACCATCGTGGCATCTTCTTCTTGTCCACTGCTCCTCCACCACCTTGAGCGAGGTCTACTACCCGAAATCCAACACGGCATTTGTGCTGAATGTGGGATGGTAAGTATGGTCTTTGTGGCGAGGCGTCTCCAGTCAGGAGCAACATAGTGACCTTTTCATAACCTTTGTCGACATAACCAAGGTTTTTGACACAGTCAGCAATGAAGGCCTGTGTAAAATCATGGCAAAGTTTGGCTTCCCGAGTAAGTTCATCACAATTGTCCGGCACCTCCATGATGGCATGATGGTGAAGGCCCTGAATGTTGGAGATGAATCTGAGTCCTTCCCAGTTACAAACAGTGTAAAACAAGGCTGTGTACTTGCCCTGATCATGTTCAGTATGCTATTTTCTGCCATATTGAGACATGCCTTTAGCAACTATGAAGATGGAATCCATGTCAGGTATAGGACTGACTGCGAGTTATTCAATCCCAGGCACCTGAACGCTGTTACAAATGTGCATAAGACTGTTATCCATGATTTCTTGTTTGCTAATGACTGCGCACTCAATGCCAGCACAGAGCAGCAGATGCTATGTGAAATGGACCGTTTTTCACAAGCTTGCAACATTTTCGGTCTCATTATCAATACCAAAAAGACCAAAGTTATGTACCAACAGGCATAATCTTAAGTACTACACAGGTAAAAATAGCTTGGACCCTGGAGTAGCGTATGGGGCCAACTACTGAGTTTTACGGATCTCCGCTTTCAACACTGAGGATACCACAGAAAGCACAAGGAAGAATGGAGAATGGAGATTCTGGCAGTGAAACTGAATCCAGACTGCATGACAATGCGTCAGACTTCATTTTCTTAGACCATGGCCTGAATGAAATAGAGAACTTGAATGTAAAGAAAAATATGGACTATCTGGACTGTCTAAGAGTTATTTCATTTTTATGATCATTGACCACAGTGATTTCATGAACTGCCCCCTCCAAAAAATGCTTCCATTCTTCAAAAGCTAATTTAACAGCAAGTAAGTCATGATTCCCGACAGCATAATTTCTTTCAGCAGAGAAAAATTTATTTGAGAAAAAAGTACATGGCCACAAATTAGTTAGAGCTTTGAACCCCTGAGATAAAATGGACCTTACCTCGACCTATGAAACACTCACCTCTACAATGAATGGTTCCTGGGGATTACGCTAGAACAGGAGCAGACATAAAATATTTTTTATATTTTTCAAAATCCCCAATAGTATCCGGTGACCCAATCTTGAGGGGTGATCCCTTACATGTGAGGTCAATAAGAGGTTTAACAATCTGAGAAAACTCCTTAATGAATTTTCTATAATAGTTGGCAAATCCTAGAAAATGTTGCAATGCTTTTAGGTTACTACGTTGAACCCATTATAGCATGTTCCTTCCCAGGATCCTTTTTAAACCATTAGCCGCCAAAATTTATCCCAGAAATGAAACCTCCTGAACAGAAAAAATAAATTTCTCAATTTTCTCAAACAAAGAATTTTCTCTCAATATGTGTAATACAACCCAGACATGTTCCTAGTGAGAATCTAAATCATACGAGTAAATTAAAATATCAAGGTAAATAACAACAAATTTCCCAATGCAATCAGAAAAGATATCATTCATAAAGTTTTCAAACACTGCTGGTGCATTGGTTAACCCAAAAGGCATGACAAGATTTTTGAATAGACTTTGCAACATTAACCCCTTTCTGACATTTGTCATAATAATATGTCTCTGCTGTGCCCTGGGACTATATGACCAGGGATGGATTATTACGTCATATTTTTAATGCGACACTGCACCCGATTGCATTAAAATTCTGGCACCATCTTACATTTGGGTAGATGGTGTCATCATCCTGGGGGGTGTCACTGCCCTCCCACAACTATGATCACTGATTGGCTGTTCAATTCTGAACAGCCAATCACATGATTTCTCAGTGTTTCAGGCAATCATTTTGCCCAAAACACTGATGTCCCAGCCTATGATCGGTGCTCTAAGAGTGCCAATCATAGGCTGGTGTATGGCAATGCCAGGCAAGGCCTGGACCAGCTCCGATTGGTGAGATTGATGATTACATCTATCGCACCAATCACAGGGCACAGAAGCGGTGTGACCACGCTGTGACCTGGCTGTGACCTGCCTAGGATCGGAGCTGTAAGAGCAATGATCCTATGCTGGTGCCTGGCAATGCCAATGTCACCAGGGCCAGCTCCGATAGGTGTGATCAACAATGACGTCGATTGCAACAATCACAGGGCACAGAAGTGATGTGACCTGTCTTTGACCTGTCTGTGACCGTCTTCACATCCTCACAGTAGCTGAAGATTTGTACAGAGCGGTCATGCTATCAAATCTGCACTGTGCTGGGCCTTGTGGTGCCACAGAAGCCTGTAACACTACAATCTCTCACTGCTACTAAAGAATAAAGAAGAAAAAAACAAAGAAAAAAGAAGACAGAATAGAGAAGACAGAAGAGAGAAGACAAGACATCTGCAAGAAGATCCCTGTCTGAACTCTCCTCCACCCGAATATCCCTTTCCCCCCACCTCCTCCCTCACAGAAGAAAGAGAGAAGAAGGAAGAAGTAAGAAAGAATAGAAAAGACAACTAAGTTTTTTGATCCCTGATCCCTGCCCGATCTCTCTCCTCTCCTCATCGACCCCAGTCCCTCTCTCCCACCTTCCCCTCTTGATACCCCCTCCAAACCCCCTTTGCACCACCTCCATGCGCACATCCAACAGCCACCGAGCATTGATTAGTGATGCATCCAATTCCAGCCATATCCTCCTTCTCCTCTCGCTTCCTCAAGCTCAATGTGGACAAATCTGAACTAATTATCTTTCCTCCATCTCGCATACCTTCCCTATGTGATCTATCTATCTATCTATCTATCTATCTATCTATCTATCTATCTATCTATCACAATAAATGACATAACACTTTCCCCTCTCCCAGAAATCTGCTGCCTTGGAGTAACTCTTGACTCTCCTTGCCCTCTCCTTCGAACTGCACATCCAAGCCCTCGCCACCTCCTGTCGCCTCCCAGCTCAAAAATATTTCCAGAATCCGTTCTTTCTTCAACCCTCACTCTACCAAAATTCTCGTGCATTCCCTAAACATCTCCCACCTAGACTACTGCAACATCCTCCTCTGTGGCCTACCTTCTAACACTCTCGCACCTCTAGTCCATCCTTAACTCTGCTGCCCGACTAAATAATCTCTCTCCTCACTACACTCCTGCTTCCCCCTTTGCAAATCCCTTAACTGGCTCCCAATTTCCCAGCATATCCAGTTCAAACTACCGACACTGACCTACAAAGATATCCATAACCTTTCTCTTTCCTATGTCTCTGAAATAATCTCCCAATATCTTCCCTCACGTAATCTTCGGCCCTCCCAAGACCTCCTTCTCTCCTCCGCACTTATTCTTTCCTCAACCAATCGCCTCCAAGACTTCTCCCGAATATCCCTCATTCTCTGGAATACTATGCCCCAACATGTCCGATTATCCACCACATTTGGATCCTTCAGACGGAACCTGAAAACCCATCTCTTCAAGAAAGCTTACAACATTCAATGACCATGCTGCCACTGCAACACCATTGGAGCTATTGCAACCCCCAAACAAATATCTCAATGTCTCCTTCACCATTATCCTGTAGAATGTAAGCCCGCAAGGTCAGGATCCTCTTACCTCTTTACCGGTCTACTTTGTTAGTTTGTCTACTGTAAGTGATATTTGATTTTGATGTAACCCCTTCTCATGTACAGCACCATGGAATCAATGGTGCTACATAAATTATAATAATATTAATAATAATAATTAAATTGGCACTTAAGGGCTGCATCATTCCACAGAACCTCAGAGGACCACTGTCAGAATTCAGTTAAGTAGTCCTCAGTGGTTCGACTCCCCAGTGTCAGGTTCATGATCCTAGCCTCAGCAAGCTGGATTCTGTTGAGTTCATCATAGATAACCACTAAAGTATAAAAAAAGGTGACAAGTGAAGACTGTTCAGGAACTTGTGGGGACAGAAGAAAATGCCCAAGTCTGGGGGTCCCCTAGTTTCAGGGACATAACTATTCTCACTCACTGCGACTCATCACTTGATGACCGGGGTAGTAGGGTAAGATTAGCCTACAACCTTCCGTGAACATTCAAACTGGTTTCTCTCCCCCAAAAATGTATCAGGAAGGGTCACTACTGGTTTTGGGGAGACCAGATGATTTTGATTGAGGACAGACATCATAGTCTCTGCTAGCACTGAAGGGCTAGTTGTAGTTTTCATCAAACTAATTATGTGAACCTGCAACTGGAACTGTGATGATCCCAGACTATGGCATTCCTTAGCCTGATCCTGCATGATCTGAGTCAAATTGGGCCACCTGGTTACAAAGTGTGTGAACAGGCTCCATGCTGATGAGAAAAAAAAATACAGTCAGTTATAATTTATAATGTGACCCTGAGACACTACTTATAGGCAAGCCAAGGTCATATAGGAGGGCTCGAAATACAGAGGGTTAAGTCAAAGATGTGGTCAGGAAACAAGCCCAAAAAAAGAAATTCGAACAATATCAACTATTTTTTATAGATACCACCAAAAAATATTCAGTACAAAAAATATATAAAATATTTAATGATGACAAAAATGATGTGTGAAAAATAATTTTGTATTCTTTATTTTCTATTTTCACAAATGCAATTAAAATTAGACATTAAAAAGACATTAAAAAATAATAAATGTGTGCAGGGGGTACACAAAGAAACCAATCGGTCAGGAGGAAGACCCAAGGATATAACAAAAATAAATATTAGAAAATTCATAAAGTGCATGAAATCACATAAAAAAATTAATTAATACATAATATAGTGCATTATAATAAAATAGTGCTATATACAAAATGAATTTATAATTTCCATATAAATTAGTGCAAATAAACAGTATACATAAAGTGCTCAGTGCAATATTAGGCCGGTTTCACATTAGCGCTTTTTAAGCGCACGCACGGCCGGGGGTAGCTCCGCCCCCGAGCCGGCTCTCTGCCCGGCGTGCCCGCCCCTTGCTTATAGCGCCACCTCCTAGCGGACAGCGGCGCCTGCGATCGGCGCACCCTATCTTTAGCATAGGGTGCGCAGATCGTGCGCAGGCCGTGCGCTAGTTGCGCTTTGACCTGCGCTGCGCACTTCTGACGGTGCGCCATGCGCGCCTAAATCCGAAAAGTTCGATTTTGGCGCGCACGGCGCACCGTCAAAAGTGCGCAGCGCAGGTCAAAGCGCAAATAGCGCACGGCCTGCGCACGATCTGCGCACCCTATGCTAAAGATAGGGTGCGCCGATCGCAGGCGCCGCTGTCCGCTAGGAGGCGGCGCTATAAGCAAGGGGCGGGCACGCCGGGCAGAGAGCCGGCTCGGGGGCGGAGCTACCCCCGGCCGTGCGTGCGCTTAAAAAGCGCTAATGTGAAACCGGCCTTAGGTCCTCTAATCCCTCTAATTAATATAGGGCTGCTATAACAAATGAAATGCTCACTATGAGCCTGTGCAATATACATAAATAAAGTACTTAGTGCCTTCAAATTCTCCTGCACCTCACCAATGGCATGTTATAAGTGATCCATTATCAGTCTGTGAAAGCAGCAATCAAACTAGGATCATACTAACCCTGGTTCCTTATGGTTCCCCTGCACACATCACTCCAGCGCACGTTTCGCTATTGCTTCATCAGGAAACAGTCTGGAGTCAAATGCCAGGAGGGTATGTCAAAACCAGCCAGGGAGTATAACAGATAGAGGCCAATGCCAGGGTCAGATTCCTAAAATCATTGAGTGTCAAAGTCAGAAGGGGAATCCACAATAGAAATTACGACCAAATCCAAGGTCTGGCAACAGGGTCAGAGGAAATAGAGCTAAGCAAACACATCCAGCTTAGGCAAAGCTACAACTGACACTTACTACTAATGCAAATGATTAAAGATGGGAGGCACCTGAGGAAATGCCCGCAGACTAAACCAGATAGATCAGCAAGGCTATCAATCAAAATTATGACAGCCCATCATGCCCCAGTCTCAGATTGGATGACTGCACTGTCAATCACACAACCAACAGACCAGTACACTCCAGATTCCATAAGGCTGCTTGGCCACCACTGACAGTGTTCCTAGGCCACAAGGAGTTATGAAACCATGACAACTATTATGTCTCAAAACCCAATGTTTCTATAAATTTGTAAGGTGTTTCTGTTGGGGTAATGGCCAATTCCACTTGATTGGAATCATTAGATCAATGTCAGACCAGAAATAAAAGACTCCTAAGCAGATTTTTTCAAAGAGTAGAAGAATCATTCACCCTACCCAAAGGCAGAGTTGTCTGTAGTCAACTATGCTGCTGTAAATTTTGCCTTGAAGTACAAATGATATACTGTATATAATATCTAAATAACCTCAGAAAGCTTTCTATTGTATATATACAAATGGAATCTATGAAATTAAATTTTAACCTGGTGTGGGTATGTGTTGCAGAGGAGGTAGGGATGGCTTGTTTGAAGGCATTATCTAAAACGCTATGGTGTTGCGATTTGATAAGTGCTTAACTACTTGTGGACTGCCCATTCGCCTTCAATGTCCATTCTAAAATCTCACTGCATAGTAGCGAACATGTACTCAATCAGGTATTGGGTAACCTGCTGTCAGACACAGCCAAGCTCCCCATAGAGCAGGCCTTCTCTCACATTATATACACAGTGCTGAAGAAGCCCTGTTTAAACCTGAATATAGGAAGCACTAACAGCACTTACTATTACTGACCCAGCGTGCAGGGGATTGCTGAGTGTAGGGAGGTAACAAGAGTTGCTGAGTCCTAGGAGACCCAGGATTCTGCATTTCCACATTAACTGGGGATAATATATTAGCTTCAGTTACAGGAAAATCAGGTTAAAAAATAAGTATTTAAATATTGAATTACCCCCATAAGTAGTGTTGAGTAGTGTTGAGCATTCCGATACCGCACGTATCGGGTATCGGCCGATACTTGCTGTATCGGAATTCCGATACCGACTTCCGATATTTTTTCAATATCGGAATTCGGCATCGGAATCGGAAGTTCAGTTGATTGACGGCCTGACGTCATCATGATGCGCGGTGTGTGCGCATCATGATGCGCCGTCATTTTGGGCCTTCCGGGGGTCTCTGCCGGCCTGCCGGGGGGCTGTGCCGGCCTGCCGGGGGGCTGTGTGGACTGCCCGGGGTCTGTACCGGCCTGCCGGGGGGCTGTGCCGGCCTGCCGGTGGTCTGTGCACCCTGTGGGGGTCTGTACCGGCCTGCCGGGGGGCTGTGCTGATGTCCGGGGGTCTGTGCAAGCATCGTCCGATGGGACTACAAGTCCCATCGGGCGATGCCTGCTACCATGACAGTGATTGACACATTAGCCAATGATGGGACAGTAGTAGTCCCATCATCCGGCTAATGTGTTAAATGTTAAAAAAAAAAAAAAAATACTACATACATACTACATGCATGCTACATACATACTACATGCTACATACATACTACATACATGCTACATACATACTACATACATGCTACATACATACTACATGCATGCTACATACATACTACATGCTACATACATACTACATGCATGCTACATACATACTACATATATACTACATACATACTACATACATGCTACATACATACTGCATGCTACATACATACTACATACATACTACATGCATGCTACATACATACTACATATATACTACATGCATGCTACATACATACTACATGCTACATACATACTACATATATACTACATACATACTACATACATGCTACATACATACTGCATGCTACATACATACTACATACATACTACATGCATGCTACATACATACTACATGCATGCTACATACATACTACATGCATGCTACATGCATGCTACATACATACTACATGCTACATACATACCACATACATACTACATACATACTACATACTACATATATACTACATGCATGCTACATACATACTACATGCTACATACATACCACATACATACTACATACATACTACATACATACTACATGCTACATACATACTACATATATACTACATGCATGCTACATACATACTACATGCTACATACATACCACATACATACTACATACATACTACATACATACTACATGCTACATACATACTACATATATACTACATGCATGCTACATACATACTACATGCTACATACATACCACATACATACTACATACATGCTACATATATACTACATGCATGCTACATACATACTACATATATACTACATGCATGCTACATACATACTACATGCTACATGCATGCTACATACATACTACATACATACTACATGCTACATACATACCACATATATACTACATACATACAATACATTCATACAATACATACATAGACATACAGTACATATAACATAGAGTAACATACTTACCAATACTTGTCACATTGTTCCCCGAAGCCATTGTCTTTTCCGGAATAAATATTAACATAACAAACCACAAAAATACTCACCCACGATTCGAAGCAGTCCACGAGTGTGTCCCACGACGATCTTGGGTAGAGAACTGCAGCATCAGATGATGCTGCCGTTCTCTACGGGCTGCAGGAATCCAATGACGGAAGGTAGGTATCCTTCCGCACTGTATTCCTCCGCCACTTAAAAAAAAAAAAGTCCCTAGTCTCACTTTATGCCATTGCTGCGTGGGAATTTCCCACACAGCAATGGCATAAAGTGAGACTAGGGACTTTTTTTTTTTTTAAGTGGCGGAGGAATACAGTGCGGAAGGATACCTACCTTCCGTCATTGGATTCCTGCAGCCCGTAGAGAACGGCAGCAACAGCTGATGCTGCAGTTCTCTACCCAAGATCATCGTGGGACACACTCGTGGACTGCTTCGGATCGTGGGTGAGTATTTTTGTGGTTTGTTATGTTAATATTTATTCCGGAAAAGACAATGGCTTCGGGGAACAATGTGACAAGTATTGGTAAGTATGTTACTCTATGTTATATGTACTGTATGTCTATGTATGTATTGTATGAATGTATTGTATGTATGTAGTATATATGTGGTATGTATGTAGCATGTAGTATGTATGTAGTATGTATGTAGCATGCATGTAGCATGCAGTATGTATGTAGCATGCATGTAGTATATATGTAGTATGTATGTGGTATGTATGTAGCATGTAGTATGTATGTAGCATGCATGTAGTATGTATGTAGTATGTATGTAGTATGTATGTAGCATGTAGTATGTATGTAGCATGCATGTAGTATATATGTAGTATGTATGTAGCATGTAGTATGTATGTAGCATGCATGTAGTATGTATGTAGCATGCATGTAGTATGTATATGGTATGTATGTAGCATGTAGTATGTATGTAGCATGCATGTAGTATATATGTGTTATGTATGTGGTATGTATGTAGCATGCATGTAGCATGCATGTAGTATGTATGTAGTATGTATGTAGTATGTATGTAGCATGTAGTATGTATGTAGTATGTATGTAGCATGCATGTAGCATGCAGTATGTATGTAGCATGCATGTAGTATATATGTAGTATGTATGTAGCATGTAGTATGTAGCATGCATGTAGTATATATGTAGTATGTAGCATGTAGTATGTATGTAGCATGCATGTAGTATATATGTGTTATGTATGTAGCATGTATCATGCATGAAGCATGCATGTAGTATGTATGTAGTATATATGTGGTATGTATGTAGCATGCAGTATGTATGTAGCATGCATGTAGTATATATGTAGTATGTATGTTGCATGTAGTATTTATGTAGTATGAATGTAGCATGTATGTAGTATGTAGTATGAATGTAGCATGTATGTAGTATGCATGTTGTATGTATGTAGCATGTAATTTTTTTTTTTTTTTACATTTAACACATTAGCCGGATGATGGGACTACTACTGTCCCATCATTGGCTAATGTGTCAATCACTGTCATGGTAGCAGGCATCGCCCGATGGGACTTGTAGTCCCATCGGACGATGCCTGCACAGACCCCCGGAGCCTGCACAGACCACCGGCAGGCCGGCACAGCCCCCCGGCAGGCCGGCACAGACCACCGGAGCCTGCACAGACCCCCTGGCAGGCCGGCACAGCCCCCCGAAAGGCCCGTACAGACCCCAGAGAGGCTGTACAAGGGCAGGAAAGGGTTTTTCTTATTCCGATACCGGAAGTCCCATAGACTTGAATGGGACTTCCGGTATCGGAATCGGCGATACCGATACTTTTTTTAAAGATCGGCCGATACCATCCGATACGATACTTTGAAGTATCGGACGGTATCGCTCAACTCTAGTGTTGAGCATTCCGATACCGCAAGTATCGGGTATCGGCCGATATTCGCTGTATCGGAATTCCGATACTTAGTTCCGATACTTTTTTCATATCGAATACCGGAATCGGAAGTTCCCATAATGCTAGGAGCCCGCTCGATTTGATTCAGCCAATGGGGATCCTCAGAAGTGTGGGCACATCCTGTTAGGCATGTAGGCATGTTAACTACTGGCATGGCTGTGATTGGCTGCTGAAAAGATGTCATGATGCACTATAAAAACCGCAGCAGCCGCCATTTCGGGTTCACTCTGCTGTGAATTCAGTTAGGGACAGGCTGCTGTTGAAGACTGTGAGGGACAGTTAGAAATAGCGATCATCAAACATATCTATTGCTCTACCCAGGCTACATAATCCACCACTGTAGCATTTTTGTAGCCCAGCAGCGCTGTTTTAATAGCTGTCTGCAAGGGCTGTGTGAGTGCAGACCCACGCTATGTAGTGTGTCCTGCAGGCACGTCTGCTTGTAGGCCGCCCAGCGTGTGTCTCTGCCTCATACACATTTTTCTTTTATTGCTGCTTTTATTTTCTCCTGTATAGTGTGCTTCCATACGTATCCATATACGTTGGTTGCAAACACTAAAGGAGTGGACAGCGGAGCCTTTCAGCAGCCTTTCAGTGCTATAGCCCATTTCTCTGCACTGTTTTTGGCTGTCTGATAGGTCTCTCTGTGTGTGAGTGCTGCTCACGTTGCAGTGTGTTCTACAGCCACCACTAGCTGTAGTCCGCTCAGCGTGCGTCACTGCCTCATACATAGTCCTTTTTTTGCAGCTAATTTAGCCAGATTTTTGCTCCTATATTAGTGTGCTTCCATCCGCATCCATTGTCATTGGTTGGTTGCAAACACTATATAGGATTAGATAGAGGAGCCTTTTTGCTGGCTTGTGCCCTTCAGGGCCAGCCAGACTAGTATCACCCTATTTTTTGGAGCCTCATCAATTGCATTGTAGGTTAGCTTCCTGCATTGTAATCGCTCCAAAAAGTTTGTGATACTATAGCTTTCAAACTTTGTTCACATCCTTTTATTTCCCCCCCCAAAAAAAAAAGGAAATAGAGTTCACCAAACACTCCACTTTAGAGTTGTGTAGGCCACATTAGATCATATTAACGTGTAGTACACACACTCTTAGCAAAATTAGTGTTTCTTATACTGGTTAGCAGGTGTTCAGGAATAAGAACACTAAGCCCCCCTTTTTTACTTTTCTGCCTATCTTTATCAGTCTACCAAGATGAAGAAGGCAGGGAGTAAGGCACGTGGTCGTGGCCGTGGAGCTTCAGCAGGGAGAGGACGGGGGGATTCAGCAGGGAGAGAACGTGGGGATTCAGTGTCTGCTGCGGCCACCAGTGACCCGGCATCCCCCACTTTTACCAGGCAACAGTCCTTCATGTGCAGCTTTGTAGGACCTCGCCGTACCCCACTGCTGCGTGGCGAACAAATTGAAGCCGTTGTCGGATGGATGGCAGGTAACGCATCCACTTCAATGACTTCCGAACCTCCCAGGGCCAGAGCACTGAAGAGCAACCATCTGTCTCTTCACCACCTGCCAAATTGCCCAGGCAGTCTGAGAGCCCTGGACAGGAGCCATCTCAATCTTTACTTCTGTTCTCAGAATCTGTTGGCTTGGAAAGAGGTGGCCAGCCAAGCAGCATTCTAGAGCGTGAAGAAGAGGGAGTATGCAGTGATGCGCAACTGCTTTGTCCCTCTGAATCTGAAGAGGCAGGTGGGCCAGTGCCTATTGTCAGCACACCTCAGTACTCATCTGATGATGATGAGACTCAGTTGCCAATTTCTGGTGCCTACGGTGCTGGCGAGACAACCCAGGACCAGCCGGTGCTTGAAGAGGGGAGTGGAGATGATGAGGTCCTTGACCCATCATGGCGTCAGCCACAGGAAGGTGGTTGGAGCAGCTCTGAGGAAGAGATTCCCCGAACGGCCAAAAGAGGAGGGAGAGGGTGGGGGCAGACTTGGTTGCCTGTAGCCTCCACTTTGGCACCTGTGAGTAGCAATCCTCTTCCAAAACACAAAACGGGCGCTCCCAGGACTTGCAGTGCGTGGTCTTTTTTTGACACAGTTGCAGATGACATTTGCTTTGTCAAATGCAAGCTGTGTCATCAGAAAGTTAAAGGAGGGAAAAATGTGAGCAACCTCAATACCACAAATATGTGGAAACATGTGAGTACCAAGCACGAGGTGGAGTTACACAGTCACACTGAAGATGTAGGCCAACCTTCAGCAGCACCTACCACCTCTTCAGCTCCTGTTGGGGCCTCTTCCTCCAGCTCACACACAGCTGGTTCGGCTTCCTAACTGGAACGCCATGGAAGAACCTCTGTCACTGTTGTCCAGAGACCCAGTGAAATTCCACCCACTGAACCACGTTCTCAGTCATCAGCACACTCCCAGGCCACTCACAAGCAATCGGTAGCACAGGCATGGGAGAAAAAGCGGCCATACTCGGCAAACCATCCCTGACCACTGGCTCTGAATGCCGGCATTGCCAAACTACTGGCCCTTGAGATGCTGTCATTCAGGCTGGTGGAGACTGACACCTTCCGGAATTTGATGTCATTGGCAGGTCCGCAATACAATGTGCCCAGCCGCTTTTATTTCAGCAGGCAAGCCGTCCCTGCCCTGCAAAAGCATGTGGAGGGAAAAATTAAAAATGCGCTACTAAAGGCCGTCAGTAGCAAGGTCCACCTGACCACCGATGCGTGGACCAGTAGCCATGGACAGGGACGATACCTTTCCCTCACTGCCCATTGGGTCAATGTTGTGGAGCCGGGTACAGATCTGGAGAGTGGCTCTGTACATATTCTGCCAACTCCAAGGATTGCAGGAATGCAGTCTGTACATATTGAGTCCTCCTCCTACTCTAGTTCCTCGGAATCAGCACTGCATGAGCCTGTTAGGCCAGATATGAGCACAGGTGTGGCCAAACGTCAACAGACCATCCTTAAATTAATTTCTTTGGGGAATCGGAGCCACACAGCACAGGAGCTCTGGAATGCCATCAAGCAGGAGAGCGATGTGTGGTTTGTGCCAGCGAATCTCCAGCCAGGTTTGGTAGTGAGTGACAATGGCCGAAATCTAGTGGCAGCTCTGGGCCTAGGCAACCTCACTCACATACCATGTCTGGCACACGTGCTCAATTTGGTCGTGCAGAGCTTTCTGAGAGACTATCCGGATCTTGATGCACTGCTGCACAAGGTCGCCTAGAGTGTGCTCACTTGCGGCGTTCCAGCATGGCAAGATCGCGCATTGCATCTCTGCAATGCCGATTCTGCCTGCCAGAACATCGCATCATATGTGACCTCCCCACCAGGTGGAATTCAACTTTACATATGTTGGAGCGGTTGTGTGAGCAGCAGGCAGCAGTAATGGAGTACCAGCTGCATCAGGCGCAAACAAGTCGCACGGTGCGCCGGACACACTTCACCACCACTGAGTGGGCCACTATGAGGGACATCTGCCAAGCTTTGCGTGCCTTCGATGACTCCACGTGGATGGCCAGTGCAGATGATGCACTAGTCAGCATGACTGTCCCCCTTATCTGTCTGCTTCAAAAAACCTTACAAGCACTAAGTGAGGAGGTTTTTGAAGAGGTCGAGGATGAGGAGTCAGAAATGCCATCTGCTTCTGGCAAGTCTGCGCAACGTGCTTCCACACAAAGGCCCAGGCAGGGGACACTTAGTGAGGAGGATGACGAGGAGTCAATGGAGGAGGAGGAACACATCTCTCCAGAGGAGGGAGGTACACAAGGCTCTAGTAGTCAGTGTGTACAGCGAGGGTGGGGTGATGCTGAGCAGGCTGAGATGCTGCCTCAAGCTGGGGACAGTGTTTCCGGTCCAGTTGGCAGTCTGCAGCACATGGTTGATTTCATGCTGCAGTGCTTGTTAAATGACCACCGCATCGCCAACATTCTCCACACGGCTGATTATTGGGTGTACACCCTCTTAGATCCTCGCTACCGGGACAACTTACAAAGCCTCATACCACAGTTGAACCGGGAGCGTAAAATGCGGGAGTACCAATTGGAGTACGTTGACAGTTAGTAGTAGTCTAGAAACAATAGAAAACAGCCACCAAGTAGGCCTACTACCTGATTTTCCCTGGGCTCAGACACCGCCAGTTGGTGCTCAGAAGTGCTGTACGCACAGACAAAACACTCACTCATGTGTAAGTGGGGTTTGGTAATGTCAGCTGATCCCCTGCTGTGTGGAGGGCAAAGTGTCCTGCTCCCTCCAAACTCAAAGTACCTCAGATTTACACCTGGCTCCAAGTAGGCCTCGGCCTACTACCTGATTGTCCCTGGGCTCCAGCAACGCCAGTTGGTGCTCGGAAGTGCTGTCCACACAGAAAAACACACTTGTTCATGTGAAAGTGGGGTTCGGTAACGTCTGCTGATCCCTTGCTGTGTGTATGGCAAACTCTCCTGCTGCCTCCAAATTCTAACAACGTCTTATCTTAAACTGCCTCCAAGTAGGCCTCAGCCTACAAAATGACTATCCCTGGGCTCCAACATCGTCAGTTGTTGCTCGGAAGTGCTGTCCACACAGAAAAAAACACTCGTTCATGTGAAAGTGAGGGTCAGTAACGTCAGCTGATCCCCTGCTGTGTGGAGGGCAAAGTGTCCTGCTCCCTCCAAAGTCAAAATACCTCCGATTTACACCTGGCTCCTAGTAGGCCTCGGCCTGCACCATGATTGTCCCTGGGCTTCAACAACACCAGTTGGTGCTCGGAAGTGCTGTCCACACAGAAAAAAACACTCGTTCATGTGAAAGTGGGGTTCGGTAATGTCTGCTGATCCCCTGCTGTGTGTATGGCAAACTCTCCTGCTGCCTCCAAACCGTAACTACTTCAGATTTAAACATTCTCTGATTTGGCCTCTGTCTCCACTCTGTCTCTAGTATTTCCCCTGACCTCCAACACCGCCAGTTCCTGCTCACAGTTGCAGTCCACGCATTCCACACTTGTTCCTGTGTTCCTGGTGTTCTGTTATGTGAGCAGATCCCCCAATGTGTGTCCGGCACTGTCTCCTGCGCTGTCCACCTTCCCACTACAAGTGGTGGGAAAGTGGACAGAGCAGGAGACAGTGGCAGACACACATCAGGGGATCTGCTGACATTACAGAACCCCAGTAACACAGGAACACGTGTGGATTGGGCAGACGGCTACTGTACGCATAAACTGGCGGTGTTGGTGGTCACGTGAAATCCTGGAAACAGAGTGGAGACAGATGCCTAATTGGAGCAAGTTGACAGTCTGTTGTAGCCTACAAACAATCTAAAACTACCACCAAGCTGGCCTCGGCCTACACCTTGATTGTCCCTGGGTTCCAGCACCGTCAGCTGGTTCTCGTCAGTGTCTTTGGCACGGGTACTCCCTGTTGCCCAGCCTGGTTCCAGCACGCCAGCTGTTTCCTGGTAGTGTCAAGGTCACTATTCCACCAATCCGTTGTCCTGTCGTCTTGCGGCCGGGTTAGCCGACTCTACGGTGCCTGCAGTTTAGGTGACTCCTATGTGGGCTGCGGGAACTGGCACTGAAGGCTGGACCGTAGTGCCAATGGGACATGGACCCCCTATAGGACTGTGGGTTTCGGTAACTGCGGCCGGCTTGCGGCATGGCTACTTTGCTTTGGATGGGTACCTTCTGCTACCCACCCGGGTTCCAGCACTGTCAGCTGGTTCTCGCCAGAGCCTTTGGCCTAGGTGCCTCCATCTCGGTATCCGAAGGTCCAGCACCGTCAGCTGGTCCCTGGTAGTGCTTTCTAGCACAGGTACCTCCTGCCTAGTAACCGTGGTCCAGCAGCGTCAGCTGTTCCTCCGTAGTGCCATTGGCTCTTGTAGCTTTTGCTACCCATCTGGGTTCCAGCACCGTCAGCTGATTCTCGTCAGTGTCTTTGGCATGGGTACTCCCTGTTGTCCAGCCTGGTTCCAGCACGCCAGCTGTTTCCGGGTAGTGTCAAGGTCACTATACCACCAATCCGTTGTCCTGTCGTCTTGCGGCCGGGTTAGCCGACTCTACGGTGCCTGCAGTTTAGGTGACTCCTATGTGGGCTGTGGGAAATGGCACTGAAGGCTGGATCCGTAGTGCTAATGGGACATGGACCCCCTGTAGGACTGTGGGTTTCGGTAACTGCGGCCTGCTTGCGGCCTGGCTACTTTGCTTTGGATGGGTACCTTCTGCTACCCACCCGGGTTCCAGCACTGTCAGCTGGTTCTCGCCAGAGCCTTTGGCCTAGGTGCCTCCATCTCGGTATCCGAGGTCCAGCACCATCAGCTGGTCCTTGGTAGTGCTTTTTAGCACAGGTACTTTCTGCTTAGTAACCGTGATCCAGCACCGTCATTTGGTCCTCGGTAGTGCCATTGGCTCTTGTTCCTTCTGCTACCCATCCGGGTTCCAGCACTGTCAGCTGGTTCTCGCCAGAGCCTTTGACCTAGGTGTCTCCATCTCGGTATCCGAGGTCCAGCACCGTCAGCTGGTCCTTGGTAGTGCTTTTTAGCACAGGTACCTTCTGCTTAGTAACCGTGATCCAGCACCGTCAGTTGGTCCTCGGTAGTGCCATTGGCTCTTGTTCCTTCTGCTACCCATCCGGGTGCCAGCACTGTCAGGTGGTTCTCGCCAGAGCCTTTGGCCTAGGTGTCTCCATCTCGGTATCCGAGGTCCAGCACCGTCAGCTGGTCATTGGTAGTGCTTTTTAGCACACGTACTTTCTGCTTAGTAACCGTGGTCCAGCACCGTCAGTTGGTCCTCGGTAGTGCCATTGGCTCTTGCTCCTTCTGCTACCCATCCGGGTGCCAGCACTGTCAGCTGGTTCTCGCCAGACCCTTTGGCCTAGGTGCCTCCATCTCGGTATCCGAAGTCCAGCACCGTCAGCTGGTCCTTGGTAGTGCTTTTTAGCACAGGTACCTTCTGCTTAGTAACCGTGGTCCAGCACCGTCAGTTGGTCCTCGGTAGTGCCATTGGCTTTTGTGCCTTCTGCTACCCATCCGGGTTCCAGCACTGTCTGCTGGTTCTCGCCAGACCCTTTGGCCTAGGTGCCTCCATCTCGGTATCCGAGGTCCAACAACGTCAGCTGGTCCTTGGTAGTGGTTTCTAGCACAGGTACCTCCTGCATAGTAACCGGGGTCCAGCACCGTCAGCTGTTCCTCAGTAGTGCCATTGGCTATTGTTCCTTCGGCTGCCACTAGGGGTTCCAGTACTGTGAGCTGGTTCTCGCCAGTTTCTCAGCCTTCTTGTACCTTCTGCTACATTTCCAAGATCAAGCTTTTTGAAATTGTCTTTGGTAATCCTTATTGATCTCCATGACGATGACCCTGATGACGACGACCCTGAAGACCACACCAAAGAAGACCAGAAATATGACCCTAAATAATAAGACCAAGAGGACAAAGAACATGAAGACAACCACCAAGATACAGAACAAAAGACAGAAGAACAAGAAGCAGAAGAAGCAAAAGCAGAAGAACAGAAAGCAGAAGAACATTAACCATAAGACTAAAAATCAGCATAGAAGAAATCAAAATTATAAGCAGAAGAAGACTAAGCAGTAAATGGGGGTGAGTCGGTTCCTCCACGTGGTGCCCCTGGAAAATGCCTGCTGCTGCAGGCCGAACTGAACGCGGTCAAATCCTGTTGTAAATCTTTTGTGACAGGCAGAACGTAAGGTGTAATCTTATAACTTTTATAGATAAGTACTACAGGAATGCCTGTCACCATAAGAAAATGAAGAAAAAGAAGAATAGGAAGAAGATGAAGAAATAGCATATGAAAATTAATAATAGCTGAATAAGAAGAATATGAAGAATGGAAAAAAAAATTAATGGGAAGAAGGTGAAGAAGATGAATAAGGTGAAGAAAAAGTTGATGAAAAAAATGCTACTGCTGCGGATCATGAAGGAGAATGTGTGGGAGAAGTACAAAAGAAGGTGAAGAGCATGGAAGTTGTGAAACATACATATCTGACAAAATATAAAAAAGTTAACATAGTCAATATCTTTTTAACTCCGAACGTCTTGAAAAAAAAAATTGGAATTAATGCTATGCCATGTGATTTGAATAAACCACTATGCCTTTAATGTCTCCTCCACCTCCCACAATACATTCTACATGACTCTTATTTGTTTTCAATTACGTAGAATTAGCCAACAAGGAAATAAAGGGCTTTTTTAAATTCCGATACCGGAAGTCCCATTGACTTGAATGGGACTTCTGGTATCGGAATCGGCAATACCCGATATTTTTTTCGTATCGGGCGATACCATCCGATACGATATTTTTGGGTATCGAGCGGTATCGCTCAACACTACCCATAAGTCTTTTATGAACAATATAATAAACTAGCTGAAGAGCCTGGCGTTGCCTGGGCATGGTAACTAACTGTGGTTAGTTATAACAAATTATAATGATTACATTGCACATAAGAATATTTCACATCATATATTCAGCACTACAGATTTGCAGCACAAATTAACTAAACGATTACCCAAGTATTGATAGTATTTTATTTTCAACTCATTCATGAGCCTTTTGATAAACAACATGTGTATCTGTGTATCTAACCCTATCCTGTGTGATACCGTCTGCTGAGCTGTGTACCTAATCTTCTCCTGTGTGATACTTTCTGCTGAACTGTGTATCTAATCCTATCGTGTGTTACTGACTGCTCAGCTGTGTATCTAATCCTATCCTGTGTGATACTGACTGCTGAGCAGTATATCTAATCCTATCCTGTGTGATACTGACTCCAGAGCTGTGTATCTAATCCTATTCTGTGTGATACTGTCTGCTGAGCCGTGTATCTAATGCTATTGCGGCACCTAGGCCTTGCTATTATATATTGGCTTATTTACACAGCTGGTGCGCCCTATTGGTTATATTATCATTGGTGTATCTAATGCTATTCTGTGTGATACTGTATGCTGAGCTGTGTATCTAATTCTATCCTGTGTGATACTGTCTGCTGAGCCATGTATCTATTCATATCCTGTGTGATACTGTCTGCTCAGCCGTGTATCTAATCCTATCCTGTGTGATACTGACTGCTGAGCTGTGTATCTAATCCTATCCTGTGTGATACTGACTGCTGAGCTGTGTATCTAAACCTATCCTGTGTGACACTGACTGCTGAGCTGTGTAACTAATCCTATCCTGTGTGATACTGACTGCTGAGCTGTGTATCTAATGCCATGTATCTAATCCTATCCTGTGTGATACTGACTGCTGAGCCGTGTATCTAATCCTATTCTGTGTGATACTGTTTGCTGAGCAGTGTATCTAATCCTATCCTGTGTGATACTGTCTGCTGAGCCGTGTATCTATTCCTATTCTGTGTGATACTGTGTGCTAAGCTGTGTATCTAATCCTATCCTGTGTGATACTGTCTGCTGAGCCGTGTATCTATTCCTATCCTGGGTGATACTGACTGCTGAGCTGTGTATCTAATCCTATCCTGTGTGATACTGACTGCTGAGCTTTGTATCTAATCCTATCCTGTGTGATACTGACTGCTGAGCCATACATCTAATCCTCACCTGTGTGATACTGACTGCTGAGCTGTGTATCTAATCCTATCCTGTGTTATACTGACTGCTGAGCCATGTATATAATCCTGTCCTGTGTGATACTGGGCTCCCCCTGCAGTCTGTGTCAGAGGGTGGTCTGTGTTGGCACGGTAATAAATTGTGTTATTTCCAGCTTTACAGAAGGATGATAACACCATAGAAATGATAGGAATAATAGGCAAAATTGTTTGGTGAATTGGAACACGCAGGGTTAAAATTTCACCTCCAACATAGCCTATGATGCGCTGGGGGCCAGACGTGTGACTGTGCCAAATTTTGCGGCTGTAGCTGCGATGGTGCAGATGCCAGTCCCAGACATACACACATACATACACACACACATTGAGCTTTATATATTAGAGAAGTTAGTAAATAAATATATAAATAAAAAGCAGTTAAAAATAATTTAAAAAAACTGATTTTTAATTTTGTCCTGTTGAAAAGCAAAATGTATATTACATAAAAATGGCTGTTATAGAAAGGGGAACAAATTCTTAAATGTGTTTTAATGGTCTTCAATGGTTACAATTTTTTTTTGAAAATGTGAAAAACTGATATTGCCTGATATTGTCAAAAAAATTCAAAAAAATGGGCATGCACATGGTGCAATTTTTTTAAATTATCCAAACAGAAAAAATACAGCTCTTTAAATCTCACATATGAAGAAATAAACAAAAAATGAAAATGTGCATGGTCAGGAAGAGGCATAAATGACTTGGTCTTGAACACAAATGAGCAAACCTTTTAAGGATCCATTTGGTTCGGATTGGCAAACGTCCCAATGTTCACCAAACATGTTCGCCGAACAGTTAGTTTAACATACCAAAAACAAATTGACTTCAATGGGAGGCAAAACCAAATTCATAGACAACACCTTGAAAGGAGGACAAAAAGCTGACAAAACAGCTAGAATTAGGAGCAGACACCAAGAAAAGTGGCATTAATTGACCCATCAATTGGGCTATAAATAATCAATTTTTAAAAATTACGTGAGTTTTTAATAACCAGCCAGGCAAAACTGACAGCTGCAGGCTGCAACTGTCAGCTGTCAGTGTTAGCAAGGCTGGTTATCAAGAATAGAGGTGTCCTCACGCTGTTTTTTTAAATTATATAAATAATTTGAGCCCCATCGGGGACAGTGATGATAATGCGTGCAAAAACTGTAAAGCGCTGCGGAATATGTTAGCGCTATATAAAAATAAAGATTATTATTATCATTTAAAAAAAACTGCATGGAGTACCCATCATTTTTGACAACCAGGCAAGCTAAAGCAGACAGCTGAGGGTTGTTATTCTCAGGCTGGGATAATTCCATGCATAATGGAATGGGTGATGATGTGAGCATACCTTAATTTACATTCATTAAAGGTGTCTGTGTCATTCTATCAATTAAAGAACTTTATTCTGGCTGTATGTTTATTTAATTTTAATTTATTTTAATTTATTTGATGTCACCAGACAAAACAAAGGTGACATTAGCCACACAAATATGAGTCCCGCTTGCCACCATCACAGGGCAAGTAGGAAGATTTCGGCAGAATTTGTGCATCTAATAGATATGCCTTTTATGGAGCAGCTATGATCTGCTGTCTTAGGCTGGGGGGCCAATATCTATGGCCCCTTACTAGCCTGAGAATACCAGCCCCCAGCTGTCTGTTTTAGTTTGGCTGGTTGTCAAAAATGTGAGGGACCCCATGCCTTTGTTTTTAATTATTAATTTAAATAATTTTGAAAAATATGGTTTGGAGACCCCTCTATTCTTGATAAATAACCTTGATGAAGCTGACAGCTGAGGGTTGCAACCTGCAGCTGTCAGTTTTGCCTGACTGGTTGTCAAAAATACAGGGGAACCCCAAGTCATTTTTTGGTGGGTTCCCCTATTTTAACATCCAGGAAAGGCTAAGTATACAGCTGTGAGCTGATATTAATAGCTTGGGAACCTTTAAGATTATTGTCTCTTTCCCAGAATATTAACATCAGTCCCCAGTCATCGGCTTTCCCTCAGCTGTTTATGAAAATTACAGGGGACCGCCTACTACTTTTTTCATTTTTTTTTTATTTATTAACAAGTACAGTAAAGTAAACACCCAAGGTAACCTTAGCTTACAGCCTGTTACTGTTTTTGTGCATAATTAAAAAAGTAATGAAAAAAATGTGTGGACTCCCCCATAATTTTCATAATCACAGAGGGAAAGCCGATGGCTGGGGGCTGATGTTAATGGGGCATCTATAATATGCGCCAAATGTGGCACCTAGCCTTCCTTTTCCCACATGCCCTGGTGCAGTGGCAAGTGGAGTGATAATTTGGACGTTGATGTCACCTTTGGATTGTTAGGTGACATCAATCCCTGAGGTTAGTAATGGAAAGATGTCTATAAGACACCCCCATTATTAACCCCATTGTCATATTGTATAATAAAGCACACACCCAGAATAAATTCCTTTAGTTGAAGGAATGACACAAACTTATTTAATGAATCTAAATTAAACCATACTCATGTCATTGCCCAGTCCACAGCAGTCAATGTCTCCTGTAATACAATTAAATTAATAAATAACAATATTCCTTACCTTTCCATAGAGAAGATAATAATCCGTTTGTCTCACATTGGGTCAAGCTCTGCTACATCTAGATGACAGGCTGCATTGTTGCATGATGCGACTATACAGCCTGCAATCCAGCAGAGACACTGAGCAACATGTCTTACAGCTACTTAATGTCTCACGGTGATCTCCTATTACCTGACTGATGTCACTGCAAGTTCTCACTCTCGCTGTCAGAAAGGTCCTGGAAGTTCCCAGCCAAAAAACTCAGTTCAACTCACTGACATCAGCATAAGTGCTGTCACAACTTTTCCCGCAATGCTCATGGTCACGTCAGCGAGTTGAACTGAGTTCATTTTTGCTTGGCTGGTTATGAAAAATACAGGAGAATCCAACATCCTTTTTTAAAAATATTTTTGCATTTATAGCACAGGCAAGGGTTGATCAATATTCCTATCAGTCACCACCTGCTCTCGCTGTTAACAGTTGAATAAATCTCTTAACATTATCCCCTGCTAGCGCTGATCACCAGGGAACAGCATGAACAGTACCACTGATTTCCAGGTGCTGGTATGTGTCAGACTTATGAGACAGGGATGTTATCCTTGTGTCAACAGTGTACATGTGTGAAGAGCACTTTGCGGCCCATGCTGCTACCGAAAACACTGATGTCTGAAAGAGCCCTTAGTGAACTTGGTTAGAGATGGGCGGACCCCTGGATGTTTGGGTCCAGCAGATTCTGCCGAACAGTTAAAAAAATTCGAGTTCAGGTACCAGAACAGTGCGCAGACCGAAACTCGGACCCCATTCAATTGAATGGGGGGCCCTGAACATCCAGTGTTTCCAATGCTCTCATGTGCATGACAGTACGGCAAACACTGCTTCTGATCAGAGGTAAGATCATTACTGCAGGTCAGACAGCCACAGTTCCACACTGTAAAATGACAGCATGAGCCTGCAGCTGTGATCGGAGGTAAAGATTGGAGATAAAAGTTTACCCCCAGTCACGGGTGTCTGCTGTTCCCATCAGCTGACGCCTGCTGCTCCCATCAGCTGACGCCTGCTGCAGCTAATAATAATAATAATAATCTTTATTTATATAGCGCCAACATATTCTGCAGCGCTTTACAATTTAACAGTTTCAAAACACAAGTCATAAGTAACAACTAGAGTTGAGCGAAACGGGTCGAAAAATTTCAAAAGTCGCCGACTTTTGGCAAAGTCGGGTTTCATGAAACGAAACCCGACCCTAGTATGAGGTCGGCCACGAGGTCGGCGACTTACGCGCCAAAGTCGCGTTTCAAAAGTTTGTTTTGCGCTCTTTTTCAGCCAATCAGGATCCACGGACACTGTGGGCAACGTGATGACATAGGCAGGGGTCACCACCATCTTTCAGAAGGGCATGCAAGTGATTGGCTTGCTTTGGTGGGCGTCACAGGGGGTATAAAAGGGCATGCAGCTTACTTCTGCCGATCTCAGTATAGGGAGAGGTTGCTGCTGATTCTGTAGGGAGAGCGTTAGGCAGGGAAGAAGACAAAAAAACTGCTTCTGCTGCTAGCGATTTGGCCTGCACAACACACCAGTCACTGTGTGTGCAGTGCAAGGGGAGGCTATATAGTGGTGTATCAGTGGTGTTGGTTGTTGGGCTGCCTTCTAAGGCTTCCTGACATTCCTGCATTGCTGTTTACCCACTGCTCTGCAAACTGCTTTTTTAAAAGCAATCCCAATTTTTTTTTTTGTCCTGCTGAGAAGAAAAAAAAACTGCTTCTGCTGCTAGCAATTTGGCCTGCACAACACACCAGTCACTGTGTGTGCAGTGCAAGGGGAGGCTATATTGTGGTGTATCAGTGGTGTTGGTTGTTGGGCTGCCTTTTAAGGCTTCCTGACAGGCTGGCATTGCTGTTTACCCACTGCTCTGCAAACTGCTTTTTTAGAAGCAATCCAATCTCCCTTATCCTCTAGTCACTTTTGTCACAGCTGTGCCATCGAGCCTGTCACATAGCGCTCAGATATTCATTGGGCCTCACACAATCCAAAAGTGTCCAGTGTCCAAAAGTGTGTGCAGAGATTCAAAATCTCCCTTATCCTCTAGTCACTTTGGTCACAGCTGTGCCATCGAGCCTGTCGCATAGCGCTCAGATATTCATTGGGCCTCACACAATCCAAAAGTGTCCAGTGTCCAAAAGTGTGTGCAGAGATTCAAAATCTCCCTTATCCTCTAGTCACTTTGGTCACAGCTGTGCCATCGAGCCTGTCACATAGCGCTCAGATATTCATTGGGCCTCACACAATCCAAAAGTGTCCAGTGTCCAAAAGTGTGTGCAGAGATTCAAAATCTCCCTTATCCTCTAGTCACTTTGGTCACAGCTGTGCCATCGAGCCTGTCACATAGCGCTCAGATATTCATTGGGCCTCACACAATCCAAAAGTGTCCAGTGTCCAAAAGTGTGTGCAGAGATTCAAAATCTCCCTTATCCTCTAGTCACTTTGGTCACAGCAGCTGTGCCATCGAGCCTGTCACATAGCGCTCAGATATTCATTGGGCCTCACACAATCCAAAAGTGTCCAGTGTCCAAAAGTGTGTGCAGAGATTCAAAATCTCCCTTATCCTCTAGTCACTTTGGTCACAGCTGTGCCATCGAGCCTGTCACATAGCGCTCAGATATTCATTGGGCCTCACACAATCCAAAAGTGTCCAGTGTCCAAAAGTGTGTGCAGAGATTCAAAATCTCCCTTATCCTCTAGTCACTTTGGTCACAGCAGCTGTGCCATCGAGCCTGTCACATAGCGCTCAGATATTCATTGGGCCTCACACAATCCAAAAGTGTCCAGTGTCCAAAAGTGTGTGCAGAGATTCAAAATATCCCTTATCCTATAGTCACTTTGGTCACAGCTGTGCCATCGAGCCTGTGACATAGCGCTCAGATATCAGTGGGCCTCACACAATCCAAAAGTGTCCAGTGTCCACAAGTGTCTGCAGAAATTCAAAATCTCCCCTGTCCTATAGACACCTTGTACCTTGTTTTACATTACTATATAGTTTGTTGGATTTTGTCTACATTTCTACCAAAAATGAGGAAGGCTGGTGGAAGAGGCCGTGGAATTGGGCGGGGGTTGGCAGCTGGTAATGATGGTGTTGGTGGTGGATCTGATGGTAGTGGCAAGAGCAAAATAGGGCCGAATGCAGGAGGTGCTGACCCTGCGTCATCGTCTGGCTACATAAGGCCTCGAACGCTTAGGTTTTCTAGGAGTTGGCAAACCGCTTTTAAAGCCAGAGCATCAGGAAAAATGTTTTGTCTTACATTGCTGACTCAGCCTCCAGCTCTATCGCCTCCTCTTCTTCAGTTGTAAAAAGTAAAAGCACTGAGTCGTCATTGGAGGCTCATGTTCATGAACCACACCTTTCCTTGTGTCCTTCATCCCAACCACGATTGAAGGATGACGCAGGCCATACTACTGATTACTCCATGGAGCTGTTTTCACATACCATGCATGGATTATCAAGTGAAATGGTGAATTACCCAGGCCAAGATGAATCTGACATGGAGTGCACTGATGCACAGCCGCTGATGGATGATTCTGCTGGTACATTCACTCAGAGCACTACATTGTCCTCGCAGTGTACAGAGCCAGATTCTGACCTTGATGAGACTCAGGTGCCCCTTCCCGCACACTATACCACCATACACGGTGACACAGAGGAAGGTGCACATGACATAGAAGAGGAGGTGATGGATGACCCAGTTGTTGACCCAGATTGGCATCCATTGGGGGAAGAGGGTGCTGCTTCCAATAGCTCAGATGAGGAGCATCCACAGCAGACTTCGACATCGCAACAGCTGTTATCTGGCAGGCCCGGAGCACTCCAAAGACAGGTTCCAAACATCAAAAGAGTTGCTGGACAGCTTGTCCAGAGGGTCAAAAGATCACAGCGTGCTAGGCCGCAAAATGTCTGCCAAAGTAGGAAGAGTGCAGTGTGGCACTTTTTTGAACAAAATCCTCATGATCAGGCCAAGGTTATCTGTAAGAAGTGCGCAAAGACCTTTAGCCGAGGGAAAAATCTGAAAAATTTGTATACCAGTTGCATGCTTAGACATTTAACCAGCATGCACTTGCAAGCGTGGACACAACACCAAACCTCAAGTGCCACATGTGCAACTGATCACAACGAAGGTAGTCAGCAACGCTACATTGTTTCCCCCACTGTAAGCCCACCGGTTAGCACAGCAGCAAATGTTGAGGTGTCGTTGCAAGACCACAGCAGTAAGGGAATCCCACTGTTATATCAACGAAAGACTGATTCTAGGCCATCAGAAAGAACACCAACTCCATCACCATCATCAACCCTCTCTCAGTCCGCCCTGTCCACCGCTACTTCCACCATATGCAGCTCTCAAGTCCAGCTCACCCTCCCAGACACTATGAGTAGGTCAAGAAAGTACTCAGTCTCTCATCCGCGTACACTGGGTTTGAACGCCCACATTGCCAAACTAATCTCGTTTGAGATGATGCCCTTTCGGTTGGTGGAAAGCACAGCTTTCCGCGAACTCATGGCCTATGCAGTACCACGCTATGACCTACCCAGTCGCCACTTCTTCTCTCGCAAAGCCATCCCAGCCCTCCACCATCATGTGAAAGACCGCATTGTCCATGCACTCAAGCAGTCAGTGAGCGGAAAGGTGCACCTCACAACTGATGCATGATCCAGTCGGCATGGCTCGGGCCGCTACGTGTCCATCACTGCGCACTGGGTTAATGTGGTGGATGCAGGGTCCACAGGGGACAGCGGTGGTGGGACAGTGCTGCCTAGCCCACGGTATAGGAAACAGTTGGCTGTAGGCGTTCGACCCTCCTCCTCCTCCAGAAGCGAAAGCTCGTCCACAGAGCGCAGTCGTACGAGCACTCCATCTGCAGCTGCCACTGTTGCACACGATGTGTCCCCCTATCGAGCAGCTAGTGGAAAGCGTCAGCAGGCTGTGTTGCAGATGTGTTTGGGCAACAGACACACCGCCGAGGTGCTGGCCGAGTACTTGAAGCGACAAACTGTGTTGTGGCTGGGCAGTGTACATCTTGAGGCAGGCAAGGTAGTTAGTGATAACGGCCGTAATTTTGTGGCAGCCATAGCCCTTTCAAAACTCAGCCATATACCTTGCTTGGCTCACACCTTGAACCTGGTGGTGCAGTGCTTCCTCAAAAATTATCCGGAGTTAACAGCCCTGCTCCAGAAGGTGCGAAGACTGTGCGCGCGCATCCGCCGGTCGCCTGTACACTCCGTTTGTATGCAGAAGCTGCAGCGATTGCTCCACCTTCCCAACCACCGCCTCATTATCGACATTGCAACAAGGTGGAACTCCACCCTGCACATGGTGGAGCGGCTGTGCGAGCAGAGGCAGGCCATAATGCATTTGTGGGAGGATACACGGCCAGGCACTTTGAGAGCAGACATGGAGTTGACAGGTGTGCAGTGGTCGAAGCTGAAAGACCTCTGTAAAGTCCTTCAGTGTTTTGAGGAATGCACACGGCTGGTAAGCGCAGACGACGCCATCCTAAGCATGAGCATCCCACTTATGTGTCTGCTCATGCAAACTTTGACGCACCTTAAGGAGCAGGCGTCTGCAGCCAAGGTTGATGAGGAGGAAGAGGAGGAGGGAATCCTTGATGACATTCAGCCATTGTCTGCTCAGGGACCTCTCCTGGACGAGGTGGAGGAAGAAGAGGAGGAGGAGGATGATGGGGATGATTACTTAGGGGAGGAGGATGCATCTCGTGGGGCAAGTGAAACTGTTGGCGTGGCAAGGTCTGGTACAGGGTTTGTGCGTGACTGGAGGGATGTGGATTTGCCAGAAAGTGCTCCTCCAACCAGCACTCACAGTGCATCATTGACACCGGGAACATTGGCCCACATGTCAGATTATGCCTTGCAGATCCTAAAAAGGGACCCACGCATTGCAAAAATGATGAACGATGATGACTACTGGTTGGCCAGCATCCTGGATCCACGCTATAAAGGCAAATTACAAAACATCATGCCACAGGAGAACCTTGACCTAATATTGGCTAATAAACAAGCAACTCTGGTAAATCGGTTGCTTGAGGCATTCCCAGCACACAGCAGCGGTGATGGTTCTCACACGAGCCGTACGGGCCGGGGGCAGCTTGTCAGAGGTGTTCGTGGTGCACACAGCAGAAGTGGCGTTGGAGACAGGGGTTTCATGACAATGTTGTGGACTGATTTTTCAAGTACCGCTCACACAACTGGTAATACTGCATCGATGGAAAGTGACAGGAGACAGCAGTTGTCAACTATGGTTACAAACTACTTTTCCTCCCATATCGATGTTCTCCCACACAGGTCATTCCCCTTTGACTATTGGGCCGCTAAACTGGACACCTGGCCTGAATTGGCACAATATGCCTTACAGGAGCTCGCTTGCCCAGCTGCAAGTGTGCTATCGGAAAGAGTCTTCAGTGCAGCTGGATCAATCCTGACAGAAAAAAGGACCCGTCTGTCAACCCAAAATGTGGATGATCTAACCTTCATTAAAATAAACCACGCATGGGTTTCCAAGGATTTTGTCCCACCTTCCTCTGATGACACATAGGGTGACAGAAAAATGGCTTGCTTTGGTCCACCTCTTCCTGGGACTTGACCTATTTCACCTTTTGCATCAGCTGAATGTCCAACATCAACATATGCCACTTTCTAAAACTCCCTAACTGTGCTGCCTCCCCCCCATGGCCGGGGTCACCACCTAGCACACGACACCGTGCGAGTGCCGTTGCCCTGGACAGGTGGGTAGGCCGACTCTTGGGCGCGGGCACTGGTACAGGGTCCTTCATAGTGCAATCAAGTGTCTATGACGGTGGTGGTGCACACCCGCCGTCAGACACACCGCTGTACTATGAGGGGCCCAGTGCCAGTACCGACGCCCACGAGTGGGCCCCCTTGCTTGGGCAGGGCCCCAGCATTTGCAATCTTTACCTCTCCCTGCTCCTCCGCTGTGTAGTCTGGGCCGTCAAATCCATACTGTGACTGACACCGTCTGAGCCTGCCTCCTGATGTATAGACATATATTTTGAATGTGTACGCTATCCATACATGTTATCCGGGGAAACGGTACCCTTTCTAACCTTTGTGCAATCACGTGCAATCCATACTGGGCATAACACCGTCTGAGCCTGCCTCCTGAGACATATATTTTGAATGTGTACGCTATCCATACATGTTATCCGGGGATACGGTACCCTTTCTAACCTTTGTGCAATCACGTGCAATCCATACTGGGCCTAACACCGTCTGAGCCTGCCTCCTGAGACATATATTTTGAATGTGTACGCTATCCATACATGTTATCCGGGGATACGGTACCCTTTCTAACCTTTGTGCAATCACGTGCAATCCATACTGGGCCTAACACCGTCTGAGCCTGCCTCCTGAGACATATATTTTGAATGTGTACGCTATCCATACATGTTATCCGGGGAAACGGTACCCTTTCTAACCTTTGTGCAATCACGTGCAATCCATACTGGGCCTAACACCGTCTGAGCCTGCCTCCTGAGACATATATTTTGAATGTGTACGCTATCCATACATGTTATCCGGGGACACGGTACCCTTTCTAACCTTTGTGCAATCACGTGCAATCCATACTGGGCCTAACACCGTCTGAACCTGCCTCCTGAGACATATATTTTGAATGTGTACGCTATCCATACATGTTATCCGGGGAAACGGTACCCTTTCTAACCTTTGTGCAATCACGTGCAATCCATACTGGGCCTAACACCGTCTGAGCCTGCCTCCTGAGACATATATTTTGAATGTGTACGCTATCCATACATGTTATCCGGGGATACGGTACCCTTTCTAACCTTTGTGCAATCACGTGCAATCCATACTGGGCCTAACACCGTCTGAGCCTGCCTCCTGAGACATATATTTTGAATGTGTACGCTATCCATACATGTTATCCGGGGAAACGGTACCCTTTCTAACCTTTGTGCAATCACGTGCAATCCATACTGGGCCGAACACCGTCTGAGCCTGCCTCCTGAGACATATATTTTGAATGTGTACGCTATCCATACATGTTATCCGGGGATACGGTACCCTTTCTAACCTTTGTGCAATCATGTGCAATCCATACTGGGCCTAACACTGTCTGAGCCTGCCTCCTGAGACATATATTTTGAATGCGTACGCTATCCATACATGTTATCCGGGGAAACGGTACCCTTTCTAACCTTTGTGCAATCACGTGCAATCCATACTGGGCCTAACACCGTCTGAGCCTGCCTCCTGATGTATAGACATATATTTTGAATGTGTACGCTATCCATACATGTTATCTGGGGATACGGTACCCTTTCTCACCTTTGTGCAATCACGTGCAATCCATACTGGTCCTAACACCGTCTGAGCCTGCCTCCTGATGTATAGACATATATTTTGAATGTGTACGCTATCCATACATGTTATCTGGGGATACGGTACCCTTTCTCACCTTTGTGCAATCACGCGTAATCCATACTGGTCGTGAGAACGTCTGGCGAGCTGTTAAGCAAGCTACAGCACCTGTGGTTTGCACACGTAAGTTTTTCATTTTTTCAGGAATGACGGTTAGGCCTAATTCCGGAACTGCGGTTGACCTGCACTTACTGGGAAATCATTGTTCGTGGGTAATAATTGTAATCAGTGATCCCCATCACTAACGTTGTTCAGCGGGTTATCTGCACCTGTAACGACAAACGCTGGCCTTTTCAGTGTAGCGCACATGCAGCCACGGACATGTAAGGGCATGACACACCAGTTATTGGCCAATCTCATGTGCCAGAGCCTCACGTGTCCCTCTAGTAAGCTGGACTCGGACCGCGGGGCATGACGGAGTCTCGTTCGTTAACGGAATTAAACTTGCAATGTGTGCATCTGTTCTGTAGCTGGCATGGTTGAGGTTTCCCAGGTGGAGTCGAATTTAACCGTAGGCTCCACTCCTGGTGGTGCCCTTCTGGACATTCCTTTAAGGTTCAGCTTTGCAACCATACTGCCCACGTAAAACAAACACTTTGCCTTCATGAACACTGTTTGGAGGGTCATGACTCGTGGGAATAACGCCGCCCAATCAGTTAACCTGCTAGAGAGATCCTTCGTTGCTCCCAAGCATGACATCACACTCCCTAGGAAGAAGGTAATGCCACTGTGGCGACCGTATTCCTGGAGGTGACACAAGTGCACTGATGCCCAGCCACTGCTCGATGAATCTGCTGGTACATTGACCCAGACCACTACATTCCCCTCGCACGCTACACGACCTGAATCTGACCCTGATGAAACTCAGGTTACCCTTGCCATATACAGTTCCATCTTACACGGTGACAAAGAGGAAGCTGCAGATGAAAGTGCAGGTTCGGCCCACCCGCCATCAGACACACCACCGTACTATCAGGGGCCCTGTGCCAGTGCCGTCGCCAACGAGTGGGCCCCCCCTGCTTGCCCAGGATCACAGTACTTGCAAAGTTGAAATACTGTGCAGTGAGATGGAAGATGGGGACGACGAGGAGTCTAGACTAGTACAGGGATTCCCTAGCGAGGAGACTTATTTGATTGTTTTCAATGTTGGGACAGCAATTTTTGGGGAGCACTATACTCTGGAGAATGATAGATGGGGCCCACCATACACTGGAACATTCCAAAGGTGGACATCAGACACTGGAGCAGCATTTACAGGGCCCATTATACACTAGAGCATTAGAAATGGGGCCCATTATGTTTGGAGCATTATTTGGGCCCATAAGACAGTGGAGCTTCATCCATGGGGACCAACATATACTGTAGCATTATGTGGAGCTCATCATATACTGTTTCAAACATTATATGGGACCAATGATTCTGTATGGAGAAATAGATGGGCCTCGTCATGAGATGTAAAAAGTGAGGTATTTTTCATTGTACTATACCGCTATTTCTCTGCCGTATCGGAGCATGATGAGTTGTGGTATGTGTTAAAGGGGCGCTCTTTCGCCCAGGGCACATGAAAACCTGCAGCCAGCCCTCCCCCCCCACAACTTTAGCCAAATAACCCCCATTTTTCAGTGCGTAACTTGTATTATGAAGTTAATTAAGGTTGACAAGCTTAAGTAAGAAGAATTGATGCTTTTGGCATTCAAATGGGCACTGTAGGTGTGTTTCCTGTCCTCCTCTCACTGCCGACTTTTATTCCCCATTGACTTACATTGGGTTTCGTGTTTCGGGACGACCCCGACTTTTCCCTATAATCGGACGATCTTGCTCGACCCGACTTTTGGAAAAGTCGGGTTTCACGAAACGAAACGCGACCCTAAAAAACCAAAAGTCGCTCAACTCTAGTAACAACGTTAACAATACAATAATTAAAGCAAAATAAGACGACCCTGCTCTTGAGAGCTTACAATCTACAATGAGGTGGGGGAGATACAGAGTACAGGTGTGTATTTACAATGATGTATTTACAAAGATGGTTTAGCCATCTTGAGGGAGTGAGGGATAGATGAAGATAGTGAATGGGCTACACATGCACACTTACACATAAAATGACTTTAATTAATGAATGTGATGGGCAGCTCTGAACAAATGCGTTTTGCGGGAGCGCCTAAAACTATGCAAATTGTGGATAGTCCTAATTTTTTTGGGTAGAGCATTTCAGAGGATTGGCGCAAGATGGGAGAGTGGATCAATGCGACAGTGAGGGTTTTTGTTGTTTCCATGGTGAGAAAAGGGCAGATTCTGGAGATGTTCTTTATGTGTAAGCAGCAAGAGCGGGCAAGATATTGTATATGGAATGTGAAGGAGAGATTGGTGTCAAACATAACACCCAGACAGCACGCCTGCTGACGGGGTGTTATTATGGTGCAACCCACGGA
The DNA here is from genome assembly GCF_039654945.1 of Dendrobates tinctorius. Taxonomy (NCBI): domain Eukaryota; kingdom Metazoa; phylum Chordata; class Amphibia; order Anura; family Dendrobatidae; genus Dendrobates; species Dendrobates tinctorius. The sequence continues at coordinate 21,674,906 of NW_027361671.1, forward strand.
GAGGGAAATGTCAGCTATAGGGAGGTTAGTAGATGGTGGGAGCAGAAGAAGTTCAGTTTTTGAGAGGTTAAGTTTCAGAGAGAGAGCAGGCATGATGTTGGAGACTGCGGACAGACAGTCAGTGGCGTTCTGTAGTACCGTGGAGGTAAGGTCAGGGATAACGTGTATGGTTGTGTGTTATCAGCATAAAGATGGTACTGAAAGCCAAATCTGCTGATGGTCTGTCCAATTGGGGCCATGTAGAGAGAGAAGAGAAGGGGGCCATGGACTAAGCCATGAGGTACCCCGGCAGCGAGAAGAAGAGGAGATGACATGGAGCCAGCGAGCAAAAGACAGAAGGAGCGGTCAGAAAGCTAGGAAGAGAATCAGGAGAGAGCGGTGTCCTAAATGCCTAGTGACTGGAGCCTAGAGAGTAGGAGACAGTTGTCAACAGTGTCAAAAGCTGAAGCAAGGTCATGAAGAATGAGCAGAGTTGTCATCGTTACATTTTGCAGTGAGAAGGTCATTGGTAACTTTGATGAGTGCAGTTTCAGTCGAATGTAGGGGGTGGAAGCTGGACTGTGACGGGTCTAGGAGGGAGTGTGTGGAGAGGTAATGGGTAAGGCAGGAGTAGGCTAGGCACTCCAAAAGTTTAGAGATGAAGGGGAGATTGGAGACTGGTCTATAGTTGTTTCTGCAGGATGGGTCGAGAGCGGGTTTCTTTAGTAATGGAGTAACGATAGAGTGTTTGAAGGAGGATGGGAAAACGCCCAAGGAGAGGGAGAGATTAAAGATTGTAGTTAGGTGAGTTGTGATGACTGGAGAGAGAGAAACTGGAGGAGATGTGAGGGAATGGGGTCGGTAGTGTATGTAGTCGGACGAGAAGAAGAGAGGAGTCTGGAGACTTCTTCTTCTGTGATGGAATCAAATGTGGAAAATGAACCAGGGGAAATGCAGGGAGCGATGGGAATCACAGCACTTAGTGATTGGGACTAGAGCAAATTTCCTGTCAGATATTATTTATTTTCTCTATAAAGTGGGAGGCCAGGTCATCAGCACAAATGTCTGTGATAGGGGCTTGTGCTTTTGGCCTCAGGAGGGAGTGAAAGGTGTCAAAAAGTTTCTTGAGGTTGTTGGCTAGTGAGGAGATCAGGGTGGTGAAGTAGGTCTGTTTGGCGAGGTGAAGAGCAGAGTTATAGGTTCTTAACATAAATTTTAAGTGGATGAAGTCTTCTGGTGTGCGGGTTTTTCTCCATCGGCGTTCAGCACTCCTAGAGCATTACTGGAGAAGTCGAGTTTGAGATGTGAGCCAGTGCTGTTTTACTCTGTGTTTGGAGGTTCTGAGGGTGAGGGGTGCTACTTGGTCAAGGGTGCTTCTAAGAGTGTCATTGTAGTGAAGAACAACCAGATAAATACAGGATAAAGAGGAGATTGGGGACAGGCAATATTGTTGGAAGTCTGAAAGTGTCTGAGGGTTAATGGCTTGTAGATTTCTGAATGTGTGATAGGTAGGAGTGTGCTAGGGTGGGTGAGGATTTGTGAAAGTGAAGAAGAGAATGTTGTGGTCAGAGAGGGGAAGCGGTGAGTTATTTAGGTAGGAGATTGATCAGAGTCGGACAAAGACCAGGTCAAGGGTGTTACTGTTATGGGCTTGCGGAATGGACCAAAATATATAAGATGGTATAGAGGTGTGTTCGCAGCCCGGGGTCCACTGTGCAGAGATGTTAACTGCTGCTTGGTAATGGTGGAGTACTAACTAGACACCAGCGGGTTAACTGCTGACCCGGTGTGTACAGGAGGGAACTCAGTTACCTCAATGAGCCACTGGAACAAGTGCGAGAGCCTGTTTATCCTCACAGGACTCGGCAGGAGAGCGCTAGAGCTAAGACACAGGACTTTGCCCCAAGAACACAGGGTTAGAGCCCCTCTAGTCCCACTAGCACTCAGCACCACACAGCGATGCATGGACAGACACTAATAGAATTCTGTGCCCTGTTAGCAGTCACAGGGTGCAGCTGCACATTGCTTACCACACTATGTATGTACAGCACAGCTTTTTTCGGACCCCACTAACCAGCCTAAGCTCAGTACTGGAAAGCGTATAGGACGCGCATGGCATCGCTCTAAGGGATGCTGCATTACCTGCAGTAGCGTAGTGACTAAGGTAGAGTGGCGCACTCTGTCGCTAGCATGTTTGGGGAGCTGGGAGCACTGCGGCGCTAGGCAGTGCCACAACTCGGAACTGACTCAAGACTCTAAACCCTACCAACATGCGTATCAAAGGGAAGGGGTTTCATAATGAGTCATTCAGCGGTTCACAAGCATCCATCATCACACACATCACTACCAATTACTTGTCTATACTAGCGCATGGCCGCGCAGCCATGCGACTCTTTTGGTCATACAACAGTAAGTACTGAGACTCATGTAACAGATGAATTATGGCAAAGGAGTTGAATGACATGATTACCATTCACACTACTTGCTAACATTGAATGGAATGAACTACATGCAGGGTGGTTCAGATCAGAAGTTGAATGCAATGATTACCATTCACACTGCTTGGTAACATTGTGTCAGTGAGAGCAGGTGGTGGCTGGTGGGAGCATTCATCAGCCAGCGCCTGTGCTCTAAATGAATAATTTTTTTAAAAAAAGCATGGGTTCACCTGTATTTTTGATAACCAGCCAGGCAAAACTGACTGCTTTGGGCTGCAACCCTGTGTTGTCAGCTTTATCAAGGAAGGAAAGAGGGCTACCAATGCTGTTTATATAAATAATTAAAAATTTGGCATGGGGTCTCCCCAATTTTTACAGCCAGTCTCAGGCTGGTAAGGGGCCATGTATATTGGTCCTCTCAGGCTAAAATAGCAGCCTGCAGCCATCCATAAAAGGCACGTCTCTTTCCTGTGCCAATTCTGGAGCTTTGCTCAGCTCTTCCCACTTGTCCTGTAGTAGTGGCAAGTGGAGTTCATATTTGTGGGGTTGACGTCACCTTTGCATTGCCCGCCGCCCGGTGACATCAAGCCAATGGTTTACAACTGTAGAGGCTTCTATAAGACACTTATCCATAACTAATCCTTTAGTTATATTGTAAATAAACACACAGGCAGAAAAAAAGTCTTTTATTTGAAATAAAAACAAAACACAGTTTTCCTTGTTTTAGTTACAAAATAATAAACACAGTTATACTCACCTAACACCCATTCCATTGAATCACTTGTCTCCTGTAATAAAGCAAAAGTAAAAAAAAAACTATATCCCTCACCTTTCTGTCATTCTGTCCCAGACCATAATCCATGTCTGTGGATAAATAGTTTTCAATCTGGACAGTACCAAGATGCGACCGTCCAGGCTGAGAACCACTGATGAATAAAATAATTAAAAAAAAACAGTATGAGGATCCCTCTATTCTTGATGACAATCAGCCTTGCTAACGTTGACAGCTCAGGGTTGCAGCCCACAGCTGTCAGTTTTGCCTGGCTGGTTAGGAAAAATACAGAGGAATCCATACCAGTTTTTTTAATTATTTATTTAGAGTGGAGTCACCGGCTGATGAATAGTACCATAAGCCACGTCTGCTCTTGCTGTTATTAGCGGCAGCAGACATCGGCTGTTGGGAGCTGTAGTCCCATCAGCTGTTAGGAACGGCGGAACGCACTAAATAAAAATAAATAATAAAGTGCGTTCGCTGCTCGGGGTCCACCGTGCAGTAGGTGTGAACACTGCTGCTAAGTAGTGACAGACGAGCAATATCGCGGAAATGCGCACGCGGGTTGAACGTCACCCAAGTGCGCTAAGCAATCTCTGTTTGATCACAGTGATGTCAGCAGAGGTAAACACAAAAGGCTGAGCCTGTTAGTGTCACAGGTCTCAGGAAAATGCATACACGGTATCTGGTCACAGGAGCAGGGCCCAAGACAGAGGAGCTGCGTCCATCTAGACCTACCGTGCATGCGGCGTCGCTACTGTGGATGCCAAAGAGGGCTGCAACTGCAGCGCGGCGTAGGGCACTGCCGCTGGTCGACAAAGTAAGGAAGCAGGCGCAATGTCGAACGCTAGCACTGTGGATGATGCTGTAGTGGCTTGAAGCTTGCCACGCTCTGGTGCTGACTCTATTCTACGTCCCTGTACACATTCGTAATATCTGTGGGAGGGGATCTTAATGAGTCATTCGCAGGTTCATACATCCATCATCATTCACACAGTAGCAACTAGAGACTATATTAGCGCATGGCCGAACGGTCATGCGCGCTTTTTATAGACGGGACCTTTCCAGAAGCTTCCAGATCTCCGAGATGGACCAATGAGATCTGGAGCAGGACCTGGGCACATGACTCCCGATCTCCAATGGAAGATTATCTCGTGAGCATGCCCAGTAGGAGAGCAGAGGGACTTAGTCTCTGGAGTGATCTGCTGTAAAGCAATCTCCTCTGCGGTAGATAGACAGCAGGAGACCGCAGAATGTGAGGCTCTGGATTCCTGCAGAGCAGATGCAGAAACCTGATGCCTAACATCAGCTGACACCAGTGATCGGATCGGAGGTAAACGTTTTATCTCTGATCCCAGCTGCTGGCTCATGCCGATCAGAAGCAGTGCTTGCCACACTGTCATGCATCTCTAAACTCGGTCATTTATCGAACTTTTGCCGACTTTTTACGATTTTCAGAAAAACAGCTTGTAAATCTTAACACGAATTCGAATGTGCAACATTCAGGCAGAATTTGAGATTGGTGAACGTTTTCTCAACAAGTTTGCTCATCTCTATTCTTGAAGTGGTTAATCAATGGAACTATCTTGACCTATGGTACTTCATAATATCTATACGTTAATTTGTTATGTACAACTTTTAAAAAAAAATGTAGAAAGTTTTTCATGGTATTTTACTTGCACTTTGTTTTATCTTAAGCATTGTACCCATATGTTATTTCATGAAAAGTGTAGATATATAGTAACGTGTTTTTTGGTACCATACTTTGGGTCACTGCTTTTAACAGTAAGAAGCATTTTTCTGCTTTATAGCCTATTAAGAATAGCAGTAGCAAAAATTAATCTGAGAAAAACGACATAAAATAAACCCACATACAAAAACAGCTAAAAAAATCCAATAAGAGCCATTTTGACATTCATTTTAAAAATCTAAAAAACGTATATACCCATGTTTCAAAAAGTCATTATACATATCCAAACATGACAATTGTATAAAACTTAAGACAATAGTTCGAAAATATCTTACATTTGTGCCAGAGCAAAAAGATAGAAAAAAGGAGAAAACTAATGGTATCATTGCTGCTTATTACAAACATTACCAAACTCACTGAAAGGTAACTTTACTACATTGTCTAAAGTTTAACAATAGCTGGCTCAATGAGATAAGTAGATAAGGATGAAACTAATAGTATATGCTATAGAAATGAATGAATAGCTCTTGCTTATTAATCATAAGAGAATGTATAAAATCTACAAAATTTTATTTTGTAGAATGCGATAAAATTAACTTCTATTGTTCTTCTTTGAGACCGCAAGTGTTATAGAAGACTTCAAAGTGCAAACCCATTCAATTAAAAACCCAACCTGGTAGATTTGTGCAATGCAAAGTTAATGGACTGGTTTAAAATCCATAAAACAGTGGATTTCTCCTAATCTGAAATGGTTCATGTGTTTCATGTGAACATACCTAATGTTTCTCCGATATTACATCTTTCGAGGTGTAATCACAATGTGCATCAGTAGAGATTAAAAGATGAACGCTAGTGATCTGAAAAGAAAGAGATGGCTGAGTCACTGCAATTCCACTGATACTAAAAGCCTGCAAAGTAAAGGAATTTTGTGGAGTATGTTTTTATTTATCATGCACAATCATTTCTGCTGGCTGAACCTATTCAAAAAGAAGCACAATGTGATGTCTGAGCACACATTTTCATATATTCCCATTAGTTTTTTTTATACCTTAAATAACACTTTCGGTCCTGATTTTTCTCTCTTTCTAAATGGACATCACTTTTCATGTCCACTTATCTGTTCTGAAAAAAAGTCTGTTTTTACTACATTATAGTAATACTGCACAGTATGGACAAGATTGTGTATTAAAAGCTAAGACAATCTGAATGAGATGAAGTAATTAAAGCTACTTAAAGGAATTATCCAGATTTAAAAAAAAAAAAAATCAATTTTAATATGACCTATTAGAGAATTTTCAGCTAACAAAGTGGGATCTAGTCGAATACTTACCTGTGTAACACCCCTTTAGGGCTACCACTGTACCCTGGGTGTTATGGAGGGTCTCACCTCTTTTGTACGCAGTGCCTCCACCCGAATCTTGATTGGAGCTCTGTCTCTGGGCTGCAGAAGGACAGTTATCTTCGGCCAGGGGCTGATTCGGGAAACCCCTGCCACAGCTCGGTACACACTCAGGAAGCAGGAGTAAAACAGCTTAAGAGATTTATTGCCATAAAGCAGAATTGAGGAGGGTTTAAAGGAATAAACATACAATGCAATTAACTGTGCTCTATAAAAGTCATATACACATCACCGTCTAATTAAACTACAACCCTGCAAATATAACGTGGCAAAGTCCCCCTCTTCTGTATTTACTCAGTCCAAACGTTGGGGCCCAGTTGCCGCGGATGTTGGCGTGCAAAGTAACAATCGTGGGTGCACTTAGATGAACATTGATGTCAATAGTTTATGTTGCCTTGTACTCACTGTAAATAGCGCTGATAGAACCACAAGTCTCATAAGGGCACTCACTGTGTCTCTAATGACCGGAGGATTCTTTGGACTCCAGCTGGGGGCTGCAGGATTTAGACCTTTATCCGATGGGAGTGCCAGCTGGACTCTCTGGATCTTTGCTCTCTCCAGTAACACAGGTATCTCCGTGGGGTCCCCCACACTCTGCAACTCAGGAGAATCAAGATCCACATTGCTCTGTCTCTCATAACCAGCAGCAGCCACGTTCTCTCTCCTCTGCACATTTCCTTTCACTTTCTCCACAGCGTCCTCCCCAAAGTCCCTCCTCCTCCCTTCTTCTATCATCTCACTGGAACAAGGATTCCTGGGAGTTGTAGTCTTTTGCCACTCAGGAGAAAAACGATTAGTGTCTGTAGGTCACTGTTTAACAGCCACTGCAAAACTCTTCTTAGAGTGTGTAAGCTCCAGCATGCCGGTAGATGCTCTGTCAGTTCCCTGTGCAGGTGTTACACCCGTAAAACAAAGTGGAACATGTGTAATGTGGAGTGAGGCAGCAGCTGTGGGTGAGGTACTCATTTTTCATACCCCGGCACGCTACATGAAGATGTAGGTTCTGGCTGGGTGTATGGACTTTAACTACGGGGTGGCTCACCCTTGCAGGTCGCATGGTGCTGGTGACTTAGTCTGGATAGGACCAGATGTTATGGAGTTCAATAAGGGAAACTACCACTTAAAAATAAACTGTTTTTTACTGAATCGTTACTTGGGGAGGAGAAAGTACAGTGGATTGTAGATGCAAATCTTCTTGGAAGTTTCTCTTAATATATGGAACATTTTTAGACACATTCTTTGTTTATTTCCTAAACTCACATGGTTCTGACTCAGTTGGTTTCTCTGCCTTCATCACAAGCCAGCACCGTGCTTTGGGAGCTTCCTTTGTCCCCAATAATGACACTACAGTTCTGTAAGCGAGAGTCCGAATTTTCAACCCACGGTTCTATAGAATTGCAGGTAATGCGGTATGCAGTGACGAGCAGGAGGCAGAGCAAGAGTTAAAGGGTTTATTACAGGGGATACTCCACGCAGGGAGAGAATGGGTTATGAGGGGAGTAAAACTGAGTATTATATCAGGGTAAGAACAATTGTTCATGAAACGAGTAAACTTATCAGTCTGATGGTTTCTGGGCTGTGAAGGCTTGAAATCCCCTGGTGGTGCCGCAAGTGACGCATTAAGTCTCTGGCGTGATCCTGAAGAAAGTTGAGGAACTGTCTCCCGATGAAAGCAGCATATCGTGGCTCTCCTATGCGAGGTCCTGCGTTCCTAGGTCGACTTACGTGATTTGGCATAGTCTGTGGTTCTGCCGGAGCGTGACGCAGTTCAGCGGCAGAGGCGGGGGTAAACCTACCCGGCTCTGTATAATTCACCTGGTCAGACTTAGGCGGTGTGCCCGCGGAAATCAGCTGAACAGTGCGGGACAGATTCTCAAGTGACAGGGGTGAGCGGACACAGCTACTCGTTGCTCACAGTCAGTGTGTGCATAGGCTGGGGAACTATAGTGTGGGCCTGAGCTATCGCGTCACTCCAAGGAGAATGAACCTTCTCCTGCTGTGCACTCTGTCTTCCCACCAAGTGTCCCGCTTTCCTGCGCACCACCCCTTTTATTCTTGACACGCCCCCTACTGCTGAATGCAAAGGTCTGTTCAGGTCAGAAAGCTTCCCCCCGGCAACAATGGTGACAGCCGCGATAGTTCTGGAACCGACGCAAGAGAGGTACCACCAGCCCGGTCCATCTTCCTACAGTTTCACATCCTTTCCCCTTAGGGGGAGATACTTCTGCCACTGTGGCCGTTACTTAGCTTCTGTGGTTACCATATGGGGCACTCTCTTTTTCTCACATTCTCTGCTCAAATTCATCTCATTACTTGTTTGGCTTGCAAATTCGGGACTGCCCTGCTAGGTCTCCAGTTCCAGATCCCTTACCCAGAGAAACACTCACTCCTTCTAACTTTTTTCCTCGTCACTACTCTGGATCACATTATCTGTTGCTTCGGGCTCATCTCACATGAGGGACACCGATTTTATGCAGCTCTGCTTGCTGGTCAGACCATAGGTCTGCCTCTACTGCATGCTGGGCCTTATCTGACTTCTTGACAAAAAACTGTCTCTGCACCTTCACTATAGCCCCTTCCACTCCAGGCTAATCCCAACTATTAACCCTAACTATCCCTAAAAGCTCCCTACTGCTGGGAAGAAATTAATCTATCACTAATAACACACATTACTAAACATGTCACCCATAAAATACATTGCATGTCTTTAAGGGGAAACATGGGCAACACTTCCATCTTCTTACATGTGGTTAAAAGGAAAGCTTGGGGGACCTGTCATATCTTATTTTGTCCTATGTTAGACAATAATTTAAGGATAACCCACCAATTTCAATATGTGGTTGAAAAAAGTATGTAATATTTTTGAAAATATGGCCAACATGGCTAACACATAAACCTTCATCAAGCCAGACATACTATAGTCAAAAAAGAAATTTTGTACACCAAAATCTGAAACTTAGCGCTTATTTACACATATGATTTTCATCTACAAGTGCTATCCATTTTTTTTTTCATGGATAGCACTTGTAGCAATGGCAGTCTATAGGTTAGTTCACATGTCAAACTTTTTCCTCAGACAAATTGGTCTGTGCAAAATCATGGTACCATGTAAGATATTGATCCGAGTGTCCAATATGGGTCCATGAAAAAATCATCACTCACATGCCATCCATGTACTGTCCACTTTTCACTGACTGATAGAGATAAGTGGAAAAACTTTTTTTCATTAGTGAAAAAATCTCATGAAACTCTGACAAAAGTCAGACAAAAATCTGATTCCATTCTGATGAAAATCACTAATGAAACTCGGTCCATTTCTCTGGTATATCAAGAAAACTGACATTTGATTGAGGCCTTTTGATGCAGTACCCACCCCCCACTATCCCTTATCCTTATAATGTATTTGTAATTTTTATTGCAAATTTCAAGGTTAATGTGTTTAATATTGTAACTTGCAATTTTTTTTCATAAAAAATGAACTTAAAAGGCAAAAAGCACTTAGTTTCCCCTATTCACCTATTACAAGGTATCCCCACAGAAAACTGCTTAACACTGTGGGTGCTAGTAGAGGAACACTTTGGGATCAGCTCATTTTCATGGAACGCTTGTAACATATATGGTTTTTTCATAGTGTCCACTGCCGGCGCCTTCATCTTAGTTGTTACTATGCGTAGTAATGTAATTTTCTACTATATGATTGATCTTTTATTACCTCTTATAAACTATTTTATTGTCTGCTAATTTCATTGCCCGATATGACACAAGTAAGAATATGTTCAGTAGCCTACAACTATTTCTACCTGTCTTTCAATTCAAAGGTATAAAAATTACAATACACGACTCTTTAATAAGACTTCTATGCCTTCTATTTTCTCACCCCTTTACTAGACGATTAGCTGACTAGACTTACCCATTACAATAGAATGGGAGAAATTAATTTGCATACAATTTTCTAAAATGCACCAAAAGGAGATTAAAAAATGTAAAATTAGCATTGACAGGTAAAGAATGATATGCAGCACAAGAATAAAATGTGAGCATAAAATATGTATACTGAGTGGTTTTTTTTTCATTTTTATTATTCTCCAACTTGAGTATTCAATATGTAATGTAATGACGTACTTGGAGCCCAAAACCAATACATTCTGTATTTCAATTAAATTCAGATTATTTCGTGGATACAAACAGTTAACAATTTTTTTAACTTTATAAGTGAAAATACTATATATACAGAGTGGTTGATTTCTAAGTAGCAGGACTTTCAGGACTTTAACAATGCCAATCATTGGCCACTAATGTCAAATTGGTGGGGGTACTGGCCCCTGAATCCATTTTATGATTTATTAGACACAGTCAAGTACATTTTGTAGCAGCTGTGCCTAGTATTCCAGTTTATAAGTACAGACCTGAATGTGACTGAGCTGGAATTTCTACTTGTTGGATCTCTTTGCTGAGAACCCCATCAATCAAGTTATAATCTGATGTAATCTGCTGGCAAAATTGGCACTAAGTGCCAGGCCTCAGGACCCAAATTTCCACTAATCAGCAACTATTTACAGCATCCAAGAACCAGTAAAATAATTATAAAATGACATAGCTCATTCAGACATCAGTTTTTCTTGTACAAGTGCTATCCCTGTTTTTCACGAATACCACTTATACCTATAATAGTCTATGGGGTAGTTCACATATCTGATTTTTCCTAGGAATGAGTGGGCTGCACAAATGAGCCCAATTCATCAAAGTTTTTTGCACCAATATTCTGGCATGCAAAACTCAAAAAAGTTGCATAATTTTTACACAACTCAAGGCCGTGCTAAAATCATTCTACTTTAGGCATTCTTACAGGTATGAATTTGTAGAGTAGAGGTATTTGCTACATCACATCTCTAACTCCAGCAGTTTGATTATTGATCTTTTTTTGTTTAGATTTAATTTTTGCTTTTTTTTATTTATTTTCCAGACTGTGCATCCCATAAGATTTTAAAAGACCTTTTGGGGGCATTTTAACATATTAATACATTCAGCATTTGCTGATTTCCCTTGTAATTGGGGCTTGTATATTAGCCCCAGTTACAGGGAAATGTCAGCCTCTTGCTTGCTAAGCAAAGATGACTGGGTCTTCTAAGATCTTCCCTATACCCAGCAATCACATGACCACTGGGTCCAGAAAAGTAAGCACAATCAGTGCTACTGCTTTCAAAACAATATGCACATGCCCTGGCTCAGCACTGAGTATATAGAGATGGAGAAGGTAAACCATGTTTATATTTTCTCTGGTTCCCATTCCCTCAGCGTATCCAGTTCAAATTACTAATACTGACCTACAAGGACATCTACAACCTGTCTCCTCCTTACATCTCTGAACTAATCTCCAGATACCTCCCCTCACGTAATCTCCGGTCCTCCCAAGACCTCCTTTTCCCCTCCACACTTATTCGCTCCTCACCCAACCACCTCCAAGACTTCTTCCGAATAGCCCCATCCTTTGGAATTCCCTGCCCCAACACATCCGGCTATCAATCACACTCGGATCCTTCAGACGGAACCTGAAAACCCACCTCTTCAGGAAAGCCTACAGCCTGCAGTGATCCCTGCTGCCTCCTCACCACTACTGGAGCTACCGCCTCACCATCACTGGAACCACTGTAACCCTCCAACCTACTGTCTCCTTCCCCACCATCCTGTAGCATGTAAGCCCAAAAGGGCAGGGTCCTCTCTCCCCTCTATATCAGTCTGTGATTGTTAGTTTGTTTGCTGTAAGTGATATCTGTAATCTGTATGTAACCCCTTCTCATGTACAGCACCATGGAACCAATGGTGCTATATAAATAAATAGAGTTGAGCTACTTTTGGTTTTTTAGGGTCGCGTTTCGTTTCGTGAAACCCGACTTTTCCAAAAGTCGGGTCGAGCAAGATCGTCCGATTATAGGGAAAAGTCGGGGTCGTCCCGAAACACGAAACCCAATGTAAGTCAATGGGGAATAAAAGTCGGCAGTGAGAGGAGGACAGGAAACACACCAACAGTGCCCATTTGAATGCCAAAAGCATCAATTCTTCTTACTTAAGCTTGTCAACCTTAATTAACTTCATAATACAAGTTACGCACTGAAAAATGGGGGTTATTTGGCTACAGACTGTGGGGGGGGAGGGCTGGCTCCAGGTTTTCATGTGCCCTGGGCGAAAGAGCGCCCCTTTAACACATACCACAACTCATCATGCTCCGATACAGCAGAGAAATAGCGGTATAGTACAATGAAAAATACCTCACTTTTTACATCTCATGACGAGGCCCATCTATTTCTCCATACAGAATCATTGGTCCCATATAATGTTTGAAACAGTATATGATGAGCTCCACATAATGCTACAGTATATGTTGGTCCCCATGGATGAAGCTCTACTGTCTTATGGGCCCAAATAATGCTCCAAACATAATGGGCCCCATTTCTAATGCTCTAGTGTATAATGGGCCCTGTAAATGCTGCTCCAGTGTCTGATGTCCACCTTTGGAATGTTCCAGTGTATGGTGGGCCCCATCTATCATTCTCAGACGGTGTTAGGCCTAGTATGGATTGCACGTGATTGCACAAAGGTTAGAAAGGGTACCGTATCCCCGGATAACATGTATGGATAGCGTACACATTCAAAATATATGTCTCAGGAGGCAGGCTCAGACGGTGTTAGGCCCAGTATGGATTGCACGTGATTGCACAAAGGTTAGAAAGGGTACCGTATCCCCGGATAACATGTATGGATAGCGTACACATTCAAAATATATGTCTCAGGAGGCAGGCTCAGACGGTGTTAGGCCCAGTATGGATTGCAAGTAGAGTTGAGCGATACCGTCCGATACTTCAAAGTATCGGATCGGAATGGATCGGCCGATCTTAAAAAAAAGTATCGGTATCGCCGATTCCGATACCGGAAGTCCCATTCAAGTCTATGGGACTTCCGGTATCGGAATAAGAAAAACCCTGTTTTTGCCTTGTACAGCCTCTCTGGGGTCTGTACGGGCCTTTCGGGGGGCTGTGCCGGCCTGCCAGGGGGTCTGTGCAGGCTCCGGTGGTCTGTGCCGGCCTGCCGGGGGGCTGTGCCGGCCTGCCGGGGGGGCTGTGCAGGCTCCGGTGGGCTGTGCCGGCCTGCCGGGGGGCTGTGCAGGCTCCGGTGGGCTGTGCCGGCCTGCCGGGGGGCTGTGCCGGCCTGCCGGTGGTCTGTGCAGGCTCCGGTGGGCTGTGCCGGCCTACCGGTGGTCTGTGCAGGCTCCGGTGGGCTGTGCCGGCCTGCCGGGGGGCTGTGCCGGCCTGCCAGGGGGCTGTGCAGGCTCCGGGGGGCTGTGCCGGCCTGCCGGGGGGCTGTGCCGGCCTGCCGGGGGGCTGTGCAGGCTCCGGGGGGCTGTGCCGGCCTGCCGGGGGGCTGTGCAGGCTCCGGGGGGCTGTGCCGGCCTGCCGGGGGGCTGTGCCGGCCTGCCGGTGGTCTGTGCAGGCTTCGGGGGTCTGTGCAGGCATCGTCCGATGGGACTACAAGTCCCATCGGGCGATGCCTGCTACCATGACAGTGATTGACACATTAGCCAATGATGGGACAGTAGTAGTCCCATCATCCGGCTAATGTGTTGAATGTAAAAAAAAAAAAAAAATTACATGCTACATACATGCTACATTCATACTACATACATGCTACATTCATACTACATATATACTACATGCAACATACATACTACATGCATGCAACATGCATACTACATATATACTACATGCATGCAACATGCATACTACATATATACTACATGCTACATACATACTACATATATGCTACATACATACTGCATGCTACATACATACTGCATGCTACATACATACTACATATATACTACATGCATGCTACATACATACTACATATATACTACATACATACTACATGCATGCTACATGCTACATACATACCACATACATACCACATACATACTACATACATACTACATGCTACATACATACTACATATATACTACATGCATGCTACATACATACTACATGCTACATATATACTACATGCTACATACATACTACATGCATGCTACATACATACTACATGCATGCTACATACATACTACATGCATGCTACATGCATGCTACATACATACTACATGCATGCTACATACATACTACATGCTACATACATACTACATATATACTACATGCATGCTACATACATACTACATGCTACATACATACTACATACATACTACATGCATGCTACATACATACTACATACAATACATTCATACAATACATACATAGACATTCAGTACATATAACATAGAGTAACATACTTACCAATACTTGTCACATTGTTCCCCGAAGCCATTGTCTTTTAAAGGAATAAATATTAACATAACAAACCACAAAAATACTCACCCACGATCCGAAGCAGTCCACGAGTGTGTCCCACGACGATCTTGGGTAGAGAACTGCAGCATCAGCTGATGCCGCCATTCTCTACGGGCTGCAGGAATCCAATGACGGAAGGTAGGTATCCTTCCGCACTGTATTCCTCCGCCACTTAAAAAAAAAAAAGTCCCTAGTCTCACTTTATGCCATTGCTGTGTGGGAATTTCCCACGCAGATGCACAGCCCCCCGGCAGGCCGGTACAGACCCCCACAGGGTGCACAGACCACCGGCAGGCCGGCACAGCCCCCCGGCAGGCCGGTACAGACCCCGGGCAGTCCACACAGCCCCCCGGCAGGCCGGCACAGCCCCCCGGCAGGCCGGTACAGACCCCGGGCAGTCCACACAGCCCCCCGGCAGGCCGGCAGAGACCCCCGGAAGGCCCGAAATGACGGCGCATCATGATGCGCACACACCGCGCATCATGATGACGTCAGGCTGTCAATCAACTTTGAACTTCCGATTCCGATGCCGACTTCCGATATTGAAAAAATATCGGAAGTCGGTATCGGAATTCCGATACAGCAAGTATCGGCCGATACCCGATACTTGCGGTATCGGAATGCTCAACACTAATTGCAAGTGATTGCACAAAGGTTAGAAAGGGTACCGTATCCCCAGATAACATGTATGGATAGCGTACACATTCAAAATATATGTCTCAGGAGGCAGGCTCAGACGGTGTTAGGCCCAGTATGGATTGCACGTGATTGCACAAAGGTTAGAAAGGGTACCGTATCCCCGGATAACATGTATGGATAGCGTACACATTCAAAATATATGTCTCAGGAGGCAGGCTCAGACGGTGATAGGCACAGTATGGATTGCACGTGATTGCACAAAGGTTAGAAAGGGTACCGTATCCCCAGATAACATGTATGGATAGCGTACACATTCAAAATATATGTCTCAGGAGGCAGGCTCAGACGGTGTTAGGCCCAGTATGGATTGCACGTGATTGCACAAAGGTTAGAAAGGGTACCGTATCCCCGGATAACATGTATGGATAGCGTACACATTCAAAATATATGTCTCAGGAGGCAGGCTCAGACGGTGTTAGGCCCAGTATGGATTGCACGTGATTGCACAAATGTTAGAAAGGGTACCGTATCCCCAGATAACATGTATGGATAGCGTACACATTCAAAATATATGTCTCAGGAGGCAGGCTCAGACGGTGTTAGGCCCAGTATGGATTGCACGTGATTGCACAAAGGTTAGAAAGGGTACCGTATCCCCGGATAACATGTATGGATAGCGTACACATTCAAAATATATGTCTCAGGAGGCAGGCTCAGACGGTGTTAGGCCCAGTATGGATTGCACGTGATTGCACAAAGGTTAGAAAGGGTACCGTATCCCCAGATAACATGTATGGATAGCATACACATTCAAAATATATGTCTCAGGAGGCAGGCTCAGATGGTGTTAGGCCCAGTATGGATTGCACGTGATTGCACAAAGGTTAGAAAGGGTACCGTATCCCCGGATAACATGTATGGATAGCGTACACATTCAAAATATATGTCTCAGGAGGCAGGCTCAGACGGTGTTAGGCCCAGTATGGATTGCACGTGATTGCACAAAGGTTAGAAAGGGTACCGTATCCCCGGATAACATGTATGGATAGCGTACACATTCAAAATATATGTCTCAGGAGGCAGGCTCAGACGGTGTTAGGCCCAGTATGGATTGCACGTGATTGCACAAAGGTTAGAAAGGGTACCGTATCCCCAGATAACATGTATGGATAGTGTACACATTCAAAATATATGTCTCAGGAGGCAGGCTCAGATGGTGTTAGGCCCAGTATGGATTGCACGTGATTGCACAAAGGTTAGAAAGGGTACCGTATCCCCAGATAACATGTATGGATAGCGTACACATTCAAAATATATGTCTACACATCAGGAGGCAGGCTCAGACGGTGTTAGGCCCAGTATGGATTGCACGTGATTGCACAAAGGTTAGAAAGGGTACCGTATCCCCAGATAACATGTATGGATAGCGTACACATTCAAAATATATTTCTCAGGAGGCAGGCTCAGACGGTGTTAGGCCCAGTATGGATTGCACGTGATTGCACAAAGGTTAGAAAGGGTACCGTATCCCCAGATAACATGTATGGATAGCGTACACATTCAAAATATATGTCTATACATCAGGAGGCAGGCTCAGACGGTGTCAGGCACAGTATGGATTTGACAGCCCAGATTACACAGCGGAGGAGCAGGGAGAGGTAAAGATTGCAAATGCTGGGGCCCTGCCCAAGCAAGGGGGGCCCACTCGTGGGCTTCGGTACTGGCACCGGGCCCGCATTGTACAGCGGTGTGTCTGACGGCGGGTGTGCACCACCACCATCAGAGACACTTGATTGCACTATGAGGGACCCTGTGCCAGTGCCCGCGCCCAAGAGTCAGCCTACCCACCTGTCCAGGGCAACGGCACTCGCACGGTGTCGTGCGCTAGGTGGTGACCCCGGCCATGGGGGGGAGGCAGCACAGTTAGGGAGTTTTAGAAAGTGGCATATGTTGATGTTGGACATTCAGCTGATGCAAAAGGCGAAATAGGTGAAGTACCAGGAAGAGGTGGACCAAAGCAAGCCATTTTTCTGTCACCCTATGTGTCATCAGGGGAAGGTGGGACAAAATCCTTGGAAACCCATGAGTGGTTCATTTTAATGAAGGTTAGATCATCCACATTTTGGGTTGACAGACGGGTCCTTTTTTCTGTCAGGATTGATCCAGCTGCACTGAAGACTCTTTCCGATAGCACACTTGCAGCTGGGCAAGGGAGCTCCTGTAAGGCATATTGGGCCAATTCAGGCCAAGTGTCCAGTTTAGCGGCCCAATAGTCAAAGGGGAATGACCTGTGTGGGAGAACATCGATATGGGAGGAAAAGTAGTTTGTAACCATAGTTGACAACTGCTGTCTCCTGTCACTTTCCATCGATGCAGTATTACCAGTTGTGTGAGCGGTATTTGAAAAATCAGTCCACAACATTGTCATGAAACCCCTGTCTCCAACGCCACTTCTGCTGTGTGCACCACGAACACCTCTGCCAAGCTGCCCCCAGCCCGTACGGCTCGTGTGAGAACCATCACCGCTGCTGTGTGCTGGGAATGCCTCAAGCAACCGATTTACCAGAGTTGCTTGTTTATTAGCCAATATTAGGTCAAGGTTCTGCTGTGGCATGATGTTTTGTAATTTGCCTTTATAGCGTGGATCCAGGATGCTGGCCAACCAGTAGTCGTCATCGTTCATCATTTTGGCAATGCGGGGGTCCCTTTTTAGGATCCGCAAGGCATAATCTGACATGTGGGCCAATGTTCCTGGTGTCAATGATGCACTGCGAGTGCTGGGTGGAGGAGCACTTTCTGGCAAATCCACATCCCTCCAGTCATGCACAAACCCTGTACCAGACCTTGCCACGCCAACATTTTCACTTGCCCCACGAGATGCATCCTCCTCCCCTAAGTAATCATCCCCATCATCATCCTCCTCCTCCTCTTCTTCCTCCACCTCGTCCAGGAGAGGTCCCTGAGCAGACAATGGCTGAATGTCATCAAGGATTCCCTCCTCCTCTTCCTCCTCATCAACATTGGCTGCAGACGCCTGCTCCTTAAGGTGCGTCAAAGTTTGCATGAGCAGACGCATAAGTGGGATGCTCATGCTTAGGATGGTGTCGTCTGCGCTTACCAGCCGTGTGCATTCCTCAAAACACTGAAGGAATTTACAAAGGTCTTTCAGCTTCGACCACTGCACACCTGTCAACTCCATGTCTGCTCTCAAAGTGCCTGGCCGTGTATCCTCCCACAAATGCATTATGGCCTGCCTCTGCTCGCACAGCCGCTCCACCATGTGCAGGGTGGAGTTCCACCTTGTTGCAATGTCGATAATGAGGCGGTGGTTGGGAAGGTGGAGCAATCGCTGCAGCTTCTGCATACGAACGGAGTGTACAGGCGACCGGCGGAAGTGCGCGCACAGCCTTCGCACCTTCTGGAGCAGGGCTGTTAACTCCGGATAATTTTTGAGGAAGCACTGCACCACCAGGTTCAAGGTGTGAGCCAAGCAAGGTATGTGGCTGAGTTTTGAAAGGGCTATGGCTGCCACAAAATTACGGCCGTTATCACTAACTACCTTGCCTGCCTCAAGATGTACACTGCCCAGCCATGACTCAGTTTGTCGCTTCAAGTACTCGGCCAGCACCTCGGTGGTGTGTCTGTCGCCAAAACACATCATCTGCAACACAGCCTGCTGACGCTTTCCACTAGCTGCTCGATAGGGGGACACATCGTGTGCAACAGTGGCAGCTGCAGATGGAGTGCTCGTACGACTGCGCTCTGTGGACGAGTTTTCGCTTCTGGAGGAGGAGGAGGAGGAGGAGGAGGGTCGAACGCCTACAGCCAACTGTTTCCTATACTGTGGGCTAGGCAGCACTGTCCCACCACCGCTGTCCCCTGTGGACCCTGCATCCACCACATTAACCCAGTGCGCAGTGATGGACACGTAACGGCCCTGGCCATGCCGACTGGACCATGCATCAGTTGTGAGGTGCACCTTTCCGCTCACTGACTGCTTGAGTGCATGGACAATGCGGTCTTTCACATGATGGTGGAGGGCTGGGATGGCTTTGCTAGAGAAGAAGTGGTGACTGGGTAGGTCATAGCGTGGTACTGCATAGGCCATGAGTTCGCGGAAAGCTGTGCTTTCCACCAACCGAAAGGGCATCATCTCAAACGAGATTAGTTTGGCAATGTGGGCGTTCAAACCCAGTGTACGCGGATGAGAGACTGAGTACTTTCTTGACCTACTCATAGTGTCTGGGAGGGTGAGCTTGACTTGAGAGCTGCATATGGTGGAAGTAGCGGTGGACAGGGCGGACTGAGAGAGGGTTGATGATGGTGATGGAGTTGGTGTTCTTTCTGATGGCCTAGAATCAGTCTTTCGTTGATATAACAGTGGGATTCCCTGACTGCTGTGGTCTTGCAACGACACCTCAACATTTGCTGCTGTGCTAACCAGTGGGCTTACAGTGGGGGAAACAATGTAGCGTTGCTGACTACCTTCGTTGTGATCAGTTGCACATGTGGCACTTGAGGTTTGGTGTTGTGTCCACGCTTGCAAGTGCATGCTGGTTAAATGTCTAAGCATGCAACTGGTATACAAATTTTTCAGATTTTTCCCTCGGCTAAAGGTCTTTGCGCACTTCTTACAGATAACCTTGGCCTGATCATGAGGATTTTGTTCAAAAAAGTGCCACACTGCACTCTTCCTACTTTGGCAGACATTTTGCGGCCTAGCACGCTGTGATCTTTTGACCCTCTGGACAAGCTGTCCAGCAACTCTTTTGATGTTTGGAACCTGTCTTTGGAGTGCTCCGGGCCTGCCAGATAACAGCTGTTGCGATGTCGATGTCTGCTGTGGATGCTCCTCATCTGAGCTATTGGAAGCAGCACCCTCTTCCCCCAATGGATGCCAATCTGGGTCAACAACTGGGTCATCCATCACCTCCTCTTCTATGTCATGTGCACCTTCCTCTGTGTCACCGTGTATGGTGGTATAGTGTGCTGGAAGGGGCACCTGAGTCTCATCAGGGTCAGAATCTGGCTCTGTACACTGCGAGGACAATGTAGTGCTCTGAGTGAATGTACCAGCAGAATCATCCATCAGCGGCTGTGCATCAGTGCACTCCATGTCAGATTCATCTTGGCCTGGGTAATTCACCATTTCACTTGATAATCCAGGCATGGTATGTGAAAACAGCTCCATGGAGTAATCAGTAGTATGGCCTGCGTCATCCTTCAATCTTGGTTGTGGTGAAGGACACAAGGAAAGGTGTGGTTCATGAACATGAGCCTCCAATGACGACTCAGTGCTTTTACTTTTTACAACTGAAGAAGAGGAGGCGATAGAGCTGGAGGCTGAGTCAGCAATGTAAGACAAAACTTTTTCCTGATGCTCTGGCTTTAAAAGCGGTTTACCAACTCCTAGAAAACTAAGCGTTCGAGGCCTTATGTAGCCAGACGATGACGCAGGGTCAGCACCTCCTGCATTCGGTCCTATATTGCTCTTGCCACTACCATCAGATCCACCACCAACACCATCATTACCAGCTGCCAACCCCCGCCCAATTCCACGGCCTCTTCCACCAGCCTTCCTCATTTTTGGTAGAAATGTAGACAAAATCCAACAAACTATATAGTAATGTAAAACAAGGTACAAGGTGTCTATAGGACAGGGGAGACTTTGAATTTCTGCAGACACTTGTGGACACTGGACACTTTTGTATTGTGTGAGGCCCACTGATATCTGAGCGCTATGTGACAGGCTCGATGGCACAGCTGTGACCAAAGTGACTAGAGGATAAGGGAGATTTTGAATCTCTGCACACACTTTTGGACACTGGATGGATACTTTTGGATTGTGTGAGGCCCACTGATATCTGAGCGCTACGTGACAGGCTCGATGGCACAGCTGTGACCAAAGTGACTAGAGGATAAGGGAGATTTTGAATCTCTGCACACACTTTTGGACACTGGATGGACACTTTTGGATTGTGTGAGGCCCACTGATATCTGAGCGCTATGTGACAGGCTCGATGGCACAGCTGTGACCAAAGTGACTAGAGGATAAGGGAGATTTTGAATCTCTGCACACACTTTTGGACACTGGATGGACACTTTTGGATTGTGTGAGGCCCACTGATATCTGAGCGCTATGTGACAGGCTCGATGGCACAGCTGTGACCAAAGTGACTAGAGGATAAGGGAGATTTTGAATCTCTGCACACACTTTTGGACACTGGATGGACACTTTTGGATTGTGTGAGGCCCACTGATATCTGAGCGCTATGTGGCAGGCTCGATGGCACAGCTGTGACCAAAGTGACTAGAGGATAAGGGAGATTTTGAATCTCTGCACACACTTTTGGACACTGGACACTTTTGGATTGTGTGAGGCCCAATGAATATCTGAGCGCTATGTGACAGGCTCGATGGTATAGCTGTGACAAAAGTGACTAGAGGATAAGGGAGATTTTGAATCTCTGCACACACTTTTGGACACTGGATGGACACTTTTGGATTGTGTGAGGCCCACTGATATCTGAGCGCTATGCGACAGGCTCGATGGCACAGCTGTGACCAAAGTGACTAGAGGATAAGGGAGATTTTGAATCTCTGCACACACTTTTGGACACTGGACACTTTTGGATTGTGTGAGGCCCAATGAATATCTGAGCGCTATGTGACAGGCTCGATGGCACAGCTGCTGTGACCAAAGTGACTAGAGGATAAGGGAGATTTTGAATCTCTGCACACACTTTTGGACACTGGACACTTTTGGATTGTGTGAGGCCCACTGATATCTGAGTGCTATGTGACAGGCTCGATGGCACAGCTGTGACCAAAGTGACTAGAGGATAAGGGAGATTTTGAATCTCTGCACACACTTTTGGACACTGGACACTTTTGGATTGTGTGAGGCCCAATGAATATCTGAGCGCTATGTGACAGGCTCGATGGCACAGCTGTGACAAAAGTGACTAGAGGATAAGGGAGATTGGATTGCTTTTAAAAAAGCAGTTTGCGGAGCAGTGGGTAAACAGCAATGCAGGAATGTCAGGAAGCCTTAGAAGGCAGCCCAACAACCAACACCACTGATACACCACTATATAGCCTCCCCTTGCACTGCACACACAGTGACTGGTGTGTTGTGCAGGCCAAATTGCTAGCAGCAGAAGCAGTTTTTTTGTCTTCTCAGCAGGACAAAAAAAAAAAATTGGGATTGCTTTTAAAAAAGCAGTTTGCGGAGCAGTGGGTAAACAGCAATGCAGGAATGTCAGGAAGCCTTAGAAGGCAGCCCAACAACCAACACCACTGATACACCACTATATAGCCTCCCCTTGCACTGCACACACAGTGACTGGTGTGTTGTGCAGGCCAAATCGCTAGCAGCTGAAGCAGTTTTTTTGTCTTCTTCCCTGCCTAACGCTCTCCCTACAGAATCAGCAGCAACCTCTCCCTATACTAAGATCGGCAGAAGTAAGATAGCAGTCGGCGTGCACGCCCTTTTATACCCCCTGTGACGCCCACCAAAGCAAGCCAATCACTTGCATGCCCTTCTGAAAGATGGTGGTGACCCGTGCCTATGTCATCACGTTGCCCACAGTGTCCGTGGATCCTGATTGGCTGAAAAAGAGCGCAAAACAAACTTTTGAAACGCGACTTTGGTGCGTAAGTCGCCGACCTCGTGGCCGACCTCATCCTAGGGTCGGGTTTCGTTTCATGAAACCCGACTTTGCCAAAAGTCGGCGACTTTTGAATTTTTTCGACTCGTTTCGCTCAACTCTATAAATAAATAATAATAATAATAATAATAAGTGTGGAAGTGTCTGACAGCCAGCTCCCCAGCCCCCCCAGCTGATCTTGTGCATGATGCTAAGGGCCTATTTACATCTAGATCCCTAAAAAGTATTTAGATGCACACATGGAGATACTGAATTGAATAAGGCAAAAGAAGTTTGAAACTTTGGGCTCCTTTTTGTGCTTCTTTCTGGCAGTCTCCATCTTTCCAGATGGGCACAAGGACACAGTCTACTACAAAAGATCTGGTGGAGATTCAGATGCAATCATTGGATGGAGACATGAGTACACTGCAGAAGACAGTGAAAACAGGTTGCAATTATACTAATTAGGTTAATAAATTATGCAAAACAAGATTTTAAATATGAGATTGTTTTTTTTTGCTTCCAGTAAAAGTCCTTCACTAGTACTTTTGGTAGAATTGATATGCACATATAGTTATAAAGTTGCAAAGGAAGCACAGACTCGATGTTCATGGCATATGCCTTAGGGGTTGCTCTTTATAAACTTGTGGCTTGAGGCCTGTCATTTATTATGTGCTGATAAAACTGAAGGGGCATTAAATGTGTAACTTGTTTTTCGCATATTTCTTGTTTTACAGTGACCTCAATTTTTCTGGCATTTTATTTGTGTATATTTATGCTTGCTAAAGAGACTAGATGGAGAGTTTAGAATAAAATAAGAGATTGCAGTTTTGTCTGTAACAGATACTATATGAGGCAAAAGTCCTGTCTCCCTTGAGACATACAGTATGTCAGGTGTAAATACATTTGAAGGAAATAGATTACGGTGTTAAGAATGACAGTCTACAGATAAAATGGAAGCAGAAATCCAACAGCACTGTAATACCATATTTTGTATGATCCCTCTGCCAATATTAAGATGTTAGTGAATAAATAC
The DNA here is from genome assembly GCF_039654945.1 of Dendrobates tinctorius. Classification (NCBI taxonomy): domain Eukaryota; kingdom Metazoa; phylum Chordata; class Amphibia; order Anura; family Dendrobatidae; genus Dendrobates; species Dendrobates tinctorius. The sequence continues at coordinate 21,698,898 of NW_027361671.1, forward strand.
AGTTGAAACTAGAAGTTTACATGCACTATATAAAAAGACACATATACAAGTTTTTCTCAATATCTGACATGAAATCAAAATAAACCTTTCCTGTTTTAGGTCAATTAGGATTACCATAATTATTATTGTTTGCCACATGCCAGAAAAATGAGAGCAAAAGAATATTTTAAGGTATATTTATTACTTACTGCAACGACAAAAGTTTACATACATTTCATTAGTATTTGGTACCATTGCACTTAAACTGAATAACTTTGGTTAAACATTTGGGATATCCTTCCACAAGCTTCCCACAATAGCTTCTCACAATAGTTGTCCATAATTTGGGCCCATTCCTCCTGACAAAACTGGTGTAACTGATCAAAGTTTGTAGGTCACATTGCTTGCACCTGCCTTTTCAGCTTTGCCCATACATTTTCAATAGGATTGAGATCAGGGCTTTGTGATAGTCAGTCAAAAACATTGATTTTGTTATCATTAAGCCACTTTGTTGCCATTTTGGCAGTCATTGTCCATTTGGAAGACCCATTTGAGCCCAAGATTTATCTTTTTGGCTGATGTGTTGAGCTGTTGCTTCAGTATTGCCACATAAACTTCATGTCAGATGATGCCATTTATTTTGTGAAGTGCACTAGTCCCTCCTGAGCCTTAATCAACCCCACAACATGATGTTGCCATAAAAAACTGGAAACTGCACCCTGCTGTGTCATCTGTATCATTTTACATCTCACCTGCCCTCCACCACACTTACCACAACATACGCAATCTTGACTTATAACATCCTAATTGCCCTGGGACACAGCTCTGCCCATGGAGAGCTTAACCATCTTTGCTGCCCTAACACCATCCCAGAGGATCTGCATTGCAGCGTCGGCTACCCTTGCTGAATACCACGGGTTGCGTCATGACTAAATACCCTACAAACTACCCCATCATCATCACCTTTTATCTACCCCATCATCATCATCATCATTTATGAATTTTACTGGACGCTAAGGGCCATGGACCGGGTCACTGCTGCTGTGACATCACCTTTAAGAATTGATCGGCCCAGTACCGAGTAACCTAACGCACTGTGGGGTGCTCCTTATGTAAACTTCTGGTTTCAACTGTATATTTTAAAGTGGCCAGAAAATGTTTGCAATTCAAATGCATTTCTTTCATGAAACATTTGATCTAAAGGCAAATTTAACCCTAGAACGCATAACCATAGAAATCTACACTTTCACATACCTGGGGCCTTTTAGGCCTGTGTGCAAATAACATGGATTAACTCAAATAAAAATAATTTTCAAAGTTTATTTGAAAATTGCAAAGTAAGGATGCATTCTCACTAGCGCTGGGGTCCGCCAGGAGGGGATCCATAATGGACCTGACCTCCTGGTGACCCCAGCTAAGGCTAGCGGAATCCCGGCATTCTTGCAGCCTTAACTAGAGTTACCAGGAAGTCAGATCCATTACAGATCCCCTATTGGTGGACCCCAGCGCCAGTGGGAAAGCAGCCTAAGATGTGAATATTTCAAAACATTATAATTATGTGCAAAAAACAACAAAAAAGTAAGTACACGGGCTTAAAACGCCCAATATATGCATTCTATATAATTCTTTATAATAACGATTTTTTTGTCTAAATGTTTTTATATAAAAGTTGTAGTAAACATGGTGCAGGAATATGTCTTTTCAAACTTTCCTTTTCAATTTTACTGATGACCCCAACAATTTTCACATGTTATCTGTTCAGAAGAATGTTCCTTGCAGACATTTTGGCCACAAGTAGTACAGGTACGGATTTCCTTTCCTTCTTTGCTGGACAAATATAACAACTCTTTCTTTTTTTTCTCTTGGCTCTGGATGTTCCTGAATGTGTATACCACATCGGATCATAGTTTCCGTCATTTAACTTGGCAAGCATTTCATGTTGTTTCGCTCCATCATGGCAGGCATTAAAAGTTCATAGCAAAGTTCCATCAAGAATAGACGTCTCTTGTCCTTCCTGTTGGCATGAAATTCTGGATGAGTTTCACTATAAACAATAAAGTTATTGAGGGCTGACACATCAAGAATACTAGAAAAAATGACTACAGGCCAACGTTTTATCTGCCTATTGCACGAATATTCTCCAATCATTTCGTCCATTTTGTCTACATCTCCTTTAGTTTTATTATAATGCAGGATGATTTCAGGTTTCTGTTTCCTGTCATTGGTGTCAATACTTCCATCATGATGCATGGTACTCAGTAATATCACAGATTTTTCTTTCTTCGCTTTATAAGACACCATTGTTGCTTGATTGCAGAAACCAAAGACACTCTCATAAAGTGTTCGCTGTGGATTGTGCTTCATGATTGGAGGAATTTCTCGGCGGTTTGGCTTCATAGTAGCAACAAGTGTAAGTTGTTTCTGAAGCACAAATTTGTCCAGTTCAACATTGGTAAAGTAGTTGTCCATTGCTATATTTTTTCCAGAATTGAAAATTGGTACAGCAAGTGTTTTTACTATGTCAGAACATAGGTCTTTCTGGACTGGAGCATCAACTTCTTTGCCACAGTAAATCAGACCATTCATCTCATAATAGCTTGCAGAATCACCCATCCAGAAAATTTTTATTCCATTCTTGGCTGGTTTACTGGGCATATACTGATTGAATCATAAAGACTGAGAGAGAGTCATAAAGACTGAGTCATAAAGACAAAGTCTTCACCAGCAACAGTAAAGACAAAAAGACTGAGGATCACATGTAAACCTAGTACAGGCCTAAAAGGCCCCAGGTATGTGACTATGGGGTATTCCCAAAAAAGAGTTGTTATACCGAAATGCCTGTAACATAAAAATATATGAACAACTGGAAATTACAAACATCTATATACTTGATGAATACCTAGAGTTTCAGAATTCTAACTAATGTAATCTTGCAGAAAACAGAAAACAATTAACCTAGCAGGCCTGCAAGTCCCCAGGTATGTGTTCTAGGGTTAAACAACTTTTTAAATAGACTTGTTTTTAAATTTTCTACCAAATTGTTGCTGCAGAGTGTCTGTCAGTTCCAAAAGCTGTCCCTACTCTCCCCTCTCCTTTCAGTGTTAGATATAGCAGCCTCAAGCAGTTAGAAATTTACATTCTCATCTTGAAAGTATGGACATGGAAGAAAATATCTACAGTTTCAAGGAGGGCAAATATATAGAACTGTAGAAAAAGAAGAAAACACATGACAAGTACAGTAATAGAGTTGAAATGATGCATAGCTATTGAAATCAGGAGCTCATTGTATGTACACAGATGCCTCAGACAACCCATATTACTGGGAGTCTCTCAGACAAGAGAAAAATCTGAAATCTTTCCCTGAATCACCATTGGGTAAAAGCTTTACACAGATATAAAAGTTTTATTAATGCCTTGCACTTTCCATATCTCACATTATTTGCATCCTCTGAATGTATGATTTATTGATTTACTCATTAAAATACCTTTTATGTCAGTTGTAATCATCATCTAATCATCTGTTAATATAAATTCCTGGAAAAATCTTTAGTTATTAGACACTGTCCATCGGAAGTATTGTTGTATCAGTAAAAGAGATGAGCAAATATATTTTAGTAGCATTGAATTGTACTAGAATTTTACAAAAATCGGCATATGTCAAAATTCTGATTTTTGTAATTTGCTTCAGTGCAGATTCAGCAGAATTACAACTAGTGTCTGCCATTTTCTGAACAATCAAGGGCCACCAATACTGATGCTCACCTTGCTGCTCAGTTCTGTGGCCTCTTCACTTCTCATCATCACCTTTCAGGTCCGTGTCACATTTTCTGCTGTGAGTAGTGTTGAGCATTCCAATACCGCAAGTATCGGGTATCGGCCGATACTTGCTGTATCGGAATTCCGATACCGACTTCCGATATTTTTTCAATATCGGAATTCGGCATCGGAATCGGAAGTTCAAAGTTGATTGACAGCCTGACGTCATCATGATGCGCGGTGTGTGCGCATCATGATGCGCCGTCATTTCGGGCCTTCCGGGGGTCTCTGCCGGCCTGCCGGGGGCTGTGTGGACTGCCCGGGGTCTGTACCGGCCTGCCGGGGGGCTGTGCCGGCCTGCCGGTGGTCTGTGCACCCTGTGGGGGTCTGTACCGGCCTGCCGGGGGGCTGTGCCGGCCTGCCGGTGGTCTGTGCACCCTGTGGGGGTCTGTACCGGCCTGCCGGGGGGTTGTGCCGGCCTGCCGGTGGTCTGTGCACCCTGTGGGGGTCTGTACCGGCCTGCCGGGGGCTGTGCCGGCCTGCCGGGGGGCTGTGCTGATGTCCGGGGGTCTGTGCAAGCATCGTCCGATGGGACTACAAGTCCCATCTGGCGATGCCTGCTACCATGACAGTGATTGACACATTAGCCAATGATGGGACAGTAGTAGTCCCATCATCCGGCTAATGTGTTAAATGTTAAAAAAAAAAAAAAAAATACTACATACATACTACATACATACTACATGCATGCTACATACATACTACATGCTACATACATACTACATATATACTACATGCATGCTACATACATACTACATGCTACATACATACTACATATATACTACATGCATGCTACATACATACTACATGCTACATACATACTACATGCTACATACATACTACATATATACTACATACATACTACATACATGCTACATACATGCTACATACTGCATGCTACATACATACTACATACATACTACATACATACTACATGCATGCTACATGCATGCTACATGCATGCTACATACATACTACATACATGCTACATACATACTACATGCTACATACATACTACATACATGCTACATGCTACATACATACTACATATATACTACATGCATGCTACATACATACTACATATATACTACATGCATGCTACATACATACTGCATGCTACATGCATACTACATACATACTACATACATACTACATGCTACATACATACCACATATATACTACATACATGCTACATGCTACATACATACTACATACATACTACATACATGCTACATGCTACATACATACTACATATATACTACATGCATGCTACATACATACTACATATATACTACATGCATGCTACATACATACTGCATGCTACATGCATGCTACATACATACTACATACATGCTACATACATACCACATATATACTACATACATACAATACATTCATACAATACATACATAGACATACAGTACATATAACATAGAGTAACATACTTACCAATACTTGTCACATTGTTCCCCGAAGCCATTGTCTTTTCCGGAATAAATATTAACATAACAAACCACAAAAATACTCACCCACGATCCGAAGCAGTCCACGAGTGTGTCCCACGACGATCTTGGGTAGAGAACTGCAGCATCAGATGATGCTGCCGTTCTCTACGGGCTGCAGGAATCCAATGACGGAAGGTAGGTATCCTTCCGCACTGTATTCCTCCGCCACTTAAAAAAAAAAAAAGTCCCTAGTCTCACTTTATGCCATTGCTGCGTGGGAAATTCCCACACAGCAATGGCATAAAGTGAGACTAGGGACTTTTTTTTTTTTAAGTGGCGGAGGAATACAGTGCGGAAGGATACCTACCTTCCGTCATTGGATTCCTACAGCCCGTAGAGAACGGCAGCATCAGCTGATGCTGCAGTTCTCTACCCAATATCGTCGTGGGACACACTCGTGGACTGCTTCAGATCGTGGGTGAGTATTTTTGTGGTTTGTTATGTTAATATTTATTCCGGAAAAGACAATGGCTTCGGGGAACAATGTGACAAGTATTGGTAAGTATGTTACTCTATGTTATATGTACCGTATGTCTATGTATGTATTGTATGAATGTATTGTATGTATGTAGTATATATGTGGTATGTATGTAGCATGTAGTATGTATGTAGTATGTATGTAGCATGCATGTAGCATGCAGTATGTATGTAACATGCATGTAGTATATATGTAGTATGTATGTGGTATGTATGTAGCATGTAGTATGTATGTAGCATGCATGTAGTATGTATGTAGTATGTATGTAGCATGCATGTAGTATATATGTAGTATGTATGTAGCATGTAGTATGTAGCATGCATGTAGTATATATGTAGTATGTATGTAGCATGTAGTATGTATGTAGCATGCATGTAGTATATATGTAGTATGTATGTAGTATGTATGTAGCATGCATGTAGTATATATGTAGTATGTATGTAGCATGTAGTATGTATGTAGCATGCATGTAGTATATATGTAGTATGTATGTAGCATGTAGTATGTATGTAGCATGCATGTAGTATATATGTAGTATGTAGCATGTAGTATGTATGTAGCATGCATGTAGTATGTATGTAGCATGCATGTAGTATGTATGTGGTATGTATGTAGCATGTAGTATGTATGTAGCATGCATGTAGTATATATGTGTTATGTATGTAGCATGTAGCATGCATGTAGTATGTATGTAGTATGTATGTAGTATGTATGTGGTATGTATGTAGCATGCATGTAGTATGTATGTAGTATGTATGTAGCATGCAGTATGTATGTAGCATGCATGTAGTATGTATGTAGTATATATGTAGTATGTATGTTGCATGTAGTATTTATGTAGTATGAATGTAGCAAGTATGTAGTATGAATGTAGCATGTATGTAGTATGCATGTTGTATGTATGTAGCATGTATGTAGCATGTAATTTTTTTTTTTTTTTACATTCAACACATTAGTCGGATGATGGGACTACTACTGTCCCATCATTGGCTAATGTGTCAATCACTGTCATGGTAGCAGGCATCGCCCGATGGGACTTGTAGTCCCATCGGACGATGCCTGCACAGACCCCCGAAGCCTGCACAGACCACCGGCAGGCCGGCACAGCCCCCCGGCAGGCCGGCACAGCCCCCCGGAGCCTGCACAGCCCCCCGGCAGGCCGGCACAGCCCCCCGGAGCCTGCACAGCCCCCCGGCAGGCCGGCACAGCCCCCCGGCAGGCCGGCACAGCCCCCCGGAGCCTGCACAGCCCCCCGGCAGGCCGGCACAGCCCCCCGGCAGGCCGGCACAGCCCACCGGAGCCTGCACAGACCACCGGCAGGCCGGCACAGCCCCCCGGCAGGCCGGCACAGACCACCGGAGCCTGCACAGACCCCCTGGCAGGCCGGCACAGCCCCCCGAAAGGCCCGTACAGACCCCAGAGAGGCTGTACAAGGCAAAAACAGGGTTTTTCTTATTCCGATACCGGAAGTCCCATAGACTTGAATGGGACTTCCGGTATCGGAATCGGCGATACCGATACTTTTTTTAAAGATCGGCCGATCCATTCCGATCCGATACTTTGAAGTATCGGACGGTATCGCTCAACTCTAGCTGTGAGCACAAAAATCCCCAAGCCACTCACGCTAGGCTGGGACTTCGAGCTTTGGTTCTATATGCAGTAGGGAAAAAAATAATTTAGTCAGCCACCAATTGTACAAGTTCTCCCACTTAAAAAGATGACAGAGGCCTGTAATTGACATCATAGGTAGACCACAATTATGAAAGTCAAAATGAGAAAACAAATCCAGAAAATCACCTTGTCTGATTTGGCAAGATTTATTTTGCAAATTATGGTGGAAAATAAGTACTTGGATGAGAGAATTATACTGCCTCTGTACAAATCCCTGGATAGACCACACATGGAGTACTGTGTACAGTTTTGGGCACCGGTGTTCAGGAAGGATATAATGGAACTAGAGTGAATACAATGGAGGGCAACAAAATTAATAAAGGGGATGGGAGAACTTCAATACCAAGAGAGATTAGCAAAATCAGGATTATTTAGTCTAGAAAAAGACATCTGAGGGGCAATCTAGTAACCTTGTATAAGTATATAAGGGGACAGTATAAATAGCTCTCCGTGGATTTGTTTATACCAAGGAGGTGACGGTCACAAGGGGGCATTCTCTGCATCTGGAGGAGAAACATAGAAGAGGATTCTTTACTGTTACGGCAGTGAAAATCTGGAATTTCTTCTCTGAGGAGGTGTTGATGGCGAACTCAGTCGAGGGGTTCAAGAGAGGCCTGAATGTCTTCCTGTAGCGTAACAATATTGTATCTTACAGACAGAGTCAGAATGCTGAGTTGCATCCAAAGAACACCATACCTACTTTGAAGCATGGCGTTGGCAACATCATGCTTTGGGCTTTTTCTCTGCAAAGGGACCAGGATGAATGATCCATGCACATGAAAGAATGAATAGGGCCATGTATCATGAGATTTTGAGTGTAAACCTCCTTTCATCAGCAAGGTCGTTGAAGCTGAAACGTGGATAGGCCTTTCAGCATGATAATGATCCCAAGCACACCACCAAGGCAATGAAGGAGTGGCTTTGTAAGAAGCAGATGAAGGTCCTGGAGTGGCCTAGCCAGTCTCCAGATCTCAACCACATAGAAAACCTTTGGAGGGATTTGAAAGACCGTGTTGCCCAGCGACAGGCCCAAAACATCACTGCTCTACTGTAGAGGGGATCTGCATGGAGGAATGGGTCAACATACCACCAACAGTGTGTGCCAACCTTGTGAAGACTTACAGAAAACGTTTGTACTCTGTCATTGCCAGCAAAGAATATATAACAAAAATATTGAGATGAACTTTTGTTAATGATCAAAAACTCATTTTCCACCATAATTTGCAAAATAAATCTTGCCAAATCAGACAAGATGACTTTCTGGATTTGTTTTCTCATTTTGACTCTCATAGCTATAGTCTACCTATGATGTCAATTACAGGCCTCTCTCATCTTTTTAAGTGGCAGAACTTGCACAATTGGTGGCTGATTAAATACTTTTTTCCCAAATGTATGTGTGCTGTGACCGTTTGCATAATTGCGCAGAACCTGACCTGCTTGTTGAGGTTATAAGAAGATATGTTGATGACCAAACGAGTGATGGTGAGGAGTGAAGGAGCCAGAGAGGTGAGCAATAAGATGACTATAAGTATTTTCTATGTTTTTTTCAACTTACATTTATTAATCTCTGCAGTCTGGAGACACCTCAGAACATAAAAAGAGAAAATCAATTTGCATAGAATAACTTCTCTGCAATTTGAATTATCCCTGAAAATCCATGTGGTTAGGCAACTTAGAAATTTTGCCTGATACACTCAGCTATAGCATCTAAAGTTAGTGACTTTTTTCAGTCTGGAGAAGTGTTTCCAAATTATTATGACTGTAATTATGATCCTTTTACAATTCACAGTGAATGTAGGACAGATCTTTATATCAGCTTAGGCAACCTGTATATAATGTATACTCTTATTGATTTGTTTTCTTTTCTTCAATTTGTCATTTAAAATGTTTAAAATTGTTTGCTTTCTCTAATATTTTCAAAAAGGTTGTCCAGAAAAAAAATAAAAAATCAAGTTGGCATGGATCAACGAGATTTTATTTGTAGAGTAAACAACAAGGTTCTAATTTGGGCTCAATTCTTCTTTCAACCTTAAGGCTATAGTTACATTTTTATTTAGTTTTAGAACACCATTACTTCCAAAGTTCTGTGCATATGAAGAAAGCTTAAATACAGTATATGTTTTTTGTAGAATGAGTTTGTCCACAAGGACCGTACTTAGGAGTTCTTTGCTTACTGCTGCCACCTATATTTTAAAGCCAATATGATGTTCCTTCCTGTTAAGTTGTTTGCATAGGAAATATTAGAGACATTACCAAAGAGTGATCCCCCCAAACAGCTGTAAATTTGGGAAATGATTTATACATTTAATCTTATGTATATGCAATTCCCTTTAGTGTAGCAGCCCAGCTGCAAATGCTGTAATGTCTTATTTGTTATTGGTTAAGTCATAGGAAATCAGATTTATTTGGATGATATACTTTAGCTGTTACAGTCACTAGAATCACATGTTGAAGTACTGTATATATAATCCACTTGAATTAGTTCTAGTAAAGGATGTAATGTATTTTTTAATCTGACACTTCTTATCTATTCTTAATATTGTCTGTTTTTTTAATACCAAAAGATCGGTTTATTAAAACCTATTCTTGAGTTCAGTGACAAATCTTTACAAATCTTTGGCTTCAGTGGCAATAATAAAATTAAAAAGAATCCTAACTTTTCATTAGAGCAGGGGTGTATGACAAGAAGCCTGGGGGTCACATGCAGCCTGGGATGACATTCTGTGTGCCATTGAAAATCTATTGCTTGCCGTTTATAACACCACTCACAGCAGAGAGTGATAGCTCTCTTAGTAGAAGTAATGAAGTAGATGTTAACAGAAGTCCTATGTATCACACAGTGGTGCAGTCACAGGCATAGCAAAGACTTCATCACAGGGGGAACAATACATGCCTAAGTGGGCCCCTAACCTAGATAACCATGTTTACAAATACAGAGGCGCTTCTTAATTATAGTGAGTAAAGTGGGAACCCCAACAGGTGACTATGCTATTACTACATATCATTCACTGTACATAGATCAAGATAGACATTACCACCATACAGTGACCAAAAAGTGGTATAAACCATTCCTGCAGAACATACAAGTGATCACAGTACAGTAATATAGTGACTTACAGATGATGTCCTTTCTGATGATGTCATTCACTTTTCTTATGATTTCCATTTGGCCCTGACTGCTATGACTTTTTCCAGGCACGACTTATCTGATGAGTTTACAACTAAGAAACATTTAACTTGTCACAATTTCAGCAACATCCCCATCTATTCCGAACCTGCAAAAACTCCTCACCCTACTGTCAATGTAATATTGAACCACTGCAGTCCCTATTGCTGCTCTTCTTGTGTGGCACATTTACACTAACAATACTGCTCTTAGTGCTCCATATTGTAATACTGTCCGCCACCATACCCATGCATAGCAACAATGCTCCTTTACTGGCTTCTGCACAGTAAAATTACCTCTAAAATACTAATGCCCTCTATAAATACCCTAGACAGTAATAGTACCTTCTGTTTACTCCTTAGAAAGTAATAATGCCCCTTGTGCACCCTTGTGGTTCTTATATGACCCCAAGTAACCCTATAATTTTGCTGAACCATGGAGAGCAGTAAAAAGTTTCAAACAAAATAAAACTAATATTCATCTCACTGCTCAACTCTGCAGCAACCTCCGCTAGTCGCTGTCCTTTGTATTGTTCTTAGCACTTCTTCTAAATGAGCTGTGTGTTGAAATACTGGGCTTCTTGCCAGGAATAAAGGCCACAGCCAGGCCAAAAACATGCTTGTGCATGCGTGTATCCTAGCCTAGCATAAAGAGGCAAAGGTTTTTGTGTGCTGCAGTTGTTAGAAAAGGCGCTGACGACTGTGCAGGGAACAGAGGTCAGCGGGGTGGATACAGTGGTGTCTATTTTCCACAGCTTATGTATATTATGCCCTAGGGGGCTCTATCCAGACCGTAGGCACATAATAAGGCACATTTCCTGGTAAAATCAGCTTGATTTGGGCAATTAGTACCTTGTCAGATCCACTCAACTCAAATCAGAATGTAATACCCAGATATGTTTGAATTATCTCATTTCCATCACCCTCTACACTATCTTCCCCCTCCACCCAAACCAAATTGAGTGATAGCCATCTAAAATACCCCACACAGTAATACTAATACTGTTATCTGGTGCCATAACCAGTAACTGTACTGGCCTTTTTTCCTTCTCACAGTAATAGTGACCACGAATAGTAAAAGTACACTTTGTGCCTCTACACATTAATAATGCCATTGCTGTGCCTCCACATGATAATAGATTCCCCACATGGTAATAATTCCATTAGTATTCTACCACTCGCTAATAATTATTATTTCTTGTGTTTTCCATTAGGTATATGACATCAAGTGATTAAAAACTTACTAACTGAATCCTTATAAGCTCTATTGATAAACAGGAGGTCAATTTTCCTTGTGTGACTCATAGGCCCCTGCAATAGTCAATGGCAAGTGGAGAGGCAGAGCAGCTGGGTCATGAGTTGAAGACGTGAATGATTTCTGCAGGGATATGAGACTTCCAGTTTCTACATAGAGCAGAAAAAAATGAGAAGAACAATTAGCTTGGTAGAAAGGCAAAATGAGCAATTGTAAGTACACAGTGCCATGTAATATGATATCTGCAATATATAAGAACTTTGATGGGAGGAGCAGTGCTTCTTTAAGCAGCTCCATCAGGTAGTCACATGGAATGCATTCCAGCAGTCTTGATAGAGTTCTCAGAGGTGCTGAGCCCTTTGCTGCTTTGCCTTCACTCTACAGTTCAACTCCTCCTAAACCATCTCAGTTTGGTTGAAGTCGGCTAATTGTTGGGGTCACATCATATGACATAGGCCACCTCACAGTCACATACCCCATACATAGGCTGGAGGTGTGTTTTGGGTAATTGTCTTGTTGTGACACAAATGAAGGTTCCAGTAAATGAAAACCAGATAGGATAGCATGTTATTGCAGAATGCTGTGGTAGCCACACTTGGAAGGTGTGCATTGAACATGGAATTCATTACAAGTGTCACCAGCAAAGTTCTATACAATCAGCGCTCCCCCTCTAGACTTCAGGGTGGGCACCACATATGTTCTGTGTCTCACAAAGACACAGCTGTTGGTACCAAAATGTTCATACTTCTACTCATCAGATGACAGATGTGCAGATTTATGCTAATCTAATGTCCAGTCTCTTCTGGTTTAAAGTCCTCAGCTGTGGCTTTTTTGCAGCAATACAACCATAAAAGCCTGCTTCTTGCAGCCTTCTATGGACTGAGATGACATTTTTCTATGTTGAGATGAGTCTGCTACTTAAGGCCTGTGCATTGTTTATGAGTAGAGTTGAGCGAAACGGGTCAGTCAATTTCATAAGTCGCCGACTTTCGCTGAAGAGGGGTTTCATGAAACGAAACCCGACCATAGCGTGAGGTCAGCCACGAGGTCGGCGACCAGAGTGCCAAAGTCGCGTTTCAAATGATGCTTCCAGCGCCCTTTTTCAGCCAATGATGGAGGACGCACACTGTGGGCAACGCGATAACATGGGCATCGGTCACCACCATGTTTGAGAAGGGCATGCAAGTGATTGGCTTGCTTTGTGTGGCGTCACAGGGGCTATAAAAGGGCGTGCACGCCGACCGCCATCTTACTTCTGCCGATATTAGCATTAGGGAGAGGTTGCAGCTGCTGATTCTTAATAAGGGAGAGCGTTAAGCAGGGAAGAACAAAAAAACTGCTTCTGCTGTTAGCGATTTCCACTGTACAACACAACAGTTTGTGTGCAGTGACAGGGGAAGCTATATTTTTTGTGCATCAGCTCTGTTGGTTATTAGGCTGCCTTATAAGGCTCCCTGATAGCTGCATTGCTGTTTGCACACTGCTGTGCAAACTGCTTTTTTAAAAGCAAAAATACTTTTCTTCCTCTTTTCTGCACAGTTACCAAATGTGCTTTTTTCCACACTTTTGTGTGCAGCAGTCCTGCTTATTGGGCTGCCTGCTGCCATATTTGGACTGAGAGCATCATTGTCAGCCTCCTAAAATCTCTAGGGAGCTTCCAATTCTCCCCAATACTATATACACACCTTGTGCATGGTCATACACCTGCCTATTTTATCCTGTTCATTGAGGTGTAATCTATAGTGGGCCTGAGATAATAGTTCAGCCTCCAAAAATCTCTAGGGAGCTTCCAATTCTCCCCAATACTATATACACACCTTGTGCATGGTCATACACCAGCCTATTTCAGCCTGTTCAATTGAGGTGTAATCTATAGTGGGCCTGAGATAATAGTTCAGCCTCCTAAAATCTCTAGGGAGATTCCAATTCTCCCCAAAACTATATACAGTACACACCTTGTGCATGGTCATACACCAGCCTATTTCAGCCTGTTCAGTTGAGGTGTAATCTATAGTGGGCCTGAGATAATAGTTCAGCCTCCTAAAATCTCTAGGGAGATTCCAATTCTCCCCAATACTATATACACACCTTGTGCATGGTCATACACCTGCCTATTTCAGCCTGTTCAATTGAGGTGTAATCTATAGTGGGCCTGAGATAATAGTTCAGCCTCCTAAAATCTCTAGGCAGCTTCCAATTCTCCCCAATACTGTATACACACCTTGTGCATGGTCATATACCTGCCTATTTCAGCCTGTTCAATTGAGGTGTAATCTATAGTGAGAAAATAGGGGGGGAAGCCAGCACTGCTTAAGGTTAGAACGCATAAATTGAAGTGCATATGCACATAATATCCAGCTGTATTCAAAAATGAAATATTTGGCAAAAAAATTGATCAATTCAATTGAGCCACCCCGCGCGCCAAGGCAATCTCATGTGGGGGGTCCTACTCTACATTTATAATAAATACTGTGCTATTACGGCCTCCTAAGAGCATGACCACATCAAGTGCAATCTGTACCTGAACATTGCTGGATCGCTCCCATGAAGCCAGATGAAGCAAGTGCAGATGAAGGCCAACCAGGTCTGAACACAGACATATCAGGATTGACCTCCACACATTGCCCAACCAGCAAACATAGATGAAGGGCGATGTTGGCCCAGACACAGGTGCACAATTAAATAAAGCTTGGGGCAGGGCGGGGCTGCAGTGTGTGTGCACAGCAGGCTAGATCCATCATAATGAACACAGATAAATTTATAGCGGACATAGCCAAGCGTGCACGGCAACAGTGGTGGTGAGCCACAAACCAACAACAAGAAAACAGGGAGGGAAGCCTGCACTGCTTAAGGTTAGAACGCATAAATTGAAGTGCATATGCACATAATATCCAGCTGTATTCAAAAATGAGATATTTGGCAAAAAAATTGATCAATTCAATTGAGCCACCCCGCCGCGCCAAGGCAATCTCATGTGGGGGGTCCTACTCTACATTTATAATAAATACTGTGCCATTATGGCCTCCTAAGAGCATGACCATATCAAGTGCAATCTGTACCTGAACATTGCTGGATCGCTCCCATGAAGCCAGATGAAGCAAGTGCAGATGAAGGCCAACCAGGTCTGAACACAGACATATCAGGATTGACCTCCACACATTGCCCAACCAGCAAACATAGATGAAGGGCGATGTTGGCCCAGACACAGGTGCACAATTAAATAAAGCTTGGGGCAGGGCGGGGCTGCCGTGTGTGTGCACAGCAGCCTAGATCCATCATAATGAACACAGAAAAATTTATAGCGGACATAGCCAAGCGTGCACGGCAACAGTGGTGGTGAGCCACAAACCAACAACAAGAAAATAGGGGGGGAAGCCAGCACTGCTTAAGGTTAGAACGCATAAATTGAAGTGCATATGCACATAATATCCAGCTGTATTCAAAAATGAGATATTTGGCAAAAAATTGATCAATTCAATTGAGCCACCCCGCTGCGCCAAGGCAATCTCATGTGGGGGGTCCTACTCTACATTTATAATAAATACTGTGCCATTACGGCCTCCTAAGAGCATGACCACATCAATTGCAATCTGTACCTGAACATTGCTGGATCGCTCCCATGAAGCCAGATGAAGCAAGTGCAGATGAAGGCCAACCAGGTCTGAACACAGACATATCAGGATTGACCTCCACACATTGCCCAACCAGCAAACATAGATGAAGGGCGATGTCGGCCCAGACACAGGTGCACAATTGAATAAAGCTTGGGGCAGGGCGGGGCTGCCGTGTGTGTGCACAGCAGCCTAGATCCATCATAATGAACACAGAAAAATTTATAGCGGACATAGCCAAGCGTGCACGGCAACAGTGGTGGTGAGCCACAAACCAACAACAAGAAAATCTATAGTGGGCCTGAGATAATAGTTCAGCCTCCTAAAATCTCTAGGGAGCTTCCAATTTTCCCTAATACTATATACACACCTTGTGCATGGTCATACACCTGCCTATTTCAGCCTCTTCAATTGGGGTGTAATCTATAGTGGGCCTGAGATAATAGTTCAGCCTCCTAAAATCTTTAGGGAGATTCCAATTCTCCCCAATACTATATACACCTTGTGCATGGTCATACACCTGCCTATTTCAGCCTGCTCAATTGAGGTGTAATCTATAGTGGGCCTGAGATAATAGTTCAGCCTCCTAAAATCTCTAGGGAGATTCAAATTCTCCACAATACTATATACACCTTGTACCTTGTTTTACAGTACCATATAGCTGGTGGTATTTTGGGTACATTTTTCCAAAAATGAGGAAGTATGGTGGAAGAGTCCGTGGAAGTGGGCGAGAGTTGCCAGCTGGTACTGATGGTGGTGGTGCATCTGCTGGTAGTGGCAAAAGCACTATAGCACCAAAGGCAGGAGGTGTTGAGCCTGCATCATCGTCTGGCTCCACAAGGCCTCGAAGGCTCTCTTTTCTAGGAGTAGGTAAACCGCTTTTAAAGCCGGAGCTTCAGGAACAAGTTTTGGCTTACATTGCTGACACAGCCTCCAGCTCTATCGCTTCCTCTTCTGAAGTTTCAAAAAATTAAAGCACTGAGTCGTCAGTGGATGCTCCTGGTCAGGAGCAACAATTTTCCTTGTGTCTTTCACCCCTACCAAAAGTGAAGGATGCGGCAGGCCACACTACAGATTACTCCATGGAGCTCTTTTCACATACCATGCCTGGGTTATCAAGTCAAATCGTGAATTCCCCAGTCCAAGATGAATCTGACTGTTGCACAGCCTCTGCTAGATTTTTCTGCTGGTACATTCACTCAGGGCACTACATTGTCCTCGCAGTGTACTGAGCCAAAATCTGACCCTTCTGAAACTCAGGTGCCCCTTCCCGCATACTATACCACCTTACACGGTGACACAGAGGAAGGTGCACATGAAATTGAAGAGGAGGTGATGGATGTCCCAGTTGTTGACCCAGATTGGCATCCATTGGGGGAAGAGGGTGCCACTGCCAATAGCTCAGAAGAGGAGGAGGAGGATCCGCAGCAGGCATCGACATCGCAACAGCTGTTATCTGGCAGGCCCGTAGCAGTCCAAAAACGGTTTACAAAAACCCAAAGAGTTGCAGGACAGCTTGGCCAGACGGTCAAATTAGCACAGCATGCAAGGCCTCAAAATGTCTTCCATAGTAGGAAGAGTGCAGTGTGGCACTTTTTTGAACAAAATCCTAATGATCAGGCAAAGGTTATCGGTAAGAAGTGCACAAAGACCTTTAGCCAAGGGAAAAATCTGAGAAATTTGAACTCCAATTGCATGCTTAGACGTTTAACCACCATGCACTTGCAAGCGTGGACGGACTACCAAAACTCACGTACCACATGTGCACCTGATCCGAATGAAGGTAGTCAGCAACGCTAAATTGCTTCCCCCACTGTAAGCCCACCGGATAGCACACCACCAGCAGCAAATGTTGAGGTGTCGTCGCAAGGCCAAAGCAGTCAGGGAATCACAATGTTATTGCTACGAAAGACTGAATTTAGGCCATCAGCAAGACCACCAACACCATCACCATCACCATCACCAACCCTCTCTCATTCCACCATGTCCACCGCTAGATCCACCATATGCATCTCTCAAGTCCAGCTCACCCTACCAGAGACTCTCAGTAGGACAAGAAAGTACTCATCCTCTCATCATACACAGTGTTTGAATGCCCACATTGCCAAGCAAATCTCGTTAGAGATGATGCCTTACTGGTTGGTTGAAAGCGAAGCTTTCTGCGAGCTCATGGCCTACGCAGTACCATGCTATGACCTACGCAGTTGGCAATTCTTTTCTTGAAAAGCCATCCCAGCCCTCCACCTGCATGTGAAAGACCGCATTGTCCATGCACTCAAGCAATCAGTGAGTGGAAAGGTGCACCTCACAACAGATGCATGGTCCAGTAGGCATGGCCAGGGCCGTTACGTGTCCATCACCGCACACTGGGTTAATGTGGTGGATACAGGGTCCACAGGGGACAGCGGCGGTGGAACAGTGCTGTCTAGCCCACAGTATAGGAAACAGTTGGCTGTAGGTGTTCGACCCTCCTCCACCAAAAGTGAAAGCTCGTCCACATAGCGCAGTCGCACAAGCACTCCATCCGCAGCTGCCAGTATTGCACACGAGGTGTTCCACTATCGAACAGCTAGTGGTAAGCGTCAGCAGGCTGTGTGGAAGATGATGTGTTTGGGCGACAACAGACACCGCGGAGGTACTGACTGACTACTTGCAGAGACAAACTGAGTCATGGCTGGGCAGTCTACATCTTGAGGCAGGCAAGGTAGTTAGTGATAACGGCCGTAATTTTGTGGCAGCCATAGCCCTTTCAAAACTCAGACACATACCTTGTCTGGCTCATACCTTGAACCTGATGGTGCAGTGCTTCCTCAATTATTATCTGGAGTTAACATCCCTGCTCCATAAGGTGCGAAGACTGTGCTTGCACATCCGCCTGTCGCCCGTACACTCCAGTCGTATGCAGAAGCTGCAGCGATTGCTCCACCTTCTCAAGCACCTCCTAATTATCGACGTTGCAACAAGGTGGAACTCCACCCTGCACATGGTTCAGAGGCTGCGCGAACACAGGCAGGCTGTAATGCATTTGTGGGAGGATACACAGGTAGGCATTTTGAGGGCAGACATGGAGTTATCTGGTGTGCAGTGGTCGAAGCTGAAAGACCTCTGTTAAGTCCTTTAGTGTTTTGAGGAATGCACACAGCTGGTAAGTACAGACGACACCATCATAAGCATGAGCATCCCAGTTATGCGTCTGCTCATGCAAACTTTGACGCACATTAAGGAGCAGGCGTCTGCAGCCGAGGAGGAAGAGGAGCCTTGATGACAGTCAGCCATTGTCTGCTCAGGGAACTCTCCTGGATGAGGTGGAGGAAGAAGAGGAAGAGGAGGAGGAGGAGGATGATGGGGATGATTATTTAGGGGAGGAGGATGCTTCTCAGGGGGCAAGAGAAAATGTTGGAGTGGCAAGGTCAGGTAAAGGGTTTGTTGTGACTGGAGGGATGTTGATTTGCCAGAAAGTGCTCCTCCACCCAGCACTCGCAGTGCATCATTGACACCTGGATCATTGGCCCACATGTGTGATTATGCCTTGCAGATCCTAAAAAGGGACCCCCGCATTGCCAAAATGATGAACGATGACGACTACTGGTTGGCCAGCATCCTGGATCCATGCTATAAAGGCAAATTCCAAAACATCATGCCACAGAAGAACCTAGAGCTAATATTGGCTAACAAACAAGCAGCTCGGGTAAACCATTTGTTTGACGCATTCCCAGCACACAGCGGTGGTGATGGTTCTCCCACGAGCCATAGGGGGCAACATGGAAGAGGTGTTCGTGGTGCACACAGCCGAAGTGGCATTGGACACAGGGGTTTCATGACCATGTTGTGGACTGATTTTTCAAGTACCGCTCACACGACTGCTAATACTGCATCGATTGAAAGTAACAGGAGACAGCAGTTGTCAACTATGGTTACAAACTACTTCTCCTCCCATATCGATGTTCTCCCTCACAGGTCATTCCCCTTTGACTATTGGGCCTGTAAACTGGACACCTGGCCTGAATTGGCACAATATGCCTTACAGGAGCTCACTTGCCCTGCTGCTAGTGTGCTATCCGAAAGAGTCTTCAGTGCTGCTGGATCAATCATGACAGAAAAAAGGACCCGTCTGTCGACCCAAAATGTTGATGATCTAACCTTCATTAAAATGAACCATGCATGGGTTTCAAAGGATTTTGTCCCACCTTCCCCTGCTGACACATAGGTTGCCAGAAAAATGGCTCACTTTTGTCCTCCTCTTCCTCGGACTTCTCCAATTCCTCCATTTGCAGCTGCTGAATGTCCAACATCAACATATGCCATTTTTTCAACCTCCCTAACTGGGCTGCCTCCCCCCCAGGGGCCGGGGTCACCACCTGGGGCACGCACCCGTGCGAGTGCCATTGCCCTGGATAGGTGGGCCTAATCTTGGGTGACGGCACTGGCACAGGATCCCTCATAGTACAATCAAGTGTCTCTGACGGCGGGGGTGCATACCCACTGTCAGACACACCGGCATACTATGAGGGGCCCTGTGCCAGTACAGCCACCCACGAGTGGGCCCCCTGCTTGCTCAGGGCCCCAGTACTTGCAATACTTACCTCTCCTTGCTCCACCGCTGTGTAGTCTGGGCTGTTAAATCCTTCACTGGGACTGCCACTATTTGGTGAACTGATAGATGATGGTTAAGATGTAGCTATGCCCTGTCCTGCTGGGCTCTATCTTCAGATCATCAATGGTTTCCATTTGTTATGGACGTCGACTCACAATGAGATGCAGTGGTGGTTTATCATCAGCTTTCACGGTTTTCCTACTCACAGAGGTGTGACATTCCTGCCCACATTTTTAAATGTGTCCTCTCATGCCAATCCAATAGAATCGCCTACGGCCTGTGGCTTCTGTCTTTTGCACTCCAAAGTTACCTGACAGATCATGATAGGCAGTGAGGACAATGTTTACATCTCTCCCTGTGATCACAATTTGATGGAGATGAGTAACAGTGATGGGATCCATGGTACTGCGATACAGCAAACCTTTCTTCACAAAGAACTGTTTTCACTGTCTCCACAGACAAAGTAATTGAGGGTCAGCATCGCCTCCTGGGAGTTTTTCCCGTGATTAGTGATTCCAAAATTTCTGCAATCACTCGACTTTCCGTCTGTACTTGTATCTATCTCGTTTCCTCTTGCGGAGAGTCTGGACTGTCTTACTAAGACTAAAATATATATGAAGATTGAAAAATACCCCAACAGTGTATACTGGTGTACGCTTCAAATACCTTACCCTTTTTCTACTTTTTAGATTCTTGTCTAATCCATACTGAGGCTGTGAGGGTCTTTGTCGGACTCCAGAAATATACACGGAGATTTTTAATGTTTAAACTATGCTATATATACCTGTTATCCAGTGATAATATACCCTTTCTCAACTTTCTACAATCTTGTTGAATCCATACTGGGCCTGAGACCATCTGAATCTGCCTCCTGATATACATTATAGACATAGATTTTTAATGTGTAAACTATGCTACATATATGCCTGTTATCCGGTGATACAGTACCCTTTCTCAACTTTCTACAATCTTGTTGAATCCATACTGGGCCTGAGACCATCTGAGCCTGCCTCCTGATTAGAGATGAGTGGTGTTCGAGTCGACCTGTTCGCCAAGTTCAAATTCGAGCTGTTTTGGGCGGTGTTCGAGCCGTTCGTCGAACTCGAAAAATTTGCTTAAAATTCGGCTGTTCGAGGTTCCGTTCGAGAACCGTTCGTTCACCAAAAGTGTAACTTTATTTTCACATTAATAATGGTTTTAAATGTTAATAGACAGTTTCATGGCATAGTAGCGGTGTCTGGTAGCCAGCGGTGTAGTGCACTTGTCAAGGAGCTACACCGTGTGTGTTTATAATAATTTTTTACCACATCTTGTCCAGAAAATCCTTTTGGGCCTTGTAGCACTGTCTGCTACTCAGCAGAGAAGCCCACCCGTGAACTTAGCTATGCCGCCTGTTTATGAAAGAACCAGTTTTTGACTGCATTCAGCCCAGTTAATACTTTGAGCCTAGTAACTGTGTCTGCTACTCAGCAGAGGAGCCCACCCGTGAACCAAGCTGTGCCGCCTGTTTATGTAAGAATCATTTTTTAACTCCATTTAGCCCAGTCAATACTTTGGGCCTAGTACCTGTGTCTACTGCTCAGCAGAGGAGCCCACCCGTGAACCTAGCTATGCCGCCTGTTTATGTAAGCACTGTCTGCTACTCAGCAGAGTTGCCCACCCGTGAACCAAGCTATGCTGCCTGTTTATGTAAGAACTGCGTACTACTCAGCAGAGAAGCGCAGCTGTTAAGCAAACTACAGCACCTGAGGCTTGGACAATTAATTTTTTCACATTCTTTCTGGAATGGCGGTTAGGCCTAATTCTGGAATTCCGGTTGACCTGCACTTACTGGGAAATCCTCATTCGCGGGGAAGAATTGGAATCCCAGATTACCATCACTAACGGGATTCAGCGGGTTATCCGCACCTGGAAGCGACACACGCTGGTCCTTTCAGTGTAGCGTGCATGCAGCCCCGGACATGTAAGGGCATGACAGACCTGTTATTGCTTGTTCTCGCGTGCCAGAGTCTCGCGTGTCCCTCTAGTAAGCGGACCGCGTCTCGTTCATTAACGGAATTAAGCTGACAAATCGCTAGCACAACTAAAAACGGCCATGCACCACCACGCACAGAATCGACAAAGCTTGCAATCTGTCCATCTTTTCCGTATCTGGCATGGTTGAGGTTGCCCATGTGGAGTCCAGTTAAGCCACAGGGTCCACTCCTGGTGGTGCCCTTCTGGACATTCCTTTAAGGTTCAGCTTTGCAACCATACTGCCCCCGGAAATCAAACACTTTGCCTTCATGGACGCTGTTTGGAGGGTCGTGGGAATAACGACGCCTGACTGGCAGTTGGCATAATTTATGGTGGGAAGTCCAACGGTATATGATTGTCTTCGATTTTAGAATTTTAGATTTTTTTTATTTTAGATTTTTAGTCCAGTCTTTCTTGACTTTATAAGTGCATGACATGCCTATATCTGTGTCTCCTCCTCCTCCTTTTACTCCTCCACCTCTTTTCTATATGTAGTTGCCCTTTTCCATATGTTCTTTTTGTCTTCTGAGCATTGTGTCTGCTTTGGGACACCTTTTAAGGTGTTTTGTAATTGTTTTCTATGTGTTTGTATGTGTTTGTGTTTGCCTGCCATTGTTTTCAATGGGTCTCGACGGTGTTCGTTGAACGTTCGACGAACATTCGACGAACTTGTCTCCTGTTCGACAAACCGAACTCTAGCGGGGTGGCTCAACACTACTACTGATATGTAGATGTATATTTTTAATGTTTAAACTATGCTATATATACCTGGTATCTGGTGATACTGTACCCTTTCTGCCAGGAAGTCCTCCTCCACCCACCATCTAAGTGTATCATTGACACCTGGAACATTGGCCCACATGTGTGATTATTTCTTGCGGATCTTCTTGTTATATTGTGGTGTGATCCATCCTGAGCGTGTGAGAGTCTGTGGGTTACTCCTGCAATTTATATGCAGATTTAAAAATTACCCATTCACTGTATACAGCTCTACACTTGTGATACATTACCCATTTACTGCTTTTTATATTCTGGTCTAATCCAAACTGGCCAAGTGAGAGTCTGTTTCTGACTGTGGAAATAAATGCTGAGATTGACAATGACCACTACACTGTGTACAGCTGAACGCTTCAGATCCATTACCTTTTTACGGCTTTTTATATTGTGTTTTAATCCATACTGAGCCTGAGAGCGTCTGTGTCTGCCTCCTGAGATATATACGGTGATTTAGAATGTTTAAACTATACTATATATACCTGGTATCTGATGATACTGTACCCTTTTTCTACTTTTTATATTCTTGTCTAATCCATACTGAGTCTGTGAGCGTCTCTGTGTGACTCATGAAATATATAGGGAGATTGACAATTATCCTTTGACTAATAGAGCTGTACGCTTCTGATACAGTACCATATATCTGATGTTATTTTGGGTACATTTTCTCCAAAATTTGGAATTATGGTGGACGAGGCCGCGGACGTGGGCGTGGGGGGGCCAGCTGGTACTGATGGTGGTGGTGCATCTGCTGGTAGTGGCAACAGCACAATAGCAGCTAAGGCAGGAGGTGTTTAGCCTGCGTCATGGTATGGCTCCGGAACACCTGGAAGGCTACCTTTTCTGGGAGTAGGTTAACCGCTTTTAAAGTCGGAGCATCAGGAACTGGTTTTGGCTTGCACTGCCGAAACAGACTCCAGCAAATATGCCTCCTCTTCTGAAGTTTCAAAAAATGCAAGCACTGAGTCATCAAGTGCTGACTCCTGGTCAGGAAGAACCCCTTTCCTTGTGTCCTTCACCCCCACCAAAAGTGAATGATGCAGCAGGCCACACTTCACATTAGTCCATGTAGCTCTTTCCCACATACCATGCCTGAGTTATCAAGTCAAATCGTGAAGTCCCCAGTCCAAGATGAATCTGGCATCGAGTGTGGGTGGCCAGACAGGGCAGTGGGATTAATCGGTACCGGGCCGGTGTCTCAGAGGGATGTGTCATGGTGATGGTGACCCGGTCCATGGGCATGGGCGTCCATGCAAAGGAGTGAATAACGTTTATAGGTGAATGATACGTGACGCCACCTGTGGTTTCTGATCAGATTGACCAGCGCTGCAGTGTCGCTTCTCTGGGACAGATGTTGTGGTGCAGCTAAGATGTAGAAGCCCTGCACAGGTAGGGCCGTAGTCGCAGGGCAGATGAAAAAGTTGGTAGATGGTGTGCAGTGCAGGATGTAGCAGAGCCGTGTGCCAGGCGCAGGAGAAAAATGACAGACACAGTCGTGCAGTTCCTTTACCTGGACTTGGTAAGTGCCATACCGGACCCAGAGGACAGATGGAGAAGAGTTGGTCAGCTTGGAAGCAAATAAGGAATTCTGTCTCTGCAGATAGGTAGTGTGGCCTCCGTTCTAGCGCTTATCTGAGGTCCCCACAGTACTGAGTTCACTGAAGTTCCCCCCTGTTGACTCTCTTTTGAAACTTTCTCATATGGCAGGCAGCCGTAGCCTTTTCCTTCTGGCTCACACAAGTCGCTGCTGGGGCCTCCGAGCCTTAGTTGGTAACAGAGCACTTACAGCTGCTACTTCCTCCGGTTTCTGCTGCAGGACCGTCAGTGTCCCTACAAACTCGGAGACCAGAATCCGGACCATGCGCTCCAGCTAGGAGTGAGCCTTAACTCTGCTCATCCTCCAGCTCCCCTTCTCACATCCACACACTTCCCCTTCTCTTCACAGATTGCCCTAACATCCCTCCTCCCGACCACAGAGAGCAGCTCCTCAGCAGTCAGGTTCAGAGCTCTCCCTGCTGGCCTGGAGTGGGAACTGTGTTGTGTGTTGGTTTTACTGTTAGAGAGATCCTTTGTTGCTCCCAAGCAAGACATCACACTCCCTAGGAGGAAGGTAATGCCACTGTGGCGACCGTACTCCTGGGGGCGCCACAAGTGCACTGATGCCCAGCCACTGCTAGATGATTCTGCTGGTACATTGACCCAGACCACTACATTCCCCTCGCACTCTACACAGGCAGAATCTGACCCTGATGAAACTCAGGTTCCCCTTCCCGCATACTGTACCACCTTTCACGGTGACAAAGAGGAAGATGCAGATGAAAGTGCAGGTTTCTTGAGTAGGTGGGGGGGCATACTCATGAGCAACGGCACTGGCACAGGGCCCCTCATAGTACACAAAAGTATCTCTGCCCCAGGAGGGCCCACCCACCGTCAGACACACCGCCGTACTATGAGGGGCCCTGTGCCAGTGCTGTCGCATCGAGTGGCCCCCCCTCCTTGCTCAGGATCACAGCACTTGCAAAGTTGAAATACTTACCTCTCCCTGCTCCACCTCCGTGACGTCTTCCGCGTTTCCTGACAGTGACATTCTGGTCAGAGAGCGCAATGATATCACGTCTGTACGCCCTCTGCCTAAACAGTCCAAGTGCAGAGAGATGGAAGATGGGGATGACGAGGAGTCCAGACTAGTACAGGGATTCCCTAGCGAGGAGACTTATTTAATTGTTTAAAGGTTGGGAGCAATTTTTGGGAGCACTATACTCTGGAGAAAGATATATGGGGCCCACCATACACTGGAGCATTCCAAAGGTTGACATCAGACACTGGAGCAGCATTTACAGGGCCCATTATACACTGGAGCATTAGAAATGGGGCCCATTATATATGGAGCATTATTTGAGCCCATAAGACAGTGGAGCTTCATCCATGGGGACAACATATACTGTAGCATTATGTGGAGCTCATCATATACTATATCGAACATTATATGGGACCAATGATTCTGTATGGAGAAATATATGGGCCTCATTACTCTGTATAGCGCACTATGCGGTGGCCATAATACCGTATGGAGTAATATACTGTCAGTTTTTGGAGCTATTGGAGAATTTAAAATGGATATCAGTCATGTGATGTAAGAAGTTTAGTATTTTTCATTGCACTATACCGCTATTTCTCTGCCATATCAGAGGATCATGAATTGTGGCATGTGTTAAAGGAGCCCATTGACACTCTTTTGACCTGGGCACACGAATATCTGGAGCCAGCCCTCCCCCACACAACTTTAGCCAAATAACCCCCAGTTTTCAACTAACTATTATTATAAAGTAAATTAAGGTTGACAAGCTTAAGTAATAAGAATTAATGTTTTTGGCATTAAAATGGGCACTGAAGGTGTGTTTACTGTCCTCCACTCACTGCTGACTTTTCTTCCCCATTGACCTGCATTGGGTTTCGTGTTTCAGTCGGTCTTCGACTTTTCACGATAATCGGCCGATTTCGTTCGACCCGACTTTTGCGAAAGTTGGGTTTCATAAAACCTGACTCGACCCGAAAAAAGGCAAAGTTGCTCATCTCTATTTATGAGTGTTTTCATTTGAAGTGTGGTCAATTTATGATTTCTGAGGCTGTTATCTTTGATGAACTAATCATTTTCGACAAAGGGAATTATTTGGTCTTCCTTTACTTGGTTGGTCCCCATGAGAGGCAAGTTTGTCATAGTGATTGATGTTTTTCATGACTACACTTGTGTGTACCTTCAGGGTTCTAGCAATTTTCTAGATGAACTGATCTTTGTGCCTTAAAGTAATGATGGGCTATCATTTCTCTGGTTAAGCGGTTCTTGCTATGTTATGGCTTAGGGCTCAACACTGTATTGAACTGTGTGCTAACAATGCCTTTGCAAATACACAACTGGTCGTCAGCATTTTCTGAAGGATAGTGATTCCACTGCTAAACTCCAGGAGGTACTTTTAGGAATCTAAGGATTAACACATATTCTGGTTTGCATATGTGTTTCTACATTGCTTGTTTCCATATGTGTTCTTTTGTGGAATAGCTGACTTCTGTCTGAATCTACAATGTGCACATTCCACAAGGAAAATCACTGCATGAACAGGTATGTCCTAATTTTTACTGGTACTGTAAATAAAATTATATAATCACACACAAATACAGAAATTAATGGTCTCTTAATTTGCAGGTGGTGAGACGACCTGGCATCTGTAAAGTACCATTGATGGAAAATTAAAATTAAAGAAATTTCCACATTGGCATTCTTATATATTAACATTGTTCCTCACATTTTTAGCTCTTTCTGTGCCTTATATGGCTGCTTAATGTGCACAAGGCTGTTGCAAGTTTTCAGACCTGCAATATTATTAAACACCTGGTATAATTTTTACCTTACATAAGTCATTTGATTAATGGCCTGGACATCCTTTTTCCATTTGACATTATTAACACCTCAGAGATGCATGGTTTATTGCTGATTGTGTAAGTTAGTGGAGTGGATTTTGAGAAGTTCTATGGAACATTTTGCTAAAGTTCAGGCACTCTATCTGTGATTACATGACTAGTTTAGGGACTCTCTTTCAGGTAGATATTGCATCACTGAACTGACAGAATGGATAGAAAATGGCCCTTGTGCCTGATCCATAACAGTCATTGCCTGTTACATACATTTCAAGATTCATTTCAACTATGAAGATAATCGAAGCAGCCGACAGTTACCCTGCAGCTGCATGGATTTATGATGCTACTGTCAAGGAAATGAGCCGAAATGACACAGTAGCTGGCTTTAGCTGCAAATAATGTGATAGGCTGTACAGAAGTACTGTAGCAGCTGCTGTCATTGCAGGTAATAGGCTATAAAGAAGGCTGATAGCAATACCTGTCATTTTTTAATGGCTGACTTCACTGAAGAGCTTTTGTGGCCTTTAACATGGAGATAATATAAGATACAACAAATTTTACAGCCTTCATGTTGCATTCATAATTTATCTTTAGAGTACAACCCAACAAGGACAGTATTTGCCAACAGAAAAAAGTGCTCTTCTGCTCTATAACTGTCTATTCTGAATATATGCTTAGTGGTTATTAAATCTTTATCTTACTATTACTTAACAAGAATCATAAATCCCTAATATGTGTTGTATGGGTTTTATAGAACACATTACTTAACGGTAGCATGCAAGGCTGGTGCTAGATGAGCTGGATTGAGCTAGATATAATGAAATGGTCAAACTCAAAAGTTATGAGTTTTAAATAAAAGTTGTCAATAGCATAGGAGGATGTAACTGTGAATGGCACATTTTATTGTGATTGTGTTTAGATTTGGACATCATATATATAAAATTTATCTATGCTGCTTATCATCTAACGATTGAGTCAAAGATGGGTGCAGAAGCATAACTATATTAGTCCACGAGGTGACAGTCGAAACCATGCTCTGAAGCCTAGATGCCCTCAAAAGGGCCCATTGCCCATATGAAAAGATCAATACTATTAATGACCCTTGATAGCTGGGGGCTCACAAGCTTTACATTATGCCACTGGATCTTTGCTAATTGTCTTCAGAAATAAGTTAGTTATCTAGTAGACTCTAGATATGGAGCACGTGCTTCCTTCCACTAATAAAAGGCCATAGAGGTTCTAGTTGCAGCCTCCAGTGTCTTAGATGGTGAATAAACAATTACTTGATAGAAAATAAGTTCACCAATTGGCTAGTCAGTGAACCGAAGGACAACTCATTTCTTTTGATCAATTAAAGAGTATCCATACATTCAAGACTCTCTGAACAAACAGACCTATATGTACTTGGATAATAACACTATATCTAGTCAGTACATGATTTGCATCTTGGATTTTCACCAATTTTTTTCTTTGCATGCTCTATCTCTAATATTCAATCCACTCTGAGCTGCGGGATGGAGCCTAGCTGCTGTGATTTCTCCCATAGCACTGCATGCATGGATGGAGTCCTGCACTTCAGCAAGAAGGATTTGAGCTGTTTTTTAGAGTGGATAAATTTAGGGAAATGGAAAGAAATGTCTTTTAAATGGTGACGGAAGCAGATGTCTCTGATAATTCAATGTAATTAATACATAATATAATAGCTTCTTATATTCACTTGTACTAGTGATTCATGCAAAGGTTGTTCCCATTTAGTAATTCTTTATTAATAAAGATTAATAAGCATGGCTGACTCAACTAGATGGGTTTTCTACTCCACAGATGAACTGACCATAGCTGTGGCAGCCTCAGGTAACACTATTACCAGTGACTGGCTGAGCCAGCATTTCCATTCATTTTCGGGTTAGGGAAGACAGAACTGAGAATTACACACCAGTCTGGACTGTTAAAGAGCAAGAACTGGACATATAAGGGATTGGTGTTGGTGAGTATATTTTTAATGGTTTAAGTTTTGGAAAACCGCTTAAATGTTAAAGAGTTGGCCACTCTATATATAATATTGACTAGGATACATCGAGGGATGCATCCATTTTGATAATATTCCGTTGCTAGCTGTTCTATATTCACACTATAAAAACCTTTCACCCCATAAGCCAAGTAAATTCTGACAGCCCAATCTAATGTTCAATGTTTAGAAAACGGCAAGGAGTTTGTCAAGTTATATGACCTGCCCATCAGTAATCATATGGGTAATACATTAGTGACTATCATGAGTTTGAATAAACAGTATAGAC
Source organism: Dendrobates tinctorius (assembly GCF_039654945.1). Taxonomy (NCBI): domain Eukaryota; kingdom Metazoa; phylum Chordata; class Amphibia; order Anura; family Dendrobatidae; genus Dendrobates; species Dendrobates tinctorius. The sequence goes on from NW_027361671.1 coordinate 21,728,469, forward strand.
CTGCTAATGTCAGCAACATTAGTAAATTGGATGCATACAAATTTCCCACACGTTAGTCAAGATTATACTTTAGATAGAGTGGACAACCCCCTTAATTAAGAATTATTTGACAGGAAAACTATAATAGATTATTGGATTATTGGATTTTACAGTACATTTCATTAATACTTACCCAGGTAAAAAAAAATGCCTGATTATCTAATTAAGTGAATTCACCCGTATTAAAAAAACAACACAGGATATATATATATACTAGCTGAAGAGCCCGGCATTGCCTGGGCATAGTAACCAACTGTGATTAGTTATAACAAATTACAATGATTATATTGCACATAAAAACCGTGCATCTAATCCTATCCTGTTTGATGCTGACTGCTGAGCTGTGTATCTAATCCAATTCTGTGTGATACTGTCTGCTGAGCTGTGTATCTAATACTATTCTGTGTGATACTGTGTGCTGAGCTGCGTATCTAATCCTATCCTGTGTGATACTGTCTGCTGAGCCGTGTATCTATTCCTATCCTGTGTGATACTGTCTGCTGAGCTATGTATCTAATCCTATCCTGTGTGATACTGACTGCTGAGCTGTGTGTCTATTCCTCTCCTGTGTGATACTGCCTGCTGATCTGTGTATCTATTCCTATCCTTTGTGATACTGACTGCTGAGCTGTGTATCTATTCCTATCCTGTGTGATACTGACTGCTGAGCCGTGTATCTATTCCTATCCTGTGTGATACTGTCAGCTGAGCTATGTATCTAATCCTATCCTGTGTGATACTGACTGCTGAGCTGTGTGTCTATTCCTCTCCTGTGTGATACTGCCTGCTGATCTGTGTATCTATTCCTATCCTGTGTGATACTGACTGCTGAGCTGTGTATCTAATCCTATCCTGTGTGATACAGTCTGCTCAGCTGTGTATCTAATCCTATCCTGTGTGATACAGTCTGCTGAAACATGTATCTAATCCTATCCTGTGTGATACTGTCTGCTGAGCTATGTATCTAATCCTATCCTGTGTGATACTGACTGCTGAGCTGTGTATCTAATCCTATCCTGTGTGACACTGACTGCTGAGCCATGTGGCTAATCCTCTCCTGTGTGATACTGACTGCTGAGCCATGAATCTAATCCTATCCTGTGTGATACTGGGCTCCCCCTGCAGTCTGTGTCAGAGGGTGGTCTGTGTTGGCACGGTAATAAATTGTGTTATTTCCAGCTTTACAGAAGGACGATAACACCATAGAAATGATAAGAATAATAGGCCTCAGTTACCACAACTGTCTACAAAGAATACTGTTGATGATAGCAACCAATTACAGCTCATTTTTCATCTTTTAAACAGCTCTGGGACAGCGTGGCGAGTTTTGAGTGGTGACTTTTGTGTTTCCACTTTTATGTGGCGAGGTTGGTGTATGTGTGCTAAAATGTGTGCTGAGGGTGCTATATGTGTTGAAGCACGTGGTAGTGTGTGGCGCATTTTGTGTGTGTGTTCATATCCCCGTGTGTGGCGAGTATCTCATGTCAGGGCTTCACCTTAGCAACTGTACGGTGTAAGCTCTTTGGCACCATCGCTCTCATTCTTTAAGTCCCCCTTGTTCACATCTGGCAGCTGTCAATTTGTCTCCAACACTTTTCCTTTCACTTTTTCCCCATTATGTAGATAGGGGCAAAATTGTTTTGTGAATTGGAACGTGCAGGGTTAAAATTTCACCACACAACATAGCCTATGATGCCCTCGGGGTCCAGACGTGTGACTGTGCAAAATTTTGTGGCTGTAGCTACGACGGTGCAGATGCTAATACATACATACACTTTTTCCCCATTATGTAGATAGGGGCAAAATTGTTTGGTGAATGTAGCTGCAACGATGCAGATGCCAATCCCGGACATACATACACACACACATTGAGCTTTATATAATATAGCTGAAGAGCCCGGCGCTGCCCGGGCATAGTAACTAACTGTGGTTAGTTATAGAAAATTATAATTATCCTCCATCCCATAGTCCCGTGCCCATATACCCATCATACATATCCACGATCCCATAGGCCCGTGCCCATATACCCATCATACATATCCTCCATCCCAAAGTCGAGTGCCCATATACCCATCACACATCCTCCATCCCATAGTCCCATGCCCATATACCCATCATACATATTCTCCATCCCATAGTCCCATGCCCATATACTCATCATACATATTCTCCATCCCATAGTCCCATGCCCATATACCCATCATACATATTCGCCATCCCATAGTCGAGTGCCCATATACCCATCACACATCCTTCATCTCATAGTCCCGTGCCCATATACCCATCATACATATCCTCCATCCCATAGTCGAGTGCCCATATACCCATCATACATATCCGCCATCTCATAGTCCCGTGCCCATATACCCGACATACATATCCTCCATCCTATAGTCCAGTGCCCGTATACCCATCACACATCCTCCATCCCATAATCCCGTGCCCATATACATATCCACCATCCCATAGTCCTGTGCCCATATACCCGTCAAACATATCCTCTATTTCATAGTCCAGTGCCCATATACCCATCACACATCTTCCATCCCATAGTCCCGTACCCATATACATATCCGCGCCATCCCATAGTCCCGTGCCCATATACCCGTCATACATATCCTCCATCCCATAGTCCAGTGCCCATATACCCATCACACATCCTCCATCCCATAGTCCCGTTCCCATATACCCATCATACATATCCTCCATCCCATAGTCCCGTGCCCATTTACATATCCTCCATCCCATAGTGCCGTTCCCATATACCCATCATACATATCCTCCATCCCATAGTCCGGTGCCCATATACTCATCACACATCCTCCATCTCATAGTCAACCATTATGACATCATAATGTGCGGCGGCAGGGCTTGCAACCTTTGATGACATCAGCGTCGCCATGGCAACCATTGTGACATCATGATGAGGGGCGGGGCTTGACGCGCACACACTTTTTCCCCAGTATGTAGATAGGGGCAAAATTGTTTGGTGAATTGGAAAACGCGGGGTTAAAATTTCGCCTCACAACATAGCTTAGGACGCTCTCGGGGTCCATACGTGTGACTGTGCCAAATTTTGTGGCTGTAGCTGCGACGGTGCGGATGCCTATCCCGGACATACAAACAAACATACACACACACACATACACACTTTGAGCTTTATATATTAGACTAGCTGAAGAGCCTGACGCTGCCCGGGCATAGTAACTAACTGTGGTTAGTTAAAGCAAATTATAATTATCCTCCATCCCATAGTCCCGTGCCCATACCCCCATCATACATATCCACGATCCCATAGGCCCGTGCCCATATACCCATCATACATATCCTCCATCCCATAGTCGAGTGCCCATATACCCATCATACATCCTCCATCCCAATGTCCCATGCCCATATACCCATCACACACCCTCCATCCCATAGTACCATGCCCATATACCCATCATACATATTTGCCATCCCATAGTCGAGTGCCCATATACCCATCACACATCTTTCATCCCATAGTCCCATGCCCATATACCCATCATACATATCCTACATCCCATAGTCCCATGCCCATATACCCATCACACATCCTCCATCCCATAGTCCCGTGCCCATATACCAGTCATACATATCCTCCATCCGATAGTCCAGTGCCCATATACCCATCACACATCCTCTATCCCATAGTCAAGCGGCGGGGCTTGCAACCTATGATGACATCAGCGTCGCCATGGCAACCATTATGACATCATAATGAGGGGCGGGGCTTGACACACACACACTTTTTCCCCATTATGTAGATAGGGGCAAAATTGTTTGGCGAATTGGAACACGCGGGGTTAAAATTTCGCCTCACAACATAGCCTAAGACGCTCTCGGGGTCCAGACGTGTGACTGTGCCAAATTTTGTGGCTGTAGCTGCGACGTTGCGGATGCCAATCCCGTACATACACACACATACATACATACACACACTTGAGCTTTATATATTATATATATATATATATTGTGGCAGGGCTAAGGGTCGTGTAATTGATGGGAGATATGTGTCTCATAAATGGCTTATCTCCATAATGTAAGGCATAAGTAAAGCATACCAGATATTGTTATTGGTTTTGTTTGAAGGACCTGTGGTGAGGTCACAGTCATGTGACCAGTCAGCTGCTGGGAATGTGGGTGTGGCTACAGCCTTATAATGTGACCTGCTCCGGAACCAGGTAGTTGTATGTGGGGAGGACTACACCTCCCAGCATGTGCTGAGACTTGCGGTCTGAGTCTGCAACCACGAACGTTTATGTTTTGTTTGCCTAAGCTAGAGGCTATTTTTGGTGACACGCTGTTTTATGGTTTATGACAGAAATAAACCTCATGAACTTTGGAAGAACCTGTTTCCTGATTGTCTCCCGCTGCACTTTAGTGAGTCACATCCCTACAATTGTTGGTACACGTGCGGGCAGCGGTCCCAGCAGAGACTTGAAACAGTTGCTGCATGTCCTGGGTGAAGTTTGCAGCGGGGCAACAAGCACTGCCGGGAATCATGGAGGACCTGCTGAAACACCTGGTCCAGTCCCAGGCACTGCAGCAGGAAACCAACAAGCTGTTGTTACCGCAGATGCAGCAAGGCCAGCAGGAGCAGCGGCAGCAGTTCCAGCAGAGCCAGCAGGAACAATGGCAGCAGATGCAGCTTCTGGCAACCGCCATCCAGGAGGGCAGGACGAGCGCCCCAACCCCAGATCAGTCTGATGCCACCGACGTCGAGAGAGGGCGTAAGACGCGCATTACAAAAAATGACCCCTGAGGATGATGTTGAGGCCTTCCTGACGGTGTTTGAAAGGGTGGCTGAGAGGGAAAAACTTCAGCCAGAGCGGTGGGCGGAGGTACTGGCCCCATACCTAACGGGGGAGCCCCAGAAGGCGTACTTTGACCTGACGGTACAAGATGCCAGAGAGTATCCCAAATTAAATGTGGAAATTCTCGCCCGCTTGTGGGTAACAATGACTACCAGGGCACAGAGAGTTCATCGTTGGGCCTATCACCGGGACAAACCCCCGCGCTCCCAAATGTTTGACCTGTTGTTGCACCTGGTCCAGAAATGGCTGCAGCCAGAGTCGGCTTCCTCTGCACAGATGGTAGAGCGAGTTGTGATGGATCGGTTTGTGCATTCTCTGCCGAGACCTCTACAGACTTGGGTTGCCCAGGGTGATCCACAAAATGCTGATGAACTGGTTGGGCTGGTCGAGAGATACCAGGGGATGGAAGGTTCCTTGGGGATGCAGCCCATTTCGTATTGGGGGTCCCAGCAGGGGGCGGAGTCACAAAAAGGGTGGTGCGTCCAAGGTCAAAAGGGGCGGGGGAGGCGGTGCCCAAGGTCCCCTCGGGTGTTATTTGCTGGAAGTGTCATGGGCCAGGACATATAGCGGTCCGTTGTCCCCAGACCACCGAGCAGATGGACTGCAGCATGGGATGCCGTAGTTCATACTACGCATATCCAGCTTGCAGTGTGAACTCGCTACCTAACAAGGGGCCACAAGCGTGTCCCGTGAAGGTGAACGGTCGAGCAGTAATGGCGCTTCTGGACTACGGGAGCTTGGTGACCCTAGTGAGGGCCAGTTTTCCTCTAAACATACTCCCGGGTAAAAAGATTGGTGTTCGGTGCATACATGGCGATGCAAAGGACTACCCTATGGCTAGGGTGAAGATTGAAATAGTGCCTGGCACCGAGTCGCATGAAGTTGGCGTTGTTCGAGACTTGTTGCATCCCATAATTATTGGCCGGGATTTCTGTCTGTTTTGGGATCTGTGGGGGATGGGTTCTGAGTGTGCTAGCAAGAGCAGGGAACCAATCCACCCCATTGAGGTGTCGCCACCACCAGAGGCAGACGAGTTTCCTTTATGTGTCCTTGTTGGGGATGAAGAGGAAGGGTCCCCTGTACCTGACATCCCGGAGTTAGGGGTGGCCGGGGAAAATTTTGGGACTGCCCAACATAGGGACCCCACACTAAGGGAAGCCTTTAACAATGTCACCATCATTAATGGGGTTGCACAAGAGCCGGGAGCAGACACAAGGTTTCCCCATTTTATGTTGAGTGGGGAATTGTTGTACCGGGCCACGAAAATAAGGGAGGAGGTGGCAGAACAGTTAATAGTACCAGGCCCCTATAGACGAAAAGTGTTGGACATGGCCCATTCACACATCTTGGGGGGACACCTGGGGGTGGAAAAAACCCAGGAACAGATTGTACAGAGGTTCTATTGGCCTGGGTGTCACCGGGAAATAGTAAACTATTGCAGGTCCTGCCCGACATGTCAGTTAACTGCCCCCACATCTCATTTTCGGAACCCTCTTGTGCCACTGCCCATTATTGAGGTGCCATTTGAGAGAATTGCCATGGACTTGGTCGGTCCCTTAGTTAAATCAGCTCGGGGCCATCAGTATATATTAGTCATCCTGGACTATGCCACATGCTATCCTGAGGCCATTCCCCTGAGAAACTCCTCCACGAAGAGTATAGCCCGTGAGCTGGTCCATGTGTTTTCCCGGACGGGTTTGCCGAAGGAGATCCTGACCGACCAGGGGACACCTTTTATGAGCAAAGTGATGAGAGAATTGTGCAGAGTCTTGCAAATTTCCCAGTTGAGGACTTCAGTGTACCATCCGCAGTCAGATGGCCTTGTTGAGAGGTTTAACAAGACCCTGAAGAGCATGCTGAGAAAAGTCATAGAGGAAGATGGTAGAGACTGGGATTGTCTCTTACCGTATTTACTGTTTTCTATCCGTGAAGGTCCCCAGGTTCTCCCCCTTCGAGCTTCTGCACGGCCGGCATCCGCGAGGTCTCCTAGATATAGCCAAGGAAACCTGGGAAGCCGAAGTCACGCCCCACAGAAGCGTCATTGAGCATGTGGCACTGATGCAGCAGAGGGTTGCGAAGGTGATGCCCATTGTTAAAGAACATCTCCGCCAGGCACAAGAGGCTCAGGCCAGGGTCTACAACCGGTCAGCCAGAGTGAGGCAGTTCAATCCGGGAGACCGAGTTCTCGTGCTAATCCCGACGGTGGAAAGTAAGTTTTTGGCAAAGTGGCAAGGGCCATATGAGGTGGTGGAGAAGCTGGGAGACGTAAACTACAAGATCCACCAACCCGGAAGACGGAAGCCATACCAGGTTTACCATGTTAACCTTATCAAGCCGTGGCAGGATAGAGAGCCAGCGGTAACTCCGTGCTTGCTGGGCAACCTAGAAGGGGAGGTTGGAGCCGTTACCATAGCGGAGACTCTATCGAAGGCCCAGAAGCAGCAGTGCTGGGAGTTACTCCAGAAAAACCGCGACCTGTTCTCAGAGTTGCCGGGGTGCACGAAGGTGGTGGAGCACGAAATTCTGACTGAGCCACATGTGCGGGTGAACATGAAACCATATCGTATTCCTGAGGCCCGGCGAGAGGTAATCTCCAAGGAAGTGCAGCATATGTTGAAGCTCGGAGTCATTGAGGAATCCAAGAGCGGCTGGTCGAGCCCGATTGTCCTGGTCCCAAAACCTGATGGTGAATGGAGGTTCTGCAACGATTACCGGAAGCTGAATGAGGTCTCCAAGTTCGACGCTTATCCCATGCCACGCATTGATGAGCTCATCGAGAGACTTGGACCTGCCAGGTACATAACCACTTTGGATCTGACCAAGGGATATTGGCAGATCCCCATGGCACAGGAAGCCAAGGAGAAGACGGCATTCTCCACACCAGACGGGTGCTTCCAGTATGTCCAGATGCCGTTTGGCCTACAGGGAGCTCCAGCAACCTTCCAGAGGGCAATGGATAGAATCCTTGCACCTCATAAGCTATACGCAGCTGCATACCTGGATGATATTGTCATCTTTACCCCGGACTGGGAGACTCACCTGGAAAAGGTCCAAGCAGTGTTTGATGCTCTAAGAGAGGTGGGGTTTACAATAAACCCGAAGAAGTGTGCTTTGGGGAGAGAAGAAGCCAAGTACCTCAGATATGTAGTGGGGCGTGGCGAGATCAAACCCCAAATCAATAAAGTGGAGGCAATTCAAACATGGCCGAGACCGCTGTCAAAGAAGCAAGTTAAAGCCTTCCTGGGGATTGTGGGATATTACAGGAGGTTCATCCCAAACTTCGCCACAATGGCTGCACCTCTAACTGATCTGCTTAAAGGGACAAAGTCAGTGATGGTCAGCTGGTCCGAAGAAGCAGAGTCAGCCTTCCAAGAAATGAAGGGAGCTCTTTGTAAGCAACCTTTTTTGGTGGCCCCAGACTTTAATCGTGAATTTGTCCTCCAGACAGATGCCTCAGATGTCGGGGTAGGAGCTGTCCTTTCCCAAGAGATATGTGGGGAGGAGCATCCTGTTCTCTACTTGAGTAGGAGGTTGACTTCTTGTGAGAGAAATTACTCAGTTGTAGAGAAGGAGTGTTTGGCCATAAAATGGGCAGTGGACACATTACGGTACTACCTGGTGGGACGGAAGTTCAGGTTAATATCTGACCATGCCCCACTCAGGTGGATGAGGGAAACAAAGGGCAAGAATGCTAGGGTCACCCGCTGGTTCTTGGCCCTACAAGACTTCAGCTTCCATGTAGAGCATAGGGCCGGGAAGCTACATGGGAATGCTGATGCCCTCTCCAGAATCCCTTGCCTGGTAGGTGAAAGTGCCAAGCCCCACGGCTTTTGGCAGAGGGGGGAGGTATGTGGCAGGGCTAAGGGTCGTGTAATTGATGGGAGATATGTGTCTCATAAATGGCTTATCTCCATAATGTAAGGCATAAGTAAAGCATACCAGATATTGTTATTGGTTTTGTTTGAAGGACCTGTGGTGAGGTCACAGTCATGTGACCAGTCAGCTGCTGGGAACGTGGGTGTGGCTACAGCCTTATAATGTGACCTGCTCCGGAACCAGGCAGCTGTATGTGGGGAGGACTACACCTCCCAGCATGTGCTGAGACTCGCGGTCTGAGTCTGCAACCACGAACGTTTATGTTTTGTTTGCCTAAGCTAGAGGCTATTTTTGGTGACACGCTGTTTTATGGTTTATGACAGAAATAAACCTCATGAACTTTGGAAGAACCTGTCTCCTGATTGACTCCCACTGCACTTTAGTTAGTCACATCCCTACTATATATATGTATATGTATATATATATATATAATATATTGCAACTTTAAATTTCTCAACATCTGAAACATTTCATATTTCCCGTTGAAACTGCCTGATGTAGTGAAATCTAAGGGTTTTAAGAACTGGAGAATCATATTGTGTCTTAAAATGTGTATCTTTGCTCTGTACACGCACCATAAATCTTCGAATCCTTTTTTATTAATGCAAATTTGTTTTTAAATGCTGTTTCAACATTTTTGTAAATAAAGAACATATCAAGATAAAATGAGCTAGTTAGCTGGCAGTGCAGCTTCGTGTTGCCTCAATTTGAGCTTTACGTTTGGCAGTTTCCATTCTCTTTAATCGTTTTCTCAAGTCGTTCTTTATAATCACATTTTTATAAAATGCAATAACTTTAACTTTCTCATTACTTTTTCTACGATTTGCACTATAATGTTCACTTTGTCAAGATTTAAAGTATGTGTGTTTAGCTTTGGGAAAAGTGGCAAAATAAAAATGCAAGAAATTCAAGGCATCTTCGAAACGATTGCACTGCAGTTGTTTATTACTGAATGTTCTAGTGTGCTACTAAAATATGTGTTTGCAAGAAGCAATAATTATTCAGCAGAAGAGCCAAGTAATGCAAAGAAACAGTGATTCTAACATCAGCTAATGACTGCGGAATTACTAGCCGGGACTAATTTACACTTATTTCACATTTAAAAGTGAGTTTACTATGCAACTTTTTTGCAAATTCAGATTATTAGGATGAAAATGATCTAAAAAATGGAAAGTTTATAAAAGTTTTTAAACTCATTCAATGGAAATTTCACTTTGTTGATCCAAAGAAAGTACTGTACATAAATCAATACAAGTAGTTAACATTTTTGCACCCTTCCCTTACATTACATTATACAGTCACATTAACCGTATAGTAGTACCTAGTATTATGTGTACCTAGTTTAGGTGTTTCTTCAATGCCTTTGATCTGAATGAGCAGTTGTAATGCAATAGACAGAAAACATGGGTGTAGTAAGAAGATCCAAATGGAACAACGAAAGCTAGCTAGAGTGGTAGACCAGCACAAAAGCATGTATATAATAACATTTTTCTGACACACTTATTTAGATGTCTAGACAATTTCTTTATTCATTCGTATATTCATTTATTTATAACTATAACAGCCATAACTTTTTTGTTTTTATGCAAGCTTCATCACCATATGAGGTTGTTTTTTTGTAAGATGAGCTGTAGTTTCATTTAAATGCCATTTTGACAATTATTGAATATTAGAGATTGAGCAGATCTTAAAAAATCCAAATTAGCTGGCTTCACCAAATTTTCCCAATAAATTTGATTTGAGGCAAATAATTTAGTAAATTGCATAATTGAAAAGACTTACATAACCTGGAAAATATGTGTAGAACACTGTGAGTTCCCCTTGGAGTCAACTGAACACATTTTGAGATCTGTAAAGAAAGCACAGGCTTTTTAATATTCAGATGACTTTAACATATCTGGCTACAGGAAAAGCAAACCAGAGGTAACCTACAGAATAATTAAAAATACACAGAAGTAACAGACTTTTTAGGCTACATAAATTATAAAAACAATTTAAAAATTATCCCTTTTGGGATGAAGGGGGGGTAACATACATTGCTGTTTCTAATAAAGGAATATAAAGAGCTTTGCACTTTGCAAAATGAAGAAGGGATAGTTTTTTAATAAGCTGTCTAAAAATTATCCCTCAAGTTAGGGAGACAAAACAGGTTTGCCCTCATGGTCTAATGGCTTCTCAATCAAAGGTGAAAAATAAAAATCACTTTTTTTGGGTGTGCAACTGATTTGCTAATCACAAAATAATTAGGCAACTGCAAATGCTTTTTTTTCAAGCCCTCCAAAAGTTATCCACTTTTCTATGTAGATAAAACAGTTGCTTTGCTTTAAAGGTGAAGTTATGGCTTGTTGTCTCCAAGCCATACTTTGAGATGTGCTTCTTGAGGATACACAAACATGAGACTACGTTTTCCAACATCAAAATTACTGTCTAGCAATATAAAGCACAATGGGCAGCCTGAAGATCTATGACTGGTGTGACTGTGCAGTGGCTACAGCAGAAGTATGGTAGGGAGTTAAAAAACGGATGACAAGGAGATTCCTGGTAGTTTAGGACCAGCAATAGCAGCTCCAGTAGCAGTAGTACAGTTTAGCAATAAGAAACACATTAGGCAGCCAGAAGGTGTATTGCTGGCATGTTTGTGCAGTGGCTATAGCAGAAGCTGCATGGTAGAGAATTAGGATGGAGCATCATAGAGATGCTTGGCAGTTTAGAGTCAGCAACGGCACCACTGGTAGCAGAAGTACTACAATCTAGATGACATGATGGGAGTAGATGCCTGATTGAAAGTGTTACATTGCCACTTGTGGTAGCAGAATGATGAAGAAGACAGTCAATGGATTTTCAGGCAGGCAGATAGATGGTATGGCCAATTTAATTATTGGCATCACTCAACGGTGCATTAAAGTTTTGACAAATGTTAGGTTTTCTGTTCTTATAGTAAATAAACTGATCTATTTTGGTGTGACAAATCCACCAGCCATGTTGAACACCCACTCTACCTTTATATTGGAGGCAGGACATAATAGTATTCTCATATCAAACTCGGCTAGTTCTTGCCATTTTTCCAATGTGTTGACCCAGAAATCCATGATATTGGGGCTCAGGCTATCTGCTTGACAAAGTCCACAGTCAAGGAACGACTTAACACTAGAAGTGCCAGAGAGGGGTCATTTAACATTTCTACCTTTGGAACCCAGTGACTGGTCAAATGACCTGAAGGATTTTATCTAACATCCTACAATCACCGTCTTTTGTTCTGTAATTAAGGCCACTACTGTCGCACCACAGGAGGTTGTTGTTTTCCATTGAGTTTAGCCTTTTAGTTTCTAGTTAGTTCAATTCAGTTTATTGTATTTGGTAATATAAAGACTATACATATTGTATTTAGTTTAGTTTTATTTGAGCAAAAAAGCACTGAAACAATGAATCATTTTTTATATATTTTAAATAGAGAATTAGAAATTTTAGAGCAAGGTACAGCTGTGAGTAATGACAAGAAGCATTTGTGTCTAAGTCAAGAGGACTGAAATGTCAGTGTGAAAAATATACAAAAGAACAACTGTTATTTGTCTCCATGCTTTTTATTTTTGATATAAAAATAATAAAAAAATACAAGGAATAAAACAATTCCACACATATTTACAGTAGGCTGCAGTGGGGGCTGCATGTGTTTGTGTGAGTCGCAAGGTGAGTCTTCTCCATCTGTGTCACAAGGGTTGGTGTTGCTCAGGATCAGTTCCAATGCCAGTTGAGTGGTGAGCCTTCTCTGCATTTTGTTTCTTGTGAACAAAATAGGTGAAGCAGTCACCTATTTATCCCCCACAGCACAAAAGGCTGCATGCAAATTTGCTAAGGTGTTAGCAACCTTATGCATATCCCCCGCACAACAATGCAGCTGGGGGGTGGTTAGACACACTCAGAAGCAGCTTACATTCTTTTGCTCTTTTACAAGACCTTTGTTGAGGTGGATCAACACAATTTGTTTTGTTTTTTGTCTTTCATTTTTAACCCACTTCTTTCACATCTTTTTTTAAAAGAAAAACATAACTAAATTCTTTTAGAAAAACTTAAAAAATTGAAACAGATTGTATGTTTTGCAAACTATATGTACATTTGGCAAAATGACCAGCACAACATCATGGATCAGCAGCAAAAGGTCACATCTCTCCCAAAACACTTTATGTGTGCTTCAAAACAAAATGTGTGGTTTATACAAATTGTCAGTTCCCTCAAAATGCAAAGTCTCTTGACCTGTGTTTCACAGTGTTTTGAGGATGAATTCAGCTCTACTCCCCCCTGCAGATTCCCAAGACAATGGCCACATTTACAAATGAAAGGATGCTAATTGGAGCCATCAGAGTCGTCAGTTCTGACTAAGGCTGGAGTCACACATAGCGACTCACCAGCGATCCTGACAACGATATCAATGTGTCAGGATCGCTGGTGAATTGCTATGTGATCGCTGGTGAGCTGTCAAACAGACAGCTTCACCAGCGATCAGCACAGCGACGCCCAGCGTCGCTGTGCACGTTAGTAACCAGCGTGCTGATGCAGGAAGCTGGTAACTAACGTACACATCGGGTATCCAAGGGAAATGCATCCCTAGATACCCGATGTGTACGTTAGTTACCAGCTCCCTGCATCAGCGCGCTGGTAACTAACGTACACATCGGGTATCTAAGGGACGCACGTCCCTTGGATACCCGATGTGTACATTAGTTACCAGCAGATTGCTGGTCTCCCACCTGTTACACGCAGTGATGCGTGGTGGCCAGTGGGAGACCAGCGAGCAAAAAAAGTCCTGGCCTTTCCTGCAGCGATCAGCGATACCGGCAGGGGGGCCGGTCGCTGATCGCTGTCACAGACAGCAATCTTGCTGGTGAGATCGCTGTTGTGTCACAAAAATTGTGACTCAGCAGCGATCTCGCTAGCGAGATCGCTATGTGTGATGGGGCCTTAAGGGTCATTTGACCCTCTTTCGGGACTTCAGGGGGTTAGCTCGAAATTTCTGGGACTTCTAGTGTTAAACTGTCTGTTCAGGCGGTGCAACTATGTTGATATGCTTAAGTTTTTATGCCAGGATGAAAATCTTCTGATCTTTCATGTCATACACTGTAATTTGTGCTGACGGTTTAGTTTTGGAAAATTTGGTGGTTTGGAAAATTGTGCTTATGGAATTCAAAGAATTACTAATATAATTGCACTGTTTTCCTCAACAATCCGGTAAATTTATTTTCACAATTACATCAAATATTATATTATACACCTTTGAACTGGGAATTACATGGATTGATTGTTACATTTCCATAAATTCCAACTTTGTACCTACTCCCCAGAATCCATAAGGACCCAATAAATTCCCGGGGCTGTCCAATAGTCTCTGGCATGGGACGGCTAGGTGATGTAAATTTATTTACCACTGTCTCAAAACCTTGGTGGAGACCTTGCCTTCCTATGAGAAGGACTCCTTGGACATCCTGGTAAGGATTGATGGCATTAAACTGGAACTAGACATGTTTTTAGTGACTACAATTATTGAGTCCTTATACACAGTATATGCATAAAACATGATGATGTAATACGGGCAGTGCATTTTTTCTTGGAGATGAGCAATCTAGGCAAACTTCTTTTCAACTTAATACTTGAATTACTTGAATTCATCTTAAGACAGCATTTTTTATGTTTAAAGATCGATTTTATTTACAGAAGCGCCGCAATGCCATCAATGTGGCATGTGTCTCGTCGTACGCAAATCTCTTTCTCAGGTCCTGGGAGAGGCAGATTTTTCATTGTGACACGGTATGTGCAACCGACCATATGAAGTGCTGGTTTCATTATATTGACAACTTGCTAATTATTTGGGAAGATACCGAGATGGAATTGGATGCCTTATGCATGGGCTTGATGATAATCTTTACAACATCAGACTCATTCACAAATGGCATAAAAAACAGATGGAATTTCTAGATATTGCACTCTCGGTTGGGGACAAAGGGCTAATTCAGACTGATATCCATTGCAAGGAAATGTCAATCAATTCTGTATTGTACTCTTCATTAGCCCATACATACTCTACCATCAAGCCCATCCCTATAGGTCAGTTTTTGAGGGCTAGACATACCTGTTCAACTGAGGATAAATTTGAGCAGCAGGCCAGGGACCTCAGTGATAGAATTCTGAACTGAGAATATAGTCATAGGGCCATTAAAAATGGATACAATAAGGCCAGGACAACCCCACGTGAGAAACTCCTTGATCCATCTAAAAAGAATAAAAAGGGTGATGACTATAAAAATAGATTTATTACCACCTTTAATTTTGAGTGGCACTCGGTTCTTAAATCTGAACCAAACACTAGTCCATACTCAAGACAACTTCCATTCTTGCTGGAGAGATCCCAAAGGTTCATCTCATGACAGTGAGGAGAAGGAAAAATATCAAAGATCACTTGGTCAAGAGCCATTAAGTGGCTAAACCCAAAAATATTTTTGGTGCTAGGAAACAAAGATGGGGATGGTTCCACTGTGGGAATTGCCTGGACTGTAATAAGACCAGCATAATTAAAGCAAATTCCTTCTCCTCAGCTGATGGACTAGGGAATTTGTGATTACTAATTACTGTATATCTCTTGTAGTACCTCATATGTAGTGTACTTCGCTGTATGCCCCTGTTCCAAGAAATACGAAAGCTGCATAATAGGACCAGGGAGCACATGAGGGACATTGGTGTGGCAGGAGAAATGGAGAACCTCTCTTTATTAAAGACAATACCTAAACATTTTAAGTAGTATCATGATTCTGATCATTGTGGCTTTAAAGTTATGGACATAAACAGGGTCCATTGTGGTGTCAGAGGAGGGAATGTGAAACAACCCTAGCACAACTTGAGTCCAGGTTGATAGTGGATCTAGGAACAATGTCCTCTGATAGATTAAATTAAAAAAAGAGTTTTGCTGCATTCTTGTAATCTCTGCATTAAATATTTTATGTGTCTGTTTTTTATTTTGTATTAACATTTCCTTCCCTCTTTTGGATCTTTAGTAATGGACCCACACCCAGTCATCCATGTGGTATCTATGATCTTGGATATGCCAGATGGAGATGAAGGTGGAGGGGAAGAGGAGATTGGAGAGGGTGTCAACATCCATGACATAAGAGCATATTTTAGTTTGTGATAGCAGCACAACCTAAAAAAACTACATAAATCTGGTATCGCTATAATCAGATGGACCTGGAGAATAAATCCATCTAATCACTTATACTGTATGAGGAACAGCACAAATAAATAAAACCAATTCTTGACCTGCTGTTGATTTGTTTTTTCTGCCTCCCAAAAATTGCTGTAAGGTTCGGCTCACATTTATCCTGTGCTCTACACTGAGCGCTTACACCGGGGTTTCTGTGTAAATCTATGAAATACATGTTTCAGAGACAACCCCCGACATAAGTTTCACTATAATGAGGCAGATGAATTCATTGTGAATGCCGTCTGGGCTATAATACCGTGGTTTAAGGTGTACATAAAGATGCAGTTAACCTCAGTTCTGTGCATCTCTTAAAAGAAGGACACCACTGACAGGGGCCAGACAAAGTATAGAGTAACTCTGCTGCCTCATTATAGTGAATGGATCCCCCAGGGGTTTCATGTGAATCATGTTGTTCAGAAATTTAGATGGAAACTCCAGTGCAAGTGCTTAGAGCATAGTATAAATATGATCAAAAATGTTATGTTAAATGTTCCCATTAAAGGCTTCAACTCAGTCCACAAAAAAAAAAAGTCCCCACTGATGTCAGCCAACTGTCAATGGAAATATAGGGGGCTTCCTTCTCACTGGTAGCACAAAGGCTATGGAAAAGCAAAATGATTCTTCAGCCCCCAAAAGAAATCCTGTGAATTCTGCACTCCCAAAGCCAAATGCTCCCCTTACTTCCGAGCCCTACAGTGTGCCTAAACCACATTTAGTTTCCACATGTTTTACATTTCTGTAGCGATGAGAGGCTGTTTAATTTATGGGTTCTATGTCTCCAGAAGAACGAGCTGGCCACAATATGTGAGCACTACAATGTACAGTCACTACAATGAAAGGGCACTAGAATGTACAGGGCACTACAAAGTACAGGGTACTACAACCGCAAATTTGTAATTTTCACTCAGCAACATCCTTTGCTGCTTGCTCCTGGAAAATACCTATGCAGTCAAAATTGTCCTCTACAAAAGTAGATAAAATCCCATAGTGTGTAATTTCCAAAATGTGGTCACTTGGGGTGGTTCTGCTATTCAGGCACTTAGAGGCTCTGTATATGGGGTATATGTGGTATTGTCACGTTAAATAGAAATTGTGTGACAAATTTTTGTGCCATTTAGATTCATTTTCACATGTGAAAATGTAAAAGCTAGGCATAAAACCAATTTTTTTATGTCGAAATGTAATTATTCTTTCTTCATCACCCAATGGTTCAAAATTAATTGAAACACCCATTTGGTGAATATGATCACTGCACAATTAGATTAATTAATTGAGTGGTATAGTTGGTAAAATGGGCCCACTTATCGGGGGTTCTGCTGTTCTAGCACCTCAGGGGTGCTGCCAATGTGACATGGTAACCAAAGACCATAACAACAAAATCTGCATAATAATATGGTGCTCCATCCCATCTTAGCGATACACTGTGCACGAAAAGTATTTACTGGTTACATGTCAAATATTAGCGTATTCAAGGGAAATTGCACAGCAAACTGTGAGGTCCATTTATTCCTATTAGCCCTTATAAAAATTAAAAACTTGGGGCTTAAACAACATATTAGTGCTAAAAATTTAATTATTCTTTCTTGACTGCCCAATGGTATAAAGTTCTGTAAGGCACATGTGTTGTCAATATGATGACTGCACCTCTAAATGAATGCATTGAATGATGTAGTTTGGAAAGTGGGGTCACTAATAGGGGGTCTGCTTTTCTGGCATGTCAAAGTCAGGGGATCTGCCAATGTGACATGAAACCCTTAAAATATTCCAACAGAATCTGAACTTCAATATGGTGCGCCTTCCCTTCTGAGCTTTGCACTGTGCCTCAAAAGTAGTTTTCAACCACATATAGTGTTTGTCATACTCAGGAGAAAATGCATAACAAATTGTAATGTTTGTTTTCTCCTTTTACCCCTTCTGAAAATTAAAAAATTGGGGTTAAAATGTTAGGCGTCGAGTTTCCCCCACTGCACATGGGGTAATCTCAAAACATGCCCTTTGCGGTCTCCCATTCTTCAGCAGCTGCAGAGGCTCCTGCTCAGCAGAGAAATTGGTCCCAGCGTCTTGCTCAGGCTAATGCTATGCGTTTGGTTGTTGCTGCCGCCCCAGGTTCAGCTATAGCATCCTGCATTAGTCAGCGGTGAGCAGATGCTCCTGGGACTAAGTCCTGCTTTTCTCCATCTGAGCATGCCCGTGAGATGACCGCTTATTGGTGGTCAGAGATCACATGCTCAGGTCCTTAAGTAGCTCAGATTGGGCCATCAGGAAGGTCCCGGAAGGCTGCGGTTATAAAAGGATCGCACGACTGTGCGCTAGTATAGACAATTTGGAGTAGGTTTGTATGCACGTGTGAATGTCTCTGGTGACTAACTCATTATGAAACCCCTACCCTTGGTACACATGTGTTGATCAGCCTTGCCAGGTAGTGCCTAGGCTGATAGTGCAGGTAGGATGCAGAGTCAGGGCCTAGCTTCAGCGCCATGTAGTGGCTTTGACTGTACGCCACTGAGCACTTGGTCTGCAATCCACAGTAGCCAGCATTTATTAGTGACTTTCGCAGGTGTGACGCCGTGTGCCTAGTTGGTCTTGAGAGGCTCTTACCCTGCGTCTTTGGGGCAGAGTCTTGTGACCATACACAAGTGCTGATTCAGCTGTGCCTTGTGACAGTTAACAGAGTACGGCATCTGTGTTATACAGTACCGTGGCTCTGCGAAGCAACAGAGCCCATCGCTATTACATATTGGGTGGTATTTAACCCACGCGTGTCCAGTGCGATACCGCCATTTAGTGTCCGCCATTACCGAGCAGCAGTTAACATCTCTGCATGGTGGACCCCGGGCTGCGAACGCACCTTATTACCATCTTTTCATTATTTGGTGCGTACCGCCAGCCCTAACACAAAGCAACCTTTCAATAGAAAAAAAATTGTAATTTTCCATTTATTCAGCCCAATGTTATGCAATTCTGTGAATTGTCTGCATTATAAAAATGCTCACTGCATATCTAGATGAATTTCTCTAGAAATGGGATGATTTCTTGGGATTTCTGCTGTTTTAGCATGTCAAATGCGACATGGCGACAGCAGTCTATTCCAGCCAAAATGGCGCTAAAAAATTCAAATGTCACTCTTTCCCTTCTGAGCCCTTCTGTGTAACCACACAGTTAGTTTCCATTGTACATAGGGGAACAGTGTACTCAGGAGATATTGCATAACAAATTTTGTGGTCCATTTTCACCTCCCACACTTGTGAAAATGCAAAATTTAGGGCTAAAGCAAAAGG
This sequence comes from Dendrobates tinctorius, assembly GCF_039654945.1. Classification (NCBI taxonomy): domain Eukaryota; kingdom Metazoa; phylum Chordata; class Amphibia; order Anura; family Dendrobatidae; genus Dendrobates; species Dendrobates tinctorius. The sequence continues at coordinate 21,747,746 of NW_027361671.1, forward strand.
GGCTAAAGGGTTATTGAATGTGGTTTTGAGCACTGTGAGGACTGTAATTTTTAGAATGGTGTAAATTTTGGGTATTTTCTGTCAAAAAGGTCCTCAAATCCACTTTAAATGGAATATGGTCCCTTAAAAAAATTGGTTTTGTAAATTTTGCTGGAAAAACGAAAAATTGCTGATCAACCGTTCTAACTTCCTAAAAAAATCAAATTATGCTTCAAAAATTATGGTGAAGTAAAGTAGACATTTGGTACATGTTATTTATTAACTACTAGCTGAAGAGCCCGGCGCTGCCCAGGCATAGTAACTAACTGTGGTAAGTTATAGCAAATTAGAATTATCCTCTATCCCATAGGCCCGTGCCCATATACCCATCATACATATCCTCCATCCCATAGTCCCATGCCCATATACCCATCATACATATCCTCCATCCCATAGTCCCGTGCCCATATACCCGTCATACATATCCTCCATCCTATAGTCCAGTGCCCATTTACTCATCACACATCCTCCATCCAATAGTCCCGTGTCCATATTCCCATTATGACATCATCATCACCATGGCAACCTTATGACATAACAGTCACCATTGCAACCTATGGTGAATCAGCGTCGCCATGGCAACGATTGTGACATCATAATGTAGGGCGGGGCTTGATGCACACACTTTTTCCCCATTATGTAGATAGGGGCAAAATTGTTTGGTGAATTGGAACGTGCGGGGTTAAAATTTCGCCTCACAACATAGCCTAGGACACTCTCGGGGTCCATACGAGTGACTGTCCCAACTTTTGTGGCTGTAGCTGCGACGGTGCGGATGCCAATCCCGGACATACATACATACATACATACATACAAACACACACTTAGCTTTATATATTAGATTTTGTGTGATATAACTATCTGGTTAAAGGGAAAACATATTAGCAATATGAAAATTTTCTACATTTTTGACAAAATTCTGATATTTTCGCAAATAAATGCAAAAAATATCAACCTATAGTTACCACGGTCAAAAAATACAATGTGTCATGATGATAAAGCAGTCTCAGAATCTATGGAATATATTGAATCGCTCCAGAGTTATTACCACATAAAGAGACACTAGTCAGAATTGTAAAATTTGGCCTTGTCAGGAAGGTCAAAACAGGCTGGGTGGTGAAGGTGTTAATATTTTTTAATTGGAGTTTGTTTACTAGCCTGTTTTTGCAGGTAGACTGCTTCAGATGCACACTGAATCAGTTATTACTGCACATAGGCTGTCATTGTTCTCAGCAGTGCAGGTCCTGTTCACACATTAAATAAAATGTGCTTCCGAGAATGATAATCTTTTGTGACGCACAATAGATCAGTTAAATAAACATTTTGCTCATTCATATAGTGATCGGCAGCCTACTTACATTTCACGATTATCGTGAAATGGGAATGCTCATCCATGATAACCATGCACCGTAAATAATCCTTAAGAGTCAGTGGATAGCCCAAAGGCAGTGCAAATACTGTCCATGTAAGCCTTTAAGAGTTTCCAGAACTACACAAATGGTTCTATAAGAATAAGACCTTTTTTATCTACTACATGTATATTGGCATAATAATTAAAAAAAACAGTCGTGGAGAAAAGAAAAAAAATGATGAATTATATTCTAGTACTAGTGCTAAAAGGAGTTGTTTTCTTCCAGACAATGTTCTGCCCCTGCTGAAATTTGTTACAAATTTGGACCTTCCCAGGTCCACCAGGTGATTGTTTGCCGCTGCTCCTGGTGAAAGGCATTGGCAATGGTGTTAAAGTCAGGTCAACTGTGCTGCAGCCAATCTATGAACTCATTGGTTCTCATGGTGGCATTCCATCTATTCAGCAGAGATGCTGAGAACACTGATTGGAAGCTGCGCTGTTGATATGACATCAACGCAGCCAATGTGACACAACAGAAGGAGAGATGGGATCTGGGAAAGGGGAGTACAGCACAGTTTGTTATTTTTCAGCATTATCTGAAAGAGGTCAATACCCTTAACCCCAAGATGACAAACCAATTTGGTACTTAATGACCAAGCCAATTTTTACAATTCTGTCATTTTATGAGGTTCTAGCTCTGGAATGCTTCAATGGATCCCACTGATTCTGAGTTTGTTTTTTCATGACATATTGTACTACATGTTAGTGGTAACATTTTTTTTATATGACTTGTGTTTCTTAATTAACCCCTTTCTGTCATGTGACGTACTATCCCGTCCATGTGCCCTGGGACTTAATTTCCAGGGACGGGATAGTAAGTCACAGCGATCAGCAGCGCCCACGGGGTCACGCCCCCGCCAGTCACGCCCCTCGTTCACCACGCTACTGTTCGGCGGTGCCATCGGCCGTGGCTGCCTGCCGCTCCGGGGGACGCGTTCCCTTGCGGGGAGCTGTTTCTTTTGCAAATGGGAGGATGCTCCCTGGATTTGCTTCAGTCTTCTATGCTTAGTGGCCCCTTTTTTTTTTTACCCACTTGTGACTTCAAGAGCATTATGTTCATCAACAGCCAGGCTTCATAACAGTGATTAACATCGTCTGTTTTTTTGGCTGTATGCATTTGCATTCTACATTTTAGCCCCTTCCTGACATGAGACGTACTATCCCGTCCATGGGACCTGGGCCCCTATGCCCATGGACGGGATAGTACGTCTAGCGCGATCAGCGGCGCCCACGTGGTGAGCGCCGCTGATCGCGGCCGGGTGTCAGCTGATTATCACAGCTGACACCCGGCACTATGTGTCAGGGGCGGTCACGGACTGCCCCCGACACGTTAACCCCTTGCACACCGCGATCAAACATGATCGCGGTGTACCGGGGGTTAAAGGGAAGCATCGGCAGGGAGGGGGCTCCCTCCGTGCTTCCCTGAGCCCCCCACGGCAGCGCAATGTGCAGCGCTGCTGCGGGGGGCTCCTTTCCTCCAGGCCCCCGAATCCAAGATGGCGACGGGGGCCTGAGGAAGCTGGCTTCCTCAGTGCCTGCAAAGCACAGGCATGAGGAAGCCTTCTGCAGTGCCTGTGTCAGATCGCTGATCTGTCACAGTGATCTGTGATGTGACAGATCAGCGATCTGTCACAGGACAGTGATGTCCCACCTGGGACTATTTAATAAAGTAAAAAAAAAAATAAAAAAAAGTGTTAAAATAATTAAAAAAAAATCGCCAAATAAATTAGAAAAAAAAAAAAAAATATTCCCCCAATAAATCCATTTTTTGGAAATAATAAAAAAAAAACAATAAAAGTATACATATTAGGTATTGCCGCGTCCGTAATGACCCGCCCTATAAAACTGTCCCATTAGTTAACCCCTTTAGCGAACCCCTTAAAAAATAAAAATAAAAAACGAAGCAAAAAATAATGATTTATTATCATACCGCCAAACAAAAAGTGTAATAACGCGCGATCAAAACGACGCATATAAATATCCATGGTACCGCTGAAAACATCATCTTGTCCCGCAAAAAACGAGCCACCACACAGCATCATCAGCGTAAAAATAAAAAAGTTATAGATCGCAGAATAAAGCGATGCAAAAATAATTATTTTTAATTATAAAATAGTTTTCATTGCATAAAACCGACAAAAACATAAAAAAATGACATAAATGAGGTATCACTGTAACCGTACTGACCCAAAGAATAAAACCGCTTTATCAATTTTACCGCACGCGGAACGGTGTAAACGCACCCCCCCAAAAGAAATTCATGAAACGCTGGTTTTTGTTCATTCTGTGTCCCAAAAATAGGAATAAAAAGCGATCAAAAAATGTCACGTGCCCGAAAATGGTACCAATAAAAACGTAAACTCGTCCCGCAAAAAATAAGACCTCATATGACTCGGTGGGTCAAAATACGGAAAAATTATAGCTCTCAATATGTGGTGATGCAAAAACTATTTTTACAATAAAAAGCGTCTTTTAGCGTGTGACAGCTGCCAAATATAAAAACCGCCATAAATAGTAAATCAAACCCCCAGTTATCACCCCCTTAGTTAGGGAAAAATAATAAAATTTTAAAAAAAGTATTTATCTCCATTTTCCCATTAGGGTTAGGGTTAGGGCTAGGGTTAGGGCTAAGGCTAGGGTTAGGGCTAGGGTTAGGGCTAGGGTTAGGGCTCAGATTAGGGTTAGGGGTGTGTTGGGGTTAGGGTTGGAGTTATATTTGGGGGGTTTCCACTGTTTCGGCACATCAGGGGCTCTCCAAATGCAACATGGCGTCTGATCTCAATTCCAGCCAATTCTGAGTTGAAAAAGTCAAATGTTGCTCCTTCCCTTCCAAGCTCTGCCATGCGCCCAAACAGTGTTTTACCCCACATGTAGGGTATCAACCTACTCAGGACAAATTGCAAAACAATTTTTGGGGTCCAATTTCTCCTGTTACCCTTAGGAAAATAAAAAATTGGGGGCAAAAATATCATTTTTGTGGAAAAAAATGATTTTTTTATTTTCACGTCCGAGTGTTATAAACTTCTGTGAAGCACTTGGGGGTTCAAAGTGCTCACCACACATCTAGATAAGTTCCGTGGGGGGTCTAGTGTCCAAAATGGGGTCACTTGTGGGGAGTTTCAATAGTTTAGGTACATCAGGGGCTCTCCAAACGCACATGACACCCGCAGACCATTCCATCAAAGTCTGCATTCCAAAACGTCACTGCTTCCCTTCCGAGCCCCGACGTGTGTCTATACAGTAGTTTTCTCCCACATACGGGGTGTCAGCGTACTCAGGCCAAATTGGACAACAACTTTTGGGGGTCCAATTTCTCCTGTTACCCTTGGGAAAATGAAAAAATTGGGGACTAATTGATCATGTTTCTGGAAAAAATACGATTTTTTTATTTTCATGCCCGGGCATTATAAACTTCTGTGAAGCTCTTGGGGGTTCAAAGTGCTCACCTCACATCTAGATAAGTTCCTTAGTGGGTCTAGTTTTCAAAATGGGGTCATTTGTGGGGGGTTTCCACTGTTTAGGTACATTAGGGGCTCTCCAAAGGCAACATGACACCCGCAGACCATTCCATCAAAGTCTGCATTCCAAAACGTCACTACTTCCCTTCCGAGCCCCGACGTGTGCCCATACAGTAGTTTTCTCCCACATATAGGGTATCAGCATACTCAGGACAAATTGGACAACAACTTTTGGGGTCCAATTTCTCCTGGTACCCTTGGGAAAATAAAAAAATGGTGACTAAAAGATCATGTTTGTGGAAAAAATACGAATTTTTTATTTTTACGCCCGGGCGTTATAAACTTCTGTGAAGCACTGGGGGGTTCAAAGTGCTCACCACACATCTAGATAAGTTCCTTGGGGGGTCAGTTTACAAAATGGTGTCATTTGTGGGGGGTTTCCACTGTTTAGGTACATTAGGGGTTCTCCAAAGGCAACATGACACCCGCAGACCATTCCATCAAAGTCTGCATTCCAAAACATCACTACTTCCCTTCCGAGCCCCGACGTGTGCCCATACAGTAGTTTTCTCCCACATATGGGGTATCAGCATACTCAGGACAAATTGGACAACAACTGTTGGGGTCCAATTTCTCCTGGTACCCTTGGGAAAATAAAAAAATGGTGACTAAAAGATCATGTTTGTGGAAAAAATACGAATTTTTTATTTTCACGCCCGGGCGTTATAAGTTCCTTGGGGGGTCTAGTTTACAAAATGGTGTCATTTGTGGGGGGTTTCCACTGTTTAGGTACATTAGGGGCTCTCCAAAGGCAAAATTCCTGTGACGCACCTAAAGGGTTAATAAACTTCTTGAATGTGGTTTTGAGCACTTTAAGGGGTGCAGTTTTTAGAATGGTGTCACTTTTGGGTATTTTCTATCATATAGACCCCTCAAAGTGGCTTCAAATGTGATGTGGTCCTAAAAATAAAATGGTGTTGTAAAAATGAGAAATCGCTGGTCAACTTTTAACCCTTATAACTTCTTAACAAAAAAAAATTTTGGTTCCAAAATTGTGCTGATGTAAAGTAAACATGTGGGAAATGTTAGTTATCAAGTTTTTTGTGTGCCGTATCTCTGTGATTTAAGGGCATAAAAATTCAAAGTTGGAAAATTGCGAAATTTTCCAAATTTTCGCCAAATTTCCATTTTTCTCACAAATAAACGCAAGTTATTTGAATGAAATTTTATCACTAACATGAAGTACAATATGTCACGAGAAAACAATGTCAGAATCACCGGGATCCATGGAAGCGTTCCAGAGTTATGACCTCATAAAGGTACAGTGGTCAGAATTGTAAAAATTGGCCCGGTCATGAACGTGCAAACCACCCTTGGGGGTGAAGGGGTTAAAGTCCTACCGCCATTTCCAGTTTGGTTGCATTTTTCACACAGTGATTTAAGCGCAGCCACTTTCAATTCAGTTCCAGTGGTATTTTCTAGTGGCGGAGAGCACACTCACTCTGCCAGGTGTGCCAGCAGCTTTTTGATTGATTGTGTATTTGTAGCGCCGGTGTGTATTTGTTCATTCCGATTTTTGCAGGGTTTTTTGGCATGATTGCAGACAGTATCTTTCCTTTCCTGTCCTTTCTAGCTAGTGTGGGCCCCATCGTTTGCTCAGCCTATTTTCCTACTTGTGTTCGTGTTTTCATCTTGTCTCACCGTCAATACATGTGTGGGGGCTGTCTATTCCTTTGGGGTCTGCTCTGGTGCAGTTTTAGATTTCCACTTTTCTTGCTTTAGGCTTATTTAGTCCTCCAGCTGTGACGAGGCGTCTAGAATCATCATAGGTTGCTCCACTGCTGCTGTTAGTTGTGTGGTTAGGATCAGGAGTCTGCAATCTGCGTAGTTACCAACCTCTCTGGTTTTATGTGACTTGGCTTCGTCTTGTTTTCCTCCTCGGTGACCCATTCATAACAGAATCACCAGCCAGACCGCAGATTCTAGGGCACTCAAAAGCAGGAAAAAATTGTTAAAAAAAAAAAAGGAAAAAAAAAAGTGTCAGAATTTTTTTTTTGTATTTTTTCTCTTTTTCTCTGGGGCCATAGGAGGATTTTTTCTCTAATGGAGATTAAGCAATTGTCTGATCGTGTGGAGCAGCTCGCTGCTGAAGTGTGGGGAATTTCTGCCTATCTCACTCAGTCACATGCTGTTGAACCAAAGATCCCAACTCCTGTTGTGTTTTCTGAGGATCGGTCTAAATTTTTGAATTTTAAGAATAATTGTAAATTATTTCTTGTTTTGAAGCCGAACTCATCGGAGAGCTCTGTGCAGCAGGTTAAAATTGTCATCTCCTTGCTGCGCGGCGATCCTCAGGACTGGACTTTTTCTCTGACACCTGAAAATCCAATTCTGACTAAAGTGGACGCATTTTTTTCAAGCTTTGGGGTTGTTGTATGATGAACCTAATGCTATTGCTCAAGCTGAGAAAACCCTATTGGCATTGAACCAGGGTCAGGATTCTGCAGAGTTATACTGTCAAAAATTCTGAAAGTGGGCGGTCCTTACTACATGGAATGATGGTGCATTGGCAGCTCTCTCTCGGAAGGGTTTATCAGAGACCGTAAAAGATGTTATGGTGTGATTTCCTGTTCCCTCTTGTCTTGATGATTCTATGTCATTAGCCATTCAAGTTGATCGGTGTTTACGTGAACGTAAAACTACACGAGAGGCGTTGCCATCTTTTGAACAAACGTCTGAACCTATGCAAAGTGATAGGGTTTTGTCTAGGGCCCAACATCAGGAGTTTAGAAGACGTAATAAGCTGTGTTTTTTCTGTTGAGACGCCTCTCATACTATTTCTGTCTGCCCTAAACGAGAGAAACGATTTGCACACACATTTGCTGTGGGCAGTGTACAGTCTAAGTTTCTTTTGGCAATTACTCTGATCTGCTCCTTATCCACATTTTCCGCTAAAGCTTTTGTAGATTCAGGAGCAGCTTTGAATCTGATGGATTTGGACTTTGCTAAACTTTTGTGGTTTTCCTATGATACCTCAGCGGACACCTATTCCTTTGAGGGTATTGATGCTACTCCTTTGGCTGAGAATAAACCTCAGTTTTGGACCCAGGTGATAATGCGAGTTGCCCCAGATCACCAAGAAAATTGAAAATTTTTGGTGCTGCACAATTTGCATGATACTATTGTTCTGGGTTTACCCTGGTTGCAAACTCATAATCCAGTTTTGGATTGGAAATCTGTGTCTGTGGTGAGTTGGGGTTGTCAGTGTGTTCATAGGGACATTCCTGTTTTCTCCACCTCTCCTCAGTCTCATGATGTTCCTGCTTATTTGGCTGATTATTCTGATGTATTTAGTGAGAGTAAGTCTGCGTCTTTGCCTCCTCATAGGAGTTATGACTGTGCAATTGAGCTGATGCCTGGGTGTAACTTTCCCAAGGGTCGGCTTTTCAACTTATCGGTACCCGAACATAATGCTATGCGATCCTAAATTAAGGAGTCGCTGGAGAAAGGTCATATTAGACCATCCTCTTCACCCTTAGGTGCTGGGGGTTTTTTTGTGGCCAAGAAAGATGGTTCATTAAGACCTTGTATTGGCTATCGTTCCCTTAACAAGATGACGGTTAAATATCAGTACCCGTTACCCCTGATGTCTGATTTATTCTCCAGAGTTAAAAGTGCCTGCTGGTTTACTGAGCTTGACCTCAGGGGGTGTATAATCTTATTCGCATCAAGCACGGGGATGAATGGAAGATGGCGTTTAATACTCCGGATGGACATTTTGAGTACCTGGTGATGCCTTTTGGGCTCACTAAAGCCCCTTCTGTCTTCCAATCCTTTGTGAATGATATTTTCCGGGACTTTGTCGATAAGTTTTTGATCATCTATCTGGATGATATTTTGATCTTTTCCAGTGATTGGGATTCTCATGTGGATCATGTCCGGACTGTGTTCCGGATTTTGAGGGAGACTTCCCTGTTTGTTAAGGGATCGAAATGCCTCTTTGGTGTACAGAGGATTTCATTTTTGGGATTTATTTTGTCTCCGTCGACTATTGAAATGGACACGGCCAAGGTACAGGCCATTTATGATTGGGTTCAGCCCACTTCTTTGAAGGTTCTCCAGAAGTTTTTGGGTTTTGCTAATTTCTATCGTAAATTTATAGGTAACTAGCTGAAGAGCCCGGCGCTGCCTGGGCATAGTAAATAACTGTGGTTAGTTATAGCAAATTATAATTATCCTCCATCCCATAGTCCTGTGCCCATATACCCATCATACATATCCTCCATCCCATAGTTGAGTGCCCATATACCCATCACACATCCTCCATCCCATAGTCCCATGCCCATATACCCATCACACATCCTCTATCCCATAGTCCCATGCCCATATACCTATCATACATATTCGCCATCCCATAGTCCCATGCCCATATACCCATCATACATATTCGCCATCCCAAAGTCGAGTACCCATATACCCATCACACATCCTTCATCTCACAGTCCCATGCCCATATACCCATCATACATATCCTCCATCCCATAGTCCCGTGCCCATATACCCATCATACATATCCTTCATCCCATAGTCCCGTGCCCATATACCTGTCATACATATCCTCCATCCCATAGTCCAGTGCCCATATACTCATCACACATCCTCCATCCCATAGTCCCGTGCCCATATACCCATTATGACATTATCATCACCATGGCAACTGTTATGACATAACCGTTACCACTGCAACCTATGATGAATCAGCGTCACCATGGCAACAATTGTGACATCATAATGAAGGGCGGGGCTTGATGCACACACACTTTTTCCCCATTTTGTAGATAGGGGCAAAATTGTTTGGTGAATTGGAATGTGCGAGGTTAAAATTTCACCTCACAACATAGCCTAGGACACTCTCGGGGTCCAAACGTGTGACTGTGCCAAATTTTGTGGCTGTAGCTGCGACGATGCGGATGCCAATCCCGGACATACATACATACATTCATACATACACACACTTGAGCTTTATATATTAGATTTTTCTAGTATTGTCAAACCACTGACTGATCTGACCAAGAAGGGCGCTGATGTGCTGAATTGGTCTCCAGAGGCTGTCTCGGCATTTCAGGAGCTTAAGCGGAGATTCACTTCTGCTCTGGTTTTACAGCAACCTGATGTCTCACTTCAATTTCTGGTGGAGGTTGATGCTTCTGAGATTGGTGCAGGAGCTGTTTTGTCCCAAAAAGATCCTGTGACTTCTAAAATGAATCCCTGTGCCTTCTTTTCTCGAAAGTTCTCCCCATCTGAACGCAAATATGATGTGGGGAATCGGGAATTGTTGGCCATGAAATGGGCATTTGAAGAGTGGAGACATTGGTTGGAGGGAGCAAGACATCAAGCTGTGGTCAACACCGATCACAAGAATTTGATTTATCTGGAGTTGGCCAAACACTTGAATCCTAGACAGGCTAGGTGGGCCTTCTTTTTCACGCGTTTTAATTTTGTGGTCTCTTTTCTTACTGGCACTAAGAATGTTAAGGCAGACGCCCTTTCTAGGAGTTTCTTTGCTCATTTTCTTACTGTGACCGAGCCTGTCACCATCCTAGGTGAGGGGGTAGTTCTTTCTGCCATTTTGCCCGATTTGAGATGTGCCCTGGAGGAATTTCAAGAGGATAAACCTGAGCGTTATCCTATGGGAAAATTGTATGTTCCTGACCATTGGAGGATGCAAGTGATGTCTGAAGTTCATTGCTCCACATTGGCTGTTCATCCAGGTATCTTTGGTACCAGAGATTTGGTGAGTCGGTCTTTTGATGGCCTGCCTTATCTCGTGATGTCAGGAATTTTGTGCAGTCCTGTGGGACTTGTTCTTGGTCTAAACCCTGTTCTCGTTCTAGTGGGTTCTTGATGCCCCTGCCGGTGTCCAAGAGGCCATGGACTCATATCTCAATGGATTTTATTTCTGATCTTCCTGTCTCTCAGAGAATGACTGTTATCTGGGTGATTTGTGAAAGATTTTCTAAGATGGTCCATCCTGTACCACTCCAAAAGTTGCCATCTTCCTCAGAGTTGGTGCCCTTGTTTTTACAACAGGTGGTTCGGTGGCATGAGATTCCTGAGAACATTGTGTCGGACAGAGGAGTCCAGTTTGTTTCCAGATTCTGGAAAGCCTTTTGTTCCAATCTGGGAATCCAGTTATCTTTCTCCTCTGCGTTTCATCCTCAGACCAATGGGAAGACTGAGAGAACAAACCAGACTTTGGAGCCTATTTGAGATGTTTTATATCTGCTGATCAGGATGACTGGGTCACATTTTTGCCCTTGGCCGAATTTGCGCTAAACAATAGAGCTAGTTCTGCCAATTTGATGTCGCCCTTTTTCTGTAACTTTGGGTTTCATCCTCGATTTTCATCAGGGCAAGTGGAGTCTTCGGCCTGCCCAGTTGTGGACACTGTGGTAGAGAGAATGCAGCAGATTTGGGACCAAGTGGTGGATAAGTTGTCACTCTCTCAGGAAACGGCCCAGCGGTTTTCCAACCGGCATAGGACCATTGGTCCCCAGTTTAAAGTGGGTGATATGGTTTGGTTGTCATCAAAGAATATCTCTATGAAGTTTGCATGTCCAAAGTTCAAGTCAAGATTTATTGGACCTTATAAGATCTTGGAGATTCTTAATCCTGTTTCTTTTTGATTGGTTCTTCCAGTTACGTTTAAGATCCAAAACGTATTTCACAAATCTCTGTTGAAGAGGTTTGTTGAGCCAGTAGTTCCTGTGGTGGCGCCTCCTGACCCTGTATTGGTGGAAGGCAATGTGGAATATGAGGTAGAGAAAATATTGGATTCTCGTTTGGTTAGACGGAGACTCCAGTATTTGGTCAAATGGAAGGGTTATGGCCAGGAGGATAATTCTGGGGTCTCTGCCTCAGACATTCATGCCAATAGATTGGTTTGTGCTTTTCACCGGGCCCATCCTGATCGGCCTGGTGGCGTGGATGAGGGTTCGGTGACCCCTCCTCAAGGGGGGTTACTGTTGTGAACTCATTTTCTGTTCTGCCTCTGGTTTCTGGTGAGGGAGCTGGTTGTGCTGACAGAGGAGTTGTGAGTTCTCTTTCTGGGCTCCCTCTGGTGGTGGCAGGAGGTAGTTAAGCTGATCTAATTAACAGAGACCTGCCACCTGATAATGAGGAAGAGGAGTGGACATCTGGAGTCTCAGACTGGATTTAAGACAGCCGACTCCCTATTCCCATGCTGGTGATTTTTTCCTGCCTCCTGAGGTCTTAGTTTCCAGCTCAGTTCCTGCCATCTCAAGCTAAGTTGTCTTTGCTAATGTTCACTTTTGATTTGGTTTGGTCTATTCAGTTTTTTGTGTAGTCAGCCATCCCCGGCTGGGGCTGTGCTGAATTTCCACTCTTATGTCACTGTATGTGCCAGTTTGCTTTTTGTCCCTTATGAGATTGGCCTCTTTTTGCCCTGTTCTCAGAATATGCCAGAGTGCTGATATAGTGGGAGAAGTCTAGTGACTTCAGGGTATTTTTTGCTATCAGAAGTGTTGGGCATTTTTGCAGGGTTTTTTGGCATGATTACAGACAGTATATTGCCTTTCCTGTCCTTTCTAGCTAGTGTGGGCCCCATCGTTTGCTCAGCCTATTTTCCTACCTGTGTTCGTGTTTTCATCTTGTCTCACCATCAATACATGTGTGGGGGCTATCTATTCCTTTGGGGTCTGCTCTGGGGCAGTTTTAGATTTCCCCTTTTCTTGCTTTAGGCTTATTTAGTCCTCTGGCTGTGATGAGGCGTCTAGAATCATCATAGGTACGCTCCACTGCTGCTGTTAGTTGTGTGGTTAGGATCAGGGGTCTGCAATCCGCGTAGTTACCAACCTCTCTGGTGTTCTGTGACTTGGCTTGGTCTTGTTTTCCTCCTTATTGACCCATTCATAACAGGGCAGCATATGGTGCCTATTCTATGGAGCATCTTATGGGGCCATAACCTTTATAGAGCAGCATATGGGGCATATTCTATGGAGCATCTTATGGGGCCATAACCTTTATGGTGCAGAATATGGGGCATATTATTCTATGGAGCATCTTATGAGGCCATTATTAACCTTTATGAAGCATAATATGGGGTGTATTTTGTATGAAGCATCTTATGGGGTCATCATGAACTGTATGGAGTATTATATGGGGCTCCTGATTCAATATGGATATTCAAAAACATTTAACCTACTAATGTGTCAATTAATTTTACTTTTACTGGTATCTATTTTTATTTTTGAAATGTACCAGTAGCTGCTGCATTTTCCACCCTAGGCTTATCCGTGAGTCTATAAGTTTCCCCAGGTTTTTGTTGCAAAATTAGGGGGGTCGGCTTATACATGGGTTGGCTTATACACAAGTATATATGGTAATAAGATGATTGCAATGTATTAAAGAGGATAAATTCTTTGATGGAATGCTTCTTTAACTACCTATATTATATCCGTAGTTCGATTTCACTTCAGGTTATATTTACTATTAGTAATTAGAATCATGTGATTAATACTGACTACAGTCTCATCTGTAGTCAGGTTCATAAGAAGCTATACGAAGTCTACACAGCACACAGATTGCCAGGTGATTAATTCTCTTCTCAGTGATGTGAAGACCCATCTCATCAGTAGCGGGTAGAAAAGGAAGTCTGAGGAGATGTGAAAGAGTGGTGAAAGGGAGTCAAATTAAATGTGCTAGCCTGTCATTGAAGAGATTACATTTTCACAACAGCAGGGAATACATTACGTGTCTGAGGATTGGCCACTTACTAAAGACTATAGGACTCTATAGACTATAGAGATTGAGACTTTTTCCAGCAAGAAGCATCGGTTGGGTCAATATTGTTGTGTTTTATTAGATATTTGCTTGCTGTGTTTTATTAGAGACTTTCTTGCTCATCAGAATATGCTTCCTTCTGTGAGCGAAAGGAAATTTTTTTTAATGGGGAGAGAGAAACAGACACATGGTTTGAAACAGGCAGTTGAAATTACTTCAAAGGGAGAGGATCCAAGCTGGGTTGGATGGATGGTCTATGGAGTTTTGAAGATCATTTGCTGGCTGGGCTGGATCCTCCTGCTACTTTTGAGAGATCTGTTACCAGGATATTGGGATTTAACAAATTTTCTTAAGGATTGTTGATGCTGGATACTTGAACATCGTTGTAATATTTTTTGTTTGGAGGAGCCTGGATTGTGACTACAGACTCTAGTGGCGGGAGATACAAAATCTGTGGACCAACCAAAAGTTGTGAGTGGGTATCACCTAATACCTGGGCAGTAGGACTATGAACCCCAGTGAAGGGATCTTGTTTATTGAGAACATTGTATTTTGGCCACCTACCTGGATTTGCTGTACAATATTGATAACACAGGTGTAACATACTCACCTGTTCCCACTGCACCTTTGTTCCCCTGCTCTGTCAGGTGCTGCTGTTCTTTTTTTGTTGTTGGAGCTGAAGGCATAGTGGATGGTGAGTCTCGGGGAGCTGCGCAGTGAGCACTTATCACCCAAAGCTTAATAAAAAAATCTCTCTTTTAGAGAAGTATCATAGTATATTATAGTAGTATATTGGCATATTTTATATGTAGATTTAATCCTTGTATCTGTCCAATTGCTGAGGCCAGTTATTAGTTCCACAGCAGGATAGGTTCATAACACATGACTCTTTATTTCAGGAGTGAGGAACCTCATCCCCATGATAACCTTTTCTCCACTCCCTGGGGACTGCAGTGCTCAAGCCAGCAGCTTGGATTTGATGGCTGCTGGCCTTTTAATTTGTTCTTGTTGTTACTTATGACTTGTGTTTTGAAACTGAGAAACTGTAAAGCGCTGCGGAATATGTTGGCGCTATATAAATAAAGATTATTATTATGATTATTCTTGCTTTGAGAGTGCAAACGCATGCATGCAACATTCACTACTGAACTCTGCAGTGCTTGCAATCAAAGATTATGTGCTAGCCAGTGGCAGCATTAAGATGTACTTTGTGGGTGGAGTAAACATGCAATGTCTTTCCATTCCACCAAAGAAGACAGCAGCATTAGCATTTCCTGTGACATGCATACCGCAACCATGCAGGAGTGGGGTGATGTTTCAGGCTGCAGGCTGGGATGAGGTGTTCCCATGTGCGGTGCACCGTTGCAGAAGTCTGCTGCTGCTGTGCGTGATCGGTGCTGCGGGGAGTGTCCGGCGGTGCTGTGGGTGTCTCCAGTGCTATGGGGAGTGTAGCGCTGAGATCTCATGTCTTGAGATCTTGGTGCCAAGATCTCCATCTGCGCATGCGCCGCCCCACCCCCCGGTGGTCGTTTTGCCGGAGTCCACCGCATAGGAAATCATTGGGCACTGGCCTTTCACAAAATGTTGGAAAAGCCCCCACAGCACCGAAGATACCTGCAGCAGCCCTGGACACCCTCGCAACATTGCCGAACACCAGTACAGCACTACTGGGCATCCACAGCGCCGCCGGACACCCCGTCATCCCAGCCTGTGACCTGCAGCAATGGTACTGGTAAGGTATATCCGCATTAAATTTTGGGGACAAAAGTGTGTCTTATAATCCAAAAAATATGGTATATATTGCAGCCAAATGTCTCCTGTGATATTTATACCGCAGCTCCCATATCTCCTCCTGTCATATACAGTATATACCGCAGCCCTATGTCTACTTAAGCAATGTATGTACTGCAGCCCCAAGTCTCCTTCTGTGATGTCTATACCGCAGTTTCATATCTCCTGTGATGTATGTGCCGCATCATTTCCTGTGATGTATATAACGTAGCACCAAGTCTCCTATGATGAATATGCCACAGCCTCATGTCTCCTGTGATGTATGTACCGCAACCCCTGTTTCTCCTCCTGTGATGTATATACCACAGCCACATGTCTCTTCCTGTGATGTAAAGTAATAGTTGAAAATGAGGGCACCCCTGAAATTGTTCCAGAAAATGAAGTATTTAGCCCAGAACAACAACAAAAAAACAGAGAAAAAAGGCAAATTAGATATAATTTCACACAAAACACCAAAAATGGGCCTTACAAAAAATTGTTAGCACCTATCTAAAATTGTGGTTAATAACTTTATTTAAGGCAAGTGATGCTCATTCAGACTCACATGTGGCAAGTAACAAATGTGGGGAATGTGAAAATTACAACTGAATCTATGTAAAAAGGGGAGAAGTTGACTCAGTATTTGAATTAGGTGTCTGTGTTGCCACACTAAGCAAGGAGGACAGAAAGAGGAGGAGAGAAGAGTATTATCTGAGGACTTGAGAAACAGAATTGTTGAAAAACATCAATAATTTCAAGGTTTCAAGTCCATCTCCAGAGATATTGATATTCCATTGTCCACAGTGCATAGCATAATCAGGAAGTTTACACCCAATGGTACCATAAATAATGTCCCTGGAAGTGGACGGCAGAGAAAAATTAATGAAAAATTGCAATGCAGGATAGTCCAGATGGTGAATAAGCAGCCCCAATCAAATTCCAAAGAACTTCAAGTGGTCCTGCAGACTCTGGGTGCATCAATATCAGTGCAAGCTATCCATCAACATTTGAACGAAATGAAATGCTATGGCAGGAGACTCAGGAGGTCCCCACTGCTGACACAGAGACATAAAAAAAGCTAGTTTGCAGCTTGGCAAAATATTGTCACGGACTGACTGGCCGAGTGTGACACGACCCAGGGATTGGTTGGTCACCAAAAAATTAAGTGACTCAATGCCGATGGAATAGGGGACAGGAAGGCCCTGACAATAGGAACCAGGAATGGTCATCTCCTGAGCTCCAAACTGAGCCTGTCTCTGCTATCATCTAATTCCCTATGCAGGTCCTTACCCCTGCCGACGTCAGGATACCTCGTCCCTAAACTGTCACCTTAAAGTGCCATTGCTAATGCACTGGTCGGCTCAGGATGCTAGCCTAGCAACTACAGCTAAAAAGCACAAGGGGAGGGGAACAGACACAAAAGGGACAAGGTAACAAAAACACAGCACTTAGCTTATCTGCACCGCTGCAAACTCCACACCACAGATAGCACAGCAACAGGACTCCAATACACCAGACTTGGCTGAACACCAGAGATCTGCTTCTGCTTGGTCGGTATCCAGAAAGGACTTGTATCACCAACAGTCAGCTGATGCATCAGGTAACCTTTTAAAGGATGGTGGGAGTGGTCACCACCTGCATCAGCAAACCCAGCAGCAATGCAATTACACCAGCAGGCCACCGGGGAAAAAAACTGACATTAACCCCGATGCCCTAAAAGAAAAAAGTTTTAATATGAAAATCGAGATCTGCCAAAGATCCAAAAATGGATTGTGACAAATATACGTAAATCAAAATCCTTTTGAGAAAGCATCTTGTGGAAATTTGAGACTGATAGGGCTTTTTGGTAACACATCATTCCTACAGTCAAATATGTTAGCGGTTCAAAGATGTTTTGAGGTAGTTTTGCTGCCTCTGGCACTGGGTGTCTTTACTGTGTGCAAGGCATAATGAAACCTGAAGATTACCAAAGGATTTTGGGTTGCAATGTAGTCCCCAGTGTCAGAAAACTGAATTTGCGTCCTAGGTCATGGGTATATCAGCAGGACAATGACCCTAAACATACTTCAAGAAGAATCCAGAAAGGGAAGGAAACAAAGCACTGGCAAGTTCTGAAGTGGCCAGCAATGAGTCCGGATCTAAATCCCATTGAACACCTGTGGAGAGATTTTAAAATTGATGTTGGAGAAGGCACCTTTCAAAAATGAGACCTGGAGCAGTTTGCAAAAGAAGAGTGGCCCAAAATTCCAGTTGAGAGGTGTAAGAAGCTCGATGATGGTTACAGGAAGCAATTGATAGTTGATTGCAGTTATTCATTCCAAATAGTATTTAAGGATGCCTACAATTTTGTCCTGCCCATTTTTGGAATTTTGTGTGAAATTAAGTCCAATTTGCCTTTTTTTCTCTGCTTTTTTGTGTTGTTCCAATAAACACAAATTAAATAAACATGTGCATAAAAATGTGTAATTGCAATAATTTTCTGGGAGAAATACTTTTTTCTGAAGCAATTTCAAGGGTGCCAACACTTTGGGCCATGATTGTATATACCACAGCCCCATGTCTCATCTAGTGATATACAGTTAGGTCCATATATATTTGGACAGAGGCAACATTTTTCTAATTTTGATTCTAGATATTACCACAATGAATTTTAAACAAGACAATTCAGATGCAGTTGAAGTTCAGACTTTCAGCTTTCATTTGAGGGTATCCACATTAAAATTGGATGAAGGGTTTAGGAGTTTCAGCTCCTTAACATGTGCCACCCTGTTTTTAAAGGGACCAAAAGTAATTGGACAATTGACTCCAAGGCTATTTCATGGACAGGTGTGGGAAATCCCTTCATTATGTCATTCTCAATTAAGCAGATAAAAGGCCTGGAGTTTATTTGAGGTGTGGTGCTTGCATTTGGAAGATTTTGCTGTGAATGAAACATGCGGTCAAAGGAGCTCTCCATGCAGGTGAAGCAAGCCATCCTTAAGCTGCAAAAACAGAAAAAACCCATCCGAAAAATTGCTACATTAGGAATGGCAAAATCTACAGTTTGGTACATCCTGAGAAAGAAAGAAAGCACTGGTAAAGTCATCAATGCAAAAAGACCTGGCCGCCCACGGAAGACAACAGTGGTGGATGATCGCAGAATAATCTCCATGGTGAAGTGAAACCCGTTCACAACAGCCAACCAAGTGAACAACACTCTCCAGGAGATAGGGGTATCAATATCCAAATCTACCATAAAGAGAAAGAAGTCTGCATGAAAGTAAATACAGAGGGTTCACAGCACGGTGCAAGCCACTCATAAGCATCAAGAATCAAAAGGCTAGACTGGACATTGCTAAAAAACATCTAAAAAAGCCAGCACAGTTCTGGAAGAACATTCTTTGGACAGATGAAACCAAGATCAACCTCTACCAGAATGATGGAAAGAGAAAAGGATGGTGAAGGCGTAGTACAGCTCATGAGCCAAAGCATACCACATCATCTATAAAACACGGCAGAGGCAGTGTGATGGCTTGGGCATGCATGGCTGCCAGTGGCACTGGATCACTAGTGTTCATTGATGAAGTGACACAGGCAGAAGCAGCCGAATGATTTCTGAGGTATTCAGAGCCATACTGTGTGCTCAGATCCAGCCAAATGCAGCCAAACTGATTGGTTGTCATTTCATACTACAGATGGACAATGACCCAAAACATAAAGCCAAAGCAACCCAGGAGTTTATTAAAGCAAAGAAGTGGAATATTCTTGAATGGCCAAGTCAGTCACCTGATCTCAACCCAATTGAGCATGCATTTCACTTGTTAAAGACTAAACTTTAGACAGAATGGTGGGCACTGTACTGGTTAAGGAGAGTGAAACTGACTGCGGTGCCTTTCCCCCCACCCCTTTCTCCCTCCATGGGTTATGGCGTGTTTGTCTGCCCACCCACTTGGTTTGTGGGGTGGGATTTTTGAATTATGGGGCCAATGGGATCAGGAAGGGATTAGCACAGCCCCTTCCTGTGTGTATAAAATCCAGGGTCATAGGCAGCCCTCCCCCGGATATTTGCGGTCCTGGAAGTGCTTGTCTCAAGCACTGTCTGGAGGGAGACATGGCAGACCCTCTTATTGAGGCCCTGAGATTGCATGTGCAGCAAGAAGGTGAGCCCTGGTTTCAGGCTTTAGTTGCGGGGATCAGCGCTCACCTTGCCACCTCGCAGGTAACCGTTCCACCACTCGTGACTGGCCCCGTCGCTGGTCTCTCGCCGACTGACCCGGCCGCTGCTGCAGCGTTGCTTCAGGTACAGCTGGCGGTGAATGGACAGCAAGGAGGTAGGCGGTCCGCACGGCGATCCCACCCTCCTGTGCGCCTCAGACGCTTCACCGGCGTCGGCCGGAGTTTCTCGGCGGCGCTCGGCAAGGTGGAAGTCCCCACCCCCAACTTCCGGCCCTGTGTCCCGGCGCACGAGGCGGTAGCTGCACAGGGTAGCAATTCAATCTGGTCAATCACGGCGCTGTCTCATATTACTAGGCCACACATTCGGTCACCGCAAGCACCCAGTATCGCGGCAGTCACCGGGAGGCAAGTAGGACTGCCTCAGTGGAATATTAACCCCATCGGTTCGGCGGGACCCAACATGGGGGGCAGACAGAGTACTTCATCTGCTGGCTCAGCACAGGAGCCAAGCACTGCTCAACCCACTGTGACCCCGGATGGGGCTCAGAATCAGGTCCCCTCTTCACAGACACGGGCACCTCTTACAGGTGCCGATCAGCCATCACATCCCCTGCTGGGAATTTCACACCGGGCAATATGGGGCTCGCTTCGACCCCCGCACTCCTGTTGTGCAGCCCAATCACAAGGAAATTCGGCCCATAATTTAGCTCTTGCTACTGCAGGAGCTGTTGCAAGCAGGGAGGCCTCAGTGGCTTCTGCTGTGGGTGATTATTCCCAGGGGAGGAGGCAGGACAGGCGTAGACACCGGAGATCCTCTCCCTCTTATTCTTCATCCCCCCAGTCGCACCGTGAGCGCCATGCACCACAGCGGCGTCATAGGAAATGTAAGCATTCAGGCCGTAAAGCCTCATCTCGTAGTCGTTATCGATCTCGGTCCTCAAGGGGTGGCTCTCCATCTTCGGTGTCAGAGGTGTCCAGCGCATCTGTGAGCCCCGAGCATGCCTGCAGTCCTCCTCCTGAACGCTGGGAGTCGAGGGCGCAATCAAGGACTTCCAGCCTGGTTGAGCCGAGCTCACCTCCCGAGGCTACAAGTCACAGCATCAATTTCCAGGCGGCTTATCTGGGAGAAAACAAAAAGCAAAAAACACAAATATCTTTAGCTAAAAAGTAAGAAATAAACTGCAAATAATGCATAAAGGTAATAATAATAATAAGGGTATTTAGTAAACATAATTTTGATCAAAATAATGTACAAGCCATCCCGCAACGTCACGGCAACCCTTGTGGGACAATCCCTACTCTAGTATTTAAACCCTTTTCACTTGCCAAGTGACGTGAATGTGAACAAGGATCGAGCGACTGAACCACTAGTAAAAGCTTAGGCCAGACAGGATGGTTTTCCCAGCTCAGAAAGAGGGCGGTCACACCCATATGTGCACAGAATGCACAATAAAATGAATAAAAAACTGGAGTCTGAACTGAGAAATTAAGTTAATGTGTATGCACAATGTAAGTGCATATTAACACATGACCATTAACCAGAGAAAACAAAAAGCAAAAAATACAAATATCCTAAACTAAAAAGTAAAAAATAAACTGCAAATAATGCATAAAGGTAATAATAATAATAAGGGTATTTAGTAAGTATAATTTTGATCAAAATAATGTTCAAGCCATCCCGCCACGTCACGGCAACCCTTGTGGGACAGTCCCTACTCTAGTATTTAAAACCTTTTCACTTGCCAAGTGACGTGAATGTGAACAAGAATCGAGCAACTGAACCACTAATAAAAGCTTAAGCCAGACAGGATGGTTTTCCCAGCTGAGAAAGAGGGCGGTCACACCCATATATGCACAGAATGGACTGGCTTATCCAGGAGCCAGAGTTCCTCCATTTATGGGAGTCCCTCCTCCATCAGTGGATCCGGGTGAGTGTTCCTTGTTAGGTTTTGAAAACGTGGATAACGCTGCTATTATCTCGGCACTGAGGGTGTTGGTCGGACAATTGCCCTCCACAACTGGTACAGTAAAGGAGAGTAATAAAGTCAATTCCCCGCTAGTGGGGGTACATAAAGACACCATGTTTTGTGGGGTCAGTGCACTAGGGTCACATATAGACGAAGACACTAAAAAGAAAATTTGGAACAGTGATTATATAGATATTTGGTTGTTGATTTCGGTGGATCAGCACACAGTGGACAGGGAAAGGAGACCTGTTGAGAGATTTTCGGATAGAGTGCACCAGAAAGTGGCGAAAACCATGAACAACTGTTTGCAGGCTTTCGCTGTGCTGGGTTGCATTATGGGCCAGAGGCACCCGGGCCATTGCTCGGAGTTGTTTATATACCAGGATATGATTTACAATTCATACAAGGCACATGGAGGGTCAGCTTGGTGACGGTATGACGAGGAATTCAGGAGGCGGTTGGCTCTCCACCTGGAAATTGGTAGGGGGGTAAAAGCGACTGAGGTTTAGTTGTGCCTTATGATGATGCAAAAGCAATATCCTTTTCCAGCAGCGGCTACTGGACAAAGCTCATCAGGCTCCAATTCAGTGGTCGTGCATAAACCCGGTGCCTGTTGGTTGTTTAATGAGGGACACTGTCAATTTTAAGGCCTCTGCAAATTCAGGCATGAATGCTCGGCGTGTGGTGGTTCCCACCCAGCATCTAGGTGTTCCCGTCCAGCAGGAAAGCTGCCAGTTAAGCCGCAGCAAGCTAAAAGGAAGGACACCGGTGAGCGTGGTCGCGATGGGACCATGGTTAGACCTGTACCCTAACAAGGAGGTGGCAGGTCAATTGCGCTTTGGGTTCTCAGATGGGTTTTTCATCCTGTTTAAATTGCATAGTTCTCCTAGTTTTCCGTCGAATTTGAAATCTGCTCGTGAGTACCCAGATGTTCTTCTTGCTAAAATCTAGTAGGAGGTAGCACTTGGTAGGATGGCCAGCCCCTTTTTATTTCCGCCTTTTCAGGATTTCAGAGTGTCACCTTTGGGCGTCGTTCCAAAAAAAGACCCGGGTTCGTTTCGCTTGATTCACCATTTATCGCATCCAAAGGGATTTTCAGTGAATGATGGGATTTTGCCTGAGGATGAGTCAGTGTTTTATGCATCATTTGATAGGGCGGTTGCATTGATCAGAGGTGCGGGAGAAGGGGCCTGGTTGGCGAAGTCTGACATTGATTCAGCCTTTTGTTTGTTGCCAGTGCATCAGATTGTTTTCATCTGTTGGGTTGTCAAGTGGAAGGGGAGTACTACAATGACATGTGCCTCCCCATGGGATGTTCCATCTCTTGTTATTATTTTGTACTTTTTAGCTCCTTTTTGGAGTGGGTGGTGAGATGGGAATCGGGAAGCAGACCTATTACTCACTACTTGGACGATTTCCTTTTTGTTGGCCCTAATAACTCGGATGTGTGTTCCAGGTTGCTTACAATGTTCATGTCTGTTGTGCAAAAATTTGGTGTGCCTTTGTCACCGGAGAAGACCATTGGGCTGGTTCAAACTTTGTCATTTCTAGGCATCGTAATTGATACCGTAGCAATGGTATATCGACTACCCAGTGAGAAGATTCAAAAATTGGTTTAGTTGATTGAGGGTTTCATGTCAGTTCGGAAGGTTACCCTTTTACAGATGCAATCTTTGTTGGGTTTGTTGGTTTTTGCAAGTAGAGTCATGCCGGTGGCAGGGTTTCTTCACGGCGGCTGTCGCTGGCTATAAAAGACGCATCTAGCCCACACCACAGGGTGCGGATCACAAGGGCCATGAAGGCGGATTTGGAGGTGTGGCGTTTGTTTTTGCATACGTTTAGCGGTCACACTTGTTTCATGTTGCCTCATCGCACGGCACAGGACTTGAAGTTATTTACGTCTGATTGGATTTATGGCAGTTTTTGGGAATCGATGGTGTCGGGAGTCTTGGCTAGAGTTTTGGTGCCGATCGGGTTTGGGTCAAGGCAGGACTCTGTGTGAGATTTTCCCGATTGTCGTCTCGATCGAACTATGGGGTGAATTGTGCAATCAGGAAATTCACTTGCAGACTGTTAATTTGTGTGTGTCACGTTGTATTAACCACATGTCATCTAAGTCGTTGCCGGTGTTGAGCCTTCTGCGCAGATTGGCAATTGCTATGTCTGAAGTTCAATATTTGGCTCCGGGCTCAATTAGTGCAGGAGCTTGATAGTACGATGTCTAATTTCTCTATTCATTTTGATTCGCAGGTTTTCACAGATACTTGCCCCAATGCTCTCCCGGAAGTTTTCCTGTGCCCGCCGCTTCTGTGGGATGTGGTCGCTTATCCGTTCCTCAGTGTCCCCGTCTACTTGGCAAGCCATATGGTAAGGCGTGGATGGAATAGTGCCTGTTGGTGAGTCACAGACCAGTTCAGGTTTGCGAGCATTCGAGATTGCAAGTCACGATGGAGTATCTATGTCAGCTGAATAATAAGGGTTTGTTGGGTCCGTCAGCACAGCAGCGTTTGTCGGGTGTTGCCTTTCACTTTCAGTTATTAGGTTGGGCAGATGTTACTAAATCCTTTTTTATAAGGCAGACCATTAAAGGTTGGAGGAGGATTCAGCCCAGTAATGAGTGTCGGCATCCTATTTCATTAGTTCTACTTGGTCGAATCATAGCTATTGCTGAGAAGGTGTGCAGTTCTGCTTTTAAATCGGCTCTCATATCCGCGGCTTTTGGGTTGGCATTTTTCGGGGCTTTAAGGGTCAGTGAATTGGTTCCGCAGTCAAAGTTCAGCTCAGGGTGTGGATTATTATTTGGGGATGTGGTTTTCTTGGAAACAGCGGTTCGGGTTCGGATACGTAAATCGAAAACTGATCCATTGGGTCGGGGTTCTTGGGTGTTGCTGCACGCTTCAAACTCCCCAATGTGCCCGGTCGCTTTGCTTACTGTGTACATGGCTATTAGACAAGGGGGCAGTTTTTTCTTCACACATGCAGATTCTTTGCCTTTAACTAGGTATCAATTCCAGGCCATATTTAATAAATGTTTGACAGGGGTGGGAGTTTTGGCTGGTGAATATCATACTCATTCATTCTGCATTGGGGCTGCTACTGAGGCTGCTAAGGAAGGTCTTCCTGATGCTGAAGTCCAGAGAATAGGGAGGTGGCGATCAGCGTATTTTGCTCGATATATTCGTCCGGATTTGTTATACTAACAATTTATTTTACCCACAGATGCCGTTAGACCGACTGTCTAGTTGCTAGGACATTCATACATTTTATGGGCAGCGCAACGGGTCGAGTGTCGCCCAGGTGGGAGGCACCTGGGATTTTGTGAAGAGGCCTTCATGTGGAGAGGCATCAGGAGCTTGCAATGGCCTCAAGTCTTACCGGAAGTAGTATCAATTGCATGAGGAGCCAAGGGGCCAAAAATATTGGTCCTGCATGCGGGGCGAAATGACCTTTGTTCGTACAAGGTGGCGGAGCTTCTAACCATGATGTGGGCTGATATTGAACGTTTTCATAGCTTTTTTCCAGAATTGGTGCTAGTCTGGTCAGAGATTGTCCCGAGGGCGGTGTGGCAAGGAGCTAGAGATGGAATAGCCGTTGAACGCACCAGGAGGACAATTAACGCTCGTATTTCTAAGTTTGTGCATGAGAGATTTGGGGTGGTCATTAGACACAGACAACTGGAGCGGGATAATGCTGCTTTATTAAGGTCTGATGGGGTGCACTTGAATGATATCGGGCTCAATATCTTCTTATCTGGTCTCTAAGATGGTGTGGAGCAAGCATTGCTAATGATGGGTGGGGGTCGGAATCCTGTTTGAGAAGCAGGATCCTCCGTGGCGGTGAAAGAAGGAATGGCACAAAGTTACGACTTGCTGGCTGTCTTGCCTGCGAATATGGAGCAGGGCATTAGGCGGCGAGCACGTTTTAAGAAAGTTATGTGTCTTCATAGCAGAATAGCCTCTGAAACATTTGCCAGCTTTTGTAAAATCATTCCCCAACCCGACATGAAATGACACATGGATTACATACAGTTAACCATTTCATTTCATGTTTTTTTTAATGTCTATCACTAGTCATTAGATGAGGGTTTGTCTGTAAAATTTAGGAGTTGTAGGTGTTAATTAAAGGGGTTAATTCGTTGTTAAAATTTGTGGGGACTCCCACTGACGTCACTGAGGATACAGGGAGTCCCCTCAATTTTTAACAACGAATTAACCACTTAAATTAACACCTACAACTCCTAAATTTTACAGACAAACCCTCATCTAATGACTAGTGATAGACATATTAAAAAAACATGAAATAAAATGGTTAACTTAATGTAAACCATGTGTCATTTCATGTCGGGTTGGGGAATGATTTTACAAAAGCCGGCAAATGTTTCAGCGGCTATTCTGCTATGAAGAACTGTATGAATTATAAATATATATATATTTATATTCTATGTGTCTATATCTATTCTGTCTTTTCTTTATTTAACTTGTCAGTGTGATTTTACTGTATTGCTAAATGAATTGCCGGCTTTTTGTAAAGGACACCGGTTGCGATTTTATCGCAAGTCACACATCTGGTCCGTTTGTCATCCGATTTTTTATCGCACCCATAGACTTGCATTGGGGAATCCGATCCGAAAATCGGTGACAATCGCAACATGCTGCGATTGTCTCGGTCCGAGGAAACGTTCCGATAAAAAAATCGGGTGATGGGAGCTGCACCATAGAATAACATTTGGACAAATGCAATGCAATTTTTTATCTCATTGCATTCGTTCAATTTATTCGCTAGTGCGACTCCAGCCTTATAGGTATATTTTTGAGTAAAATGTAATTTGCTCTTTTATTCTATAAACTACTGACAACAAGTCTTCGAATTTCCAAGCACTAAATATTGTATTTATTTTCAGTAAAGGAGAAATGGTCAAAATAACAAAAAAATGCAGTGCTTGCAGACCTCAAATAATGCTAAGAAAACAAGTTCATAATCATTTATAAACAACAATACTAATGTTTTAACTCAGGAAGAGTTCAGAAATCAATATTTTGTGGAATAACCATGATTTTTAATCACTGCTTTCTAGCGTCTAGGCATGCTTTCCACCAGTCTTTCACACTGCTTTTCGGTGACCTTATGCCACTCCTGGTACAAAAATGTAAGCAGTTCTTCCTTGTTTGATAAAAAGAGAACACCATATGCACTTCTTGGAGAGTTGCACAAGTAGGGTCCCACACCTTGTGTAAAGTAAGAAAAACTTGGCACTCAACTTCTGAATCCGACGAACGGTGGATACCATGTCACTGCAGGCAGCACGCGCACAATCCTTAGACGTCTATAAAGGCGCTGTACAGCATTGCGTCCACATATATTGCTACTTACCAGCGGCCGCATTTACATGCTGACTGATGAAGGCCACATGATGCCGAAAGATTTTGTTGTTAAATTTGGCTGCATTAAATACAACTGCATCTATTCAGAAGTTGAGTGCCAAGTTTTTCTTACTTCCTTGTTTGATGGCTTGTGATTATCCATCTTCCTCTTAATTACATTCCAGAGGTTTTCAATGGGGTTCAGGTCTGGAGATTGGGCTGGTCATGACAGGGATTTAATGTGGTGGTCTTTCATCTACACATTGATTGACCTAGCTGTGAGGCATAGCATCCTCAGAGTTGGGGAACATTATCTGAGCTGAAGGAATCAACTGTTTTTCCAGGATAACATAGTATGCGGCTTGATTCATACATCCTTCGCAAAGATTAACTTGCCCAATTCCAGCCTTGCTGAAGCATCCCCAGATCATCACCGATCCTCCACCAAATGTCACAGTGGGTGCAAGACACTGTGTATGGTACTCCTCTTCAAGTCTCTATCTAACCATTAGATGACCAGGTGTTGGGCAAAGCTGAAAATTAGACTCATCAGAGGAGATTACCTTACTGCAGCCCTCTATGGTCTAATCCTTATGGTCTTTGTCAAACTTCAGCCTTGCTTTCCTTTGCGTCTCATTGATGAAAGGCTTTTTCTAGCTTTACATGACTTGAGCCCTGCCTCTAGGAGCCTGTTATGAACTGTTCCTGCTGTGTACTTCATCCCAGCTGCCATTTTCCATTCCTTTTGTAGGTCACTTGATGTCATCCTGCGGTTGCTGAGTGACATTCGAATAAGATGACGATCATCCCAGTCAGTGGAGAGTTGTTTTCACCATCTGTTGAATGTAGCTTTGTTGTCCCCAATGTCTGCTCCTTGACCTCGTTGTAATGGACTACTGTCTTAGAAATTTTAAGGATGGAGGCAACATGACGGCCACTGTATCCCTCTGCTAGTAAAGCCAGAATTGAGCTTTCTTTTCCTCACTCAAGACTTTTCTTTTGAACTCCTTTGGCATTTTTAAAAGTTACTGTTACTTTTGGAACATTACTAGCACTTGTTTTGCCATCCAGCTTGTCCTATTGCAAGAGGATTGTGAGTACCACAGCAGGGTTTTATATACTTTTCTTCGTTAAATAAGATTTTGTTCAGGTGATCACCTATTCAGAAGCATATTAAGTAGAATGAGGTGTACTCTGGTTGGAATTCAACTGACACTGGAATTAAATAGCTTTCAGACATGTAGAGAAGCTGATTTTTATAAAACTGTGCAGTGGTCTCTTAATTTTTGCCAGAGCTGTATATTCAACAGTCTCAGTGTCTCCTACTGTATGTGATGTAATCGGCAGTCTTGGTGCCTACTGTATGATGTATATACAGCAGTCTCAGTGTCCCATAAGTTTTGTATACGTCTCTCTGTGTCTCCTATGTGATGTATAAACAAAAGTCTTGGTCTCTCCTATATGATGTTATATGTGATATACACTGTGTGCAGAATTATTAGGCAATTGAGTGTTTTGATCACATCATCCTTTTTATACATGTTGTCCTACTCCAAGCTGTATAGGCTTGAAAGCCAACTGCCAATTATGTAAATCAGGTGATTTGCATCTCTGTAATGAGGAGGGGTGTGGTCTAATGACATCAACACCCTATATAAGGTGTGCTTAATTATTAGGAAACTTCCTTTCCCTTGGCAAAATGGGTCCGAAGAAAGATTTGACGGACTCTGAAAGGTCAAAAATTGTGAGATATCTTGCAGAGGGATGCAGCAGTCTTGAAATTGCCAAACTTTTGAAGCGTGATCACGGAACAATCAAGCGTTTCATGGCAAATAGTCAACAGGGTCGCAAGAAGCGTGTTGATAAAAAATGGCGCAAAATAACTGCCCATGAATTGAGGAAAATCAAGCGTCAAGATGCCATTTGCCACCAGTTTTGCCCTATTTCAGAGCTGCAACGTTACTGGAGTATCAAAAAGCACATGGTGTGCCATACTCGGGGACATGGTCAAGGTAAGGAAGGCTGGAAAACGACCACCTTTCAACAAGAAACATAAGATAAAACATCAAGACTGGGCCAAGAAATATCTTAAGACTAATTTTTCTAAGGTTTTATGAACTGATGAAATGAGAGCGACTCTTGATCGGCCAGATGGATGGGCCCGAGCCAGGATCAGTAAAGGGCAGAGAGCTCCACTCCGACTCAGATGCCAGCAAGGTCGAGGTGGGTTACTGGTATGGGCTAGTATCATCAAAGATGAACTTGTGGGACCTTTTTGGGTTGAGGATGGAGTGAAGCTCAACTCCCAGACCTACTGGCAGTTTCTGGAAGACACCTTCTTCAAGCAGTGGTACAGGAAGAAGTCGGTATCGTTCAAGAAAAACATGATTTTCATGCAGGACAATGCTCCATCACATGCATCCAAATACTCCACAGCGTGCCTGCCCAGTAAAGGTCTAAAAGAAGAAAAATAATGACATGGCCCCCTTGTTCACCTGATCTGAACCCCATAGAGAAACTGTGGTCCCTCATAAAATGTGAGATCTACAGGGAGTGAAAACAGTACACCTCTCGGAACACTGTCTGGGAGGCTGTGGTGGTTGCTGCTGCCCGCATTGTTGATCGTAAACAGATCAAGCAACTGACAGAATCTATGGATGGAAGGAAGGTGAGTGTCATTGTAAAGAAAGGTGGCTATATTGGTCACTGATTTTTTTTGTTTTGTTGTTGAATGTCAGAAATGTTTATTTCTAAATTTTGTGTTGTTATATTGGTTTACCTGGTGAAAATAAACAAGTGAGATGGGTATATCATAGAATCATAGAATCATAGAATCATAGAATCGTAGAGTTGGAAGGGACCTCCTGGGCCATCTGGTCCAACCCCCTGCTCAAAGCAGGATTCGCTAAATCATCCCAGTCAGATGTCTGTCCAGCCTCTGTTTGAAGACTTCCATTGAAGGAGAACTCACCACTTCTCGTGGCAGCCTGTTCCACTCATTGATCACTCTAACTGTCAAAAAGTTTTTTCTAATATCTAATCTGTGTCTCCTCCCATTCAGTTTCATCCCATTGCTTCTAGTCTTTCCTTGTGCAAATGAGAATAAAGTTGATCCTTCTACAATGTGACAGCCCTTTAGATATTTGTAGACAGCAATTAAGTCTCCTCTCAGTCTTCTCTTTTGCAAATATATTTGGTTTTTATTGTTGCCTAATAATTCTGCACAGTAATCGTTACCTGCACAAACAGATATCCTCCTAAGATAGCCAAATCTAAAAGAAACTCACTCCAACTTCCAAAAATATTAAGCTTTGATATCTATGAGTCTTTTGGGTTGATTGAGAACATAGTTGTTATTCAATAATAAATACAATCCTCTCAAATACAACTTGCCTAATAATTCTGCGCACGGTGTATACTGACGAGTTATATAAATGTAACATGAACACTGATGAACTTCCCACTGTGAGGAGACTTGTATTGTAATATATATCTGTATTCGGTGCGATTTACTGCTGTGAGCTCTTTACAAAACTCAGCATCACAAAGAGTTGCCTGTGCTCCAGACCGATGGAAACCTGGAAAAGCAGTTACAAGTAGCAACATCATCCATGCCACCTTACATCACAGTCACAACAAAGAGAAGCAGATACAGCCATCACGTGAGTTAATTAGATGTTTGACCAAATATAAGTAGCAGGGTATTTTTTAAGTTGATAATTTTGTATGACCCCCAAAGGTATAAATATCCAAATGGCCCTTGGCAGAAAAAAGGTTCCTCGCCCTTGCCCTAATTATACCTAATACTGTACTCTTATAATAAACCCATAAGATGCCTTATTGGATTTAATACGAGACTGACATCCTTTCTTTCTTTTGTCTCTCTCTAGCCTTCTGGACTCGACCCTTGTTGTTCCTCTGATTACGTCTCTGAACTCTGATTATGTCATTGTGCCCAGTTCTCTGGAATTGGCTTAACTTGCTCGCCATTCTACCCTCAGCTAACTCAATTGATCAACTTACACTGAGTTTACATGTCAGAGCAACATAAACAACAAAAAATAAAAATGAAAAGATAAAAAATAAATGAATGAATAAATATATTTTGTAAAGGTCCAGGTATTAAATAATAACTGAGACAAAATGAGAAATATTAACTGTTAAAATGATAATGAATGATAATAACAGAAAAATTACATGAAACAAGTGAAGATGATGAAAACTTCTAACATACTAAAAAATATACAAAATTTGTGTTGCTTGCGTTAATAAGAAATGATCTTTGCACAAAACAGAAATAATGCTGGTATTGGTAACTTAGCTGTTACTAAGGTCTCTGAATATCCAATTTCTCAAATTTTCTCAGGTCTGTGCATAAACTGGGCGTTACCTAGGAATAGTAATTCTAGAAACATCAACAAAAATGAATGGTTTTGCATAAGTCTCGTTAGCGATCTGGATGTCATTGAAGCACATTTTTTTGAACTTGGCTGCCTGTCCCTCAGATATGAAATATATTCTATGTGATTATGTAAACTGGAATGCAAAAAAATGTCTTCTCCAATGACAAATCCTTCCCATTTCATTCTAATGAGTAAATATTTCAAATTCAGCATCAGTTCCGAGAATGCTCACTCTGTAACCTTTACATTCATTTTTATTTGAAATATATCTTACCAATCAAGAGCAATGCACCATAGGTAGGCTTTGTACAGTGAATGTAAAAGAAGACCCATTATTCTTAACTAATTAACACCAAAGTGATATATAGAGCCATATGAACAGTGCTTTATAAGAGGAAGTAAAAACATTTATGTTTCTAATAGTTTCCTTTCAATGACCTTAAATATGTTAATTTGTCTTTGATGAAGTGAGACTGTCAAGCAAAACGGTCAACATCCTCATTATTTATGGGATTGCATTTTTCTAGTAACAATCCTTAATCTAGATGAGGCATAACCTTGTCTACAGCAGTCCTCTGCTTAGTACGTCTAAAATAATGTTGATGCTGTTTCACTCTGAATGTCATTATGGTTCAGTTTAAATAGCATCTTATAAATTTGACAATATTTAAGAAAAATTAATTATTGTTATTATTATCACTATTCATCTGATAATGATATTAAATTTTGTATTTTAAAATGAATAATAATAGCAATAATAAAAATTATCTGCAATTAGCAGTAAAACAGTAAATGTCCAATCTACTCTTGGCTTTCCAGGTGTGTAACCAAAATCCCTTTCTGCTCAAATCTATTTTCAGGCACTATGAAGCCACAAAAAGATATAACAAGCTTAAGATTGTGCTGTAAGCACACACTGCAGTGTAATCATTCCAAATCAGACAGCTTCAGCACAATAAAAAGTAATTTTTTTGTTTGAATCTTTATTATGCCTTCCTTGGCTATGCAGTAGTAATCTTTTGATGGGCATGCAAGTGAAATAATTTGTATTTAGGTTGAAGGACCTTGTTAGAACTTTTAGAACTCTAAATAAAATATTAATTCTACAGTTTTACAAATATTGCAGAATGGATGGACTCAAAGACCCCATATCATACAGGCTTACCTTATATTTCGTCATTTTGTGATAAGAAGAGCTTATCCTGCAGCATTATTAGGGCATTTACCTCCCAGAGTACAAGGCAGTGGCACTGATGAAACAAAAGGGATTGGTGAGTATGTATTTTTTGAGCTTACTCAGGTCCTTGGTAAAAAGATTGTTACCGAATGAGAGAAAGGGGTATCATTGTGAAGGAGTCTGGAAAGGTCTGGGTAAAAGTCAGTCTAGTTCCTTTGGTGCATTTATTTTTTTAACTTGCCAAGTCGTACATTCTAAAATTGCCAGTGAGGATGCACCAGGGACAAAATTTGAGCCCCCAGGAATTCCAAGCTCTATGCCACCTCAGAGAGAATGATTCATTCTTGATCAAAGAGGCACATAAAGGGGGAAATGTGGTTCTTTGTCCTGTACTTATGTACTTGGAGGAAGCACATTGGCAGTTGTCAAATTCTCATTTCTATCATAAACTAACTTCAGATCCCACAAACATCTCAGGCAAATTGTTTTTGTTTTTTGGATTAGATTTGTAATTGTGTTATTATCTCGGTCAAGGAGAAAAATTTTCTCTGGGTGGAACATCCTATAGCACCTACATTTTACATACTACCAAAGGTACCTAAGAGCCTAGAGAAACCATTTGGCCCATAGTGTACAGGATAGGCACCCTGTGCGAAAAGGCTAGTACGTACATTGATTACTTTTTACAACCAATAGTAAAATAATTACCATCACATGTCAAAGATATAACTCACTTTATTCAACTTCTACAGGATACTACGTTTCCCCCCAGCTCATTTATGGTCACCTGTGACATGGAGTCTCTTTATTCAAACAATGCGCATATGGATGGTATGTACGCAATTGCATATTCCTAACTGCCCAGCCCTCCTCCTCCAAAACCAACTTCTCCACCATTACAGAAGATCAACTCTCCACTCTACTCTCAAGATCACAACTCACCACCTGTGCACTTGACCTGATCCCATCCCACTTCATCCCTAAACTCACCACAGTCTTCATCCCAACACTAACCCATCTCTTCAACCTATCACTAACAACTGGTGTTTTCCCCTCAAGCTTTTTAACATGCCTCAATCACATCTATCCTCAAAAAGCCCTCTCTTGACCCATCCTCTGTATCTAGCTATTGCTCTATATCACTTCTCCCTATGCCTCAAAACTACTGGAACAACACGTTCATCTTGAGCTGTCCGCCCACCTCTCTTCTTGCTCCCTCTTTGACTGCTTACAAGTTGGCTTTCGGCTGCACGACTCCACTGAAATTGCCCTTACTAAGGTCACCAATGACCTATTAACCGCTAAGGCCAAGTGACTCTACTCTGTCCTCCTCCTCCTGAACCTGTCCTCTGCTTTTGAAACAGTGGACCATTCCTTATTATTACAGACCCTCTCATCTCTTGGCATCACAGACTTGGCCCTATCTTTGATCTCATCATACTTAACAGACTGGACATTCAGCGTCTCCCAGTCGCACAATACCTCCTCACTTCGCTCCCTATCTATCAGAGTCCCGCAAGGTTCAGTCCTAGGGCACCTGCTCTTCTCCATTTACACCTGAAAATGGCTGCGGTGCTCTGTGGTGTGGTGGGATCTGCCGGCGTTTTGTGAAAGCCCGGAGCCCCCCTGCATATCCATTACTGCAATATGGTGGCTTCCGGTGATGTGGCAACTGGAGGTGTCACATGGTCAGATTGAGATCTCGGCAACGAGATCTCAGGTGCCGAGATCTCGTCTCCCGAGATCTCGGGATGAGATCTTGTTGCCGAGATCTCAATCTGAGCATGCGCGGCCCCGGTGACCATCTTCCTGGAGGCCACTTCATCGCAACAATGGATATGTGGGGTGCTCTGAGCTTTCACAATATGCCAGTAGAGCCCCCCGACACACAGAGCACCGCAGCCATTTTCACCCACAGCAGCGTACATCGGAACACCCTGTCATCCCAGCCTGCAGCAACGCACCACTCTTGCCTTCTCCAGCAGTGACCCTGGGACCCTGCTCCACTGCAGTCAGTAAGGTATATCCGCATTATAAGATGCACCCCATTTTCCCCAAAAATTTTTGGGGAAAAAGTGCGTATTATAATACGAAAAATATGGTAACATATTATATTATTCCAGTATGTCCCATTTGTGATTAGGT
Source organism: Dendrobates tinctorius (assembly GCF_039654945.1). Lineage (NCBI taxonomy): Eukaryota > Metazoa > Chordata > Amphibia > Anura > Dendrobatidae > Dendrobates > Dendrobates tinctorius. Next base: position 21,782,433 of record NW_027361671.1, read on the forward strand.
CTTTAATTTATTCTTTGATCTATTAGCTAAAATCTAGTTTGCTCGTGGGACAACCCCTTTAAGTTTGTTTCCATAAGAAAAGGTTCATTGTTGTATTTGATAATAAGGAAAAACATCCTCTATTGCTGACATTATTTTAATAAATATCAAGGTTGGCCCATGACTTTGTCCAAGTTTTTCGACCCTCTATGTATTTGAGTTTAACATGCTTGAGGATAGGCAAGATTGTAAAAGTTGTGGAACATTTCAATCATCGAATAATCTGTAATTTTGCTTTTTGGGAGGGGGGCTGTGTAAGCTGCCAACCTGGGGAGGAGTGGTGATTAGCAAATAGGTGTGAAGTCAGACCAACCGCAACATGAATTTTATGTTGGTTTCTTCCAGAAGGTGAGAAGCTAATGAGAGATGCCATGGGGGTTGGTCTGTCTCCACACAGAATTTTCTCATCCATTACTCCTTATCACCATTTGAACCACTTCTTTTATATATGTACTAGCTGAAGAGCCCGGCGTTGCATGGGCATAGTAACCAACTGTGGTTAGTTATAACAAATTATAATGATTATATTGCACATAAAAACATTTCACATCATATATTCAACACTACAGATTTGCAACACAAATTAACTAAATGATTACCCAAGTATTGATAGTATTTCATTTTCAACTCATTCAAGAGCCTTTTTATAAACATGTTTGGTTTTTCCTTTCGGTGCAAAGACGAACAGATTTTTGGCAGTTCTAACTCTTGAACAGATCACATAAAGTTGACCATGAGAAAAGCATGGAGATTGCAAGTCAATCACTACTACTTAAATCAATCCCTACTACTTTCAAGGACTGTCCCTGAGCATTGTTAATAGACATTGCAAATGGCAGCTGAACTGGAAACTGGAGGAGTTTAAAATCAAAAAACAAATCAGATGGAATGAGTGGAATTCTTGGAATGAAAATATCCTCTCCTTTGGCACATCCTGTTTCTGAGCCGTGTATCTAACCTTATCCTGTGTGATAATGTCTGCTGAGCTGTGTACCTAATCCTCTCCTGTGTGATACTTTCTGCTGAGCTGTGCATCTAATCCTATCGTGTGTTACTGACTGCTGAGCCATGTATCTAACCCTATCCTGTGTGATACTGACTGCTGAGCCATATACCTAATCCTATCATGTGTGTTACTGACTGTTCAGCCATGTATCTAATCCTATCCTGTGTGATACTGACTGCTAAGCTGTGTATCTAATCCTATCCTGTGTGATACTGACTGCTGAGCAATGTATCTAATACTATTCTGTGTGATAATGTGTGCTGAGCATCTAATCCTATCCTGTGTGATACTGTCTGCTGAGCCGTGTATCTATTCCTATCCTGTGTGATACTGGCTGCTGAGCTGTGTATCTAATCTTATCCTGTGTGATACAGAATGTTGAGCTGTGTATCTAATCCTATCCTGTGTGATACTGGCTGCTGAGCTGTGTATCTAATCCTATTCTGTGAGATACTGACTGCTGATCTGTGTATCTAATCCTTTCCTGTGTGATGTTGACTGCTGAGCCGTGTATCTATTCCTATCCTGTGTAATACTGGGCTCCCCCTCCAGTCTGTGTCAGAGTGTGGTCTGTGTTGGCATGGTAATAAATTGTGTTATTTCCAGCTTTAAAGAAGGACGATAACACCATAGAAATGATAAGAATAATAGGCCTCAGTTACCACAACTGTCTACAAAGAAAACTGTTTCTTATAGCAACCAATCACAGCTCATTTTTCATCTTTTAAACAGCTCTGGGACAGCGTGGTGAGTTTTGAGTGGCGACTTTTGTGTTTCAACTTTTATGTGGAAAGGTTGGTGCATGTGTGGTGAAATGTGTGCTGAGGGTGGTATATGTGTTGAAGCACGTGGTAGTGTGTGGTGCATTTTGTGTGTGTTTTCATATCCCCGTGTATGGTGAGTATTCCATGTCAGGGCCCCACCTTAGTAACTGTACGGTATATACTCTTTGGCGCCATCGCTCTCATTCTTTAATTCCCCCTTGTTCACATCTGGCAGCTGTCAATTTGCCTCCAACACTTTTCCTTTCACTTTTTTCCCATTATGTAGATAGGGGCAAAATTGTTTGGTGAATTGGAACTTGCGGAGTTAAAATTTCGCCTCACAACTTAGCTTATAACGCTCTCGGGGTCCAGACATGTGACTGTGCAAAATTTTGTGGCTGTAGCTACGACGGTGCAGATGCCAATCCTGGACAGACATACATACTGTACATACATACACTTTTTCCCCATTATGCACCTAGGGGCAAAATTGTTTGGTGAATTGGAACGCGCTGGGTTAAAATTTCACCTCACAACATAACCTATGACTCTCTCGGGGTCCAGACGTGTGACTGTGCAAATTTTGTGGCTGTAGCTGCAACGGTGCTGATGTCAATCCCGGACATACACACATACAAACATACACACACACACATTGAGCTTTATATATTAGATTTATTATATTGTTCACTATTGTTCTATCAAATGTTTGGCAACATAGCACTATGAGTATATGAAATGGTGTAGGAATATAGCGTTGTACATTGTAGATTTGTTAGCTGATTTGGGTCATATGTAGGGGTACAGACCTTTTTGTGCTACATTCTTTTTTTTAGTAGATGTTTATAACGATGTCTTTTGATGATTTTTTATAAAAAACCCTATAGATGTTTATTTTTGAACTTAAATAATATGCATGAGTTCTAGGAGGTAATGTTTCCAAAAATATGCATGAGTTCTAGGAGGTAATGTTTCCAAAAATATATCTATATATTCTTTTAAATATTGAAAAAATGATAATTTGAGAATGTGCAAAAACATCATAAAAGCAAAAATATATATAATTTTTTCAGATACTTTTTTTATTTATTTGTTTTGTATTTTTCTCTTTTTCTAAATTGAAAATTCAATATGGCTTAAGACTCAAGACTGAAACAACAAGGATTAAAGTTAAAAGTGTCAGATTACATTTTTAAAGGATTTGTATCTCATTCGTGGAGATTATTTATTCCCTAAAGTATATGGAAAATAAATGGAACCTAAGAGTGGGACATCCTTACTTGGAAAATGAATGATTGAAATTTTATCATAAAAGAGAAAAGTGAAACATACAATGTCTAAGACTGGGAGTCCATTGTCCCAGCAGAGAAAATGGCTTAATTTTCCATCATTTAATGAAATATCTTCAATGAATGGGCATGGAACAGTTCACATATATGTAAGAGGTCACTAGAAGCTTGGTCAATCCCCTCGTGACATAGGACCTAGACAGCTCTCTGAATGCCTCAGGCATAAAGAAGCTGGTCATCCCTCCGGTGACTATAGACTGGTCACAAGTCTGCATGTGCCTTAGGCATCATATATTAGATTGGAAGCTTCAAGGTGTAGATATTCCCTGTGAATGAATAATTCCACATACTGATCTGCTTAGCCTGTCACAGATATATAAAGACATAACAGTCATCATCTCAGTCTCCAAGGCTTTTAATCCTACTTGACAAATTGTTCATAATTATTAAATAACAAAAAAAAGCTCTCCACAGGATTATTTTTTTCATTCAGTGATTTCATTATAAAAGACGGCTATTTTTCATAAAATTTTAAAAATGAGGAAGACTTTGGGTCATAGGCAGAATGATTCCCACCAATTATCAATGATAAGTTAAATGCAATCATAAATTGTGAGGACTCATTGAGTGTGATAATTGAGCAGTTTTTGTAGACGTTAACAATTTTTGGCATGTGTGAAAAGAAAAGAAAATTTAGACTTCTAGGTAAAGGGTTAATATATGGGAAAAGTCTAAAATAATACATCTATCTTCAAGAAAGACTGTTTATTTTTCTGGAGAACTTTCTGTTGATTAATCAGAAAATTGAGTTAAAAATGCCCCACGTAATGCTTCATTATCGTTGTGGTAGAGCTTTATTAGAATTATTTAGCTGATATAAAACAATTTGAGGAAAACTTTTTGGAGGGGCAGTCTCAGAAAAAGGGATAACAACAATACAAATTATTTAGCAATGTTTGCAAAAAGCTAAAAAGGGACTAAAAAATGAGAAGGAAAACAAAAATTGTAGGGTTTAATTTCACCACACTTTTAAGACTGAGCAAAAGAAAGAGCTTGTTATAAAATGAAGAAAAAACACCAAAAGTAATGATACCCGAACTATACAGTCACCTTACTCCTGAGAAAGATGAAATGACATCACTTACAGTAAGATGAAATGTCATTCATCAGTCATGACACTACAGGGAATCATTGGCCTCAGCGTTCAGAAGAATTGGGAAGTCATCACTTCCAAGTCCCGATGCAGCCCACTTCTTTGGTGGTGTTGGATGAACTAAACAAGTCGAATGTTAAATAGTGCTTCTTTATTTTATAATGGCCCCTTTCCACTGGCCAGTTGTGAAGAAGCATTTCCATGGGATTTTAGCTTATGCAATGCATATTGCATATGTGCAAATTAAATCTACTGCAAACCTCAACCATATTTTTTGATGTTGCTTATTTTTAGTTAATTTTTGTAATATTCTAGCATGGCTTGGCTTCTGTGCCTACTTTTTTTGTCTTAGATACTAGTTCTCCTATCAGAGACGGATCAGGAAAGAATGGAAGTTTTATGGCAAGGCGTCCTGGGAAAGTATGTCATTTACCGCTGCTAAAAGGAAGTTAACTGTCTCTCTAATGCCTTATTCTAATTTTTCTCTCCTCCTCCATAATCACTTGAGCTTATACCTAGATTCTAATAAAATTTTTGGCATGGTTCCCAGCATCATGTTCCCACATGCTTTATGCATCCATTAGCCCTCTGTGTCTGTACTGTTACACACTTAACATTATGGCTGGTCCATACAATCAGAGCAACTGTTACCACCCACCTTTCGTGTCTACCTCTTTCCTGATAGACTGTAAGCTTGCGAGCAGGGCCCTCACTCCTCTTGTTATTTGTTATAATCTACTGTATGTGATTATTGTTATGCTGTAATGTCTATTGTCTGTACAAATCCCCTCTGAAATGTAAAGTGCTGCGAAATATGTCGGCGCTATAAAAATATAATTTATTATTATTATTATTCTAATTGTCCACAAATCCCCAAAGTGCCTAAATAATTTCCAGTTTTCCATAACGATAATTTATCTTTATCTAGATCTATGATTGACTAATAGCGTTTAGTCTGACAGTAGCATATTTTACATCACTGATGTAAAAGTCTAGTCACATTGGTCACTTTTCCCAGGGAGCTCACTATCATTTATTCTTACCTTATGTTAGTTCACACACGTTTTCATACAAAGGGAATCATGCACAATAATATGTTCCTTGAGCTTAGCAAAATACACAGATATTAGTACACAGAACCAAAATTAAAAAGCAAGAACTGCTCCCAGGCTAAGTACGGTAAACACTATAACTATAGTGTAAAAAGTTATTTCTGTCACTCACCTGTATGAAGGGGATATTGAAACATAGTGAACACCAGCCATTACACCTAGACACCATAGTTGCTCTCAATCCTAAAATGGGTATCAGGATTGGAAAGAGGATTGTATACAAGCAGGATTCATACAAATGTTAAGCTGGGAAAACAGCAACCATTAATAAGTGCAAAGAAAAGAAAAAAAGCTGTATGAGGGTTATACTAGCACACATCAGTACCATAGGAACCAAAGGTAAAATATATAACCAGCGTCGGACTGGAACTCCTTGGGCCCTCCAGAGAAAATCATTCTTGGGGCCCACTATGTAGATACATAGAAATAAATACAAGTCCACCAATTGTGTGGTAAAACACGCTAATATCAGGGTATAATATAAGGTAGTACACATCTGCATTATGTAGCAGGGGTTGGGGTAGCCCTCTCATAGAATATAAAGCAGCCCTTTCATAGAATATAATGTAGCCTCCCTCATGGAAAGTAATGCAGCCCCCCCCATAGAATATAATGCAACCCGCTCATAGAATAAAATGCAGCCCCCCTCATAGGGTATAATACAGCACCCCACAAAATATAATGCAACCTCCTCATAAGGTATAATGCAGCCCCTTCACAGAATATAATGTAGCCCCCTCAGAGTATAATGCAACCCCCTCATAAGGCAGCCCCCCATAGAATATACTGTAGCCCACTCATAGGGCATAATGCAGCTCCCCTCATATAGTATGATGTAGCCCCCTGAGAGAATAATGCAGCTCCCACACAGAATATAATGCAGCCCCCCTCATAAAGTATAATGCAACCCCTTCACAGAATATAATGTAGCCTCTTCAGAGTATAATGCAACCCCCTCATAAGGCAGCCCCCCATAGAATATACTGTAGCCCCCTCATAGGGAAAAATGCAGCTCCCCTCATATAGTATGATGTAGCACCCTGAGAGAATAATGCAGCTCCCACACAGAATATAATGCAGCCCCCCCCACAGAATATAATGTAGCCCCCTCATGGTGTATAATGAAGCCCCCCTCAAAGAGTATAATGCAGCCCCCCTCCACCTCCATCATTGCCTTCTCATCCACCACCTCCATCATTGCCCATTCCACCACCTCTATCATTGCCTCTTCCCCACCACCATTGTCCTTTCCACCATTACCATCATTGTTCTTTACACCACAACCATCTTTGCTTTCTCCCCCACCACCCCATCATTGCCCATTCCAACACCTCCGTCATTACCTCCCCCTCACCACCATCATCATTGTCCTTTCCACCAACACCATCATTGCCTTCTCCCCCACCAGCCCATTATTGCCCATTCCACCACCTTCATCATTGCTTCCTCCCCAACCACCCCATCGTCCTTTCCACCACCAACATTGCCTTCTCCCCTACCACCCCATCACTGCTCTCTCAATCACCCAAATCATTGCCAATCTCCAATACACACACACACAGAACCACACACAGACAGCACTGCACCACTCTCTCACACACAAAAAGCACAGCACCGCACGACATACACACACACACAAAAAAAACACAGCACCGCACCACATACACACACACATGCATGCAGGCAGGCATGCAGACACACACAGCACCCACTCACCTCTCCACACGTTCCCTGCAGCCACAGAACATCCCGGCAGCTTCCTCTCTGAACATCCACACTGAATGATGATGTCATCCAGCCGTGCTGTGTCAGAAAGGAAGTGCCGGTAAGGCAGGCAGTAAGCAAGACGGCATCGGATCCCTGCAGCTCTGCTCCGGTCCCAAGCTGCAGGGATCACAATCAGGGTTCGCAGCCCTTTAGGGGCCAACCTCGGGGGCCCCGATCCAGCAGCAATGGCTTCACATATGGGCAGTGTTAGCCTCAGCTCATGGCTAACACTGCCCGCTATTAAAGTGAAATGGTATTCACTCCTCTCCATGTCCATGGGGGCTTGGGGAAGCGTCAATATTCATCTCTCTTTAGCAGCGGGGACAGGTTCCTTTCTCCAGCTGCTGCTCCGCTGGCACCATGAGGGCCCCCCTTGACTCAGGGGCCCCACAGCAGCTGGGTGTGCTGCTATTAGTGACACGCCACTGGCTGGGGACCCCTGGAGCAGTGGGGGCCCTAGGCAGCTGCTGGCTAATATGCCAGCAGGTGTCAGTGCCTGGGCCCACCAGAAAATCCTCTGGTTCTCCAGTGGGCCAGTGTGACCCTGTACATGACGAACCCCATTACTTGGGAGTCTGTAGATATAAAAGTCATGAAACTTTGTAAAATTACTTTATTAGGTGAGTTGTTTTCATTCCTGTAAAAATATTGCATATTCTGTAATTGGCTTCTACATTCCTGCTTTTCCACAGTCTATTTGCCCGCCTTCAGATGCATTGATATCACAACATACTCTTTTGGAGAACAGATGCTGGTGGTGGTAGGTTCAGCAGCTGTCTCCTCTGCGTGTTGTGCTTATTGAATCAATGTCCTGCAGCAGGCTTGACCAAACCTCACTGCCCCCCCCATAAAGTATACTGTAATGGAAGCACTGGATTTACTTCCACACTCTGTTCTCATTATTTCTCCCTCCACCACCTTCAACTCAATGCTTCCATGTGTATAGGGGGCAGTGAATGACTGCTTATTGAAACACATTAAAGACATTGGGGTTGATGTATCAAAGTGGAAAATAGAGATGGTTAGCCCTCGACCAAATGTTGTGGATATACGGTGCGAATGAAAAGGGAACCAGTGGTCCCACTATCATAAGTCCAATGTAGAGTCACTGCACACGTGGATTTTTGCAAAAGTGAAATATTTTTATTAAAAGTTTATTTATGAAGAAGCGACAACTTTTTGACGTTTCGGCCTCACAACGGCCTTAATCATATGGTCGCTGCAAAAAATAAAATATATACAGTCAAAATTGAAGACATATATGCACAATAAAAACAAGACATAAAAACAGATTGTAGAATAAGTATCTCATAGAAGTACATAATAAGAGTTACATGCCGAATGATCCGTTAAAGAATATGGAGACATGTATAAGACAGGAGTTTAGGAGAAGGAAGGCATGGCGGTAGACAAAAAATGACTATATAGAAGAAATATTGTAATCATACCCATTTTAGAGAAGAGAGGTTGTAGTCACCGGGTGAATAATTTCACTGTTGAGAAATGTTTTGAGAGTCAATGGATTATCCTGTAGGTGGAAGTTGAATGGAGATATAGTTAGGTCTACGGTTTATGGTGTCGAAAACATATATGTAATCTCAATATCAGAATAAATCGAATATTATCAAAACCGTAAACACAGCGTGGTGTGATTAATATAGTATACTTTATAGTCATGGGGATAGTAAAGTATGGTCTGTGGTGATTGTTGAAATAACTCAAAAATCTAATAAATAGGGCAATGAGAACATGGAGGTGGCTGGATATATATGGGGAAGTAGGATACCTTTATGATAGGTAGTTTTAATTCTTGAAGATCCACATTAATGGTAATGTGCCCAGAGAGAGTTGCCTTGAAGGAAAATCATTTATATGTAATAATAGGTCAAAAAAGATGATTACATTGGAAATGCTTGACTAAATATAAAAACTAAAATATGAGAAATCAGAAGAAATTTTTGATACCTTTATGGCAAGTGATTCCAGAGGATCCACAGTTAAGTAAGTGAGTCCAAAATAAATTGCCTTTAGAGAAAAAAAATTCTTTTTTTATAAAAAGGTTTTTTAAAAATAAAGGGCATTCAAAAAGAAAATATATTGGTGGTACAGTGGTAGTTACATGGAGGTTCATGCTGTGTTACTTACAATCATTGGTGGCAGTGGTAGATGCAGGCAACGCCGTGCCTGTGCAGTGAATGAGCGCTATGCCTAAGTCAGCGCTCTTATCAAATGCCTGGCCGGTCACATGACCGGAAATGACATCAGACGCCGGCGCCTGCGCTGTTGGATGAGGTGTTTGTCACCCCATGTGGGGAAACCACCAACAAAATGGCGCAGTAGCGCTTGTGGGAGGATTTTTCAACAGAAAGGAATGCTGAGGGGCAGGAATAATGTGGTGTTAGTATCGCTATATGCAAATATAGCAGAAGAAGATGAAGGCTCCATATCTAAATACTTTAAAGGAAACACATCATAATAAAGCATTGAAAATAGAACAATAACAGTGATAGCGATCCATTGTATATTATACATGATTACTAAAGATGACATTTCTCTATTGTAGGAGTCCAAATTGAAAGGAAATAAAGGAAAAGGAAAAAGGAGAAAACAGATGATATTTTATTTTGAGAGAAAAAAAAGGGGGAAAGGGGGAAGAGAAAGAAAGAGGGAAACAAAGGGAAAAAGGAAAAAAAAGGAGAAGAAAGGGGGGGAGGAAATGAATGTAGTTTGACTTGTTTGAAATAGAGATAATGGTAAACTTAAAAATTGGGAAAAAAAGGGGAAAAAAATAAATGTAAAAGTGTATTCACAAGGAGAAGAAAAATAATAAAAAGTTGTAGAAAATGGGAAAAAAATGAAAAATGAAAAATAAAAAACAGAAGATAATTGAATAGTAAATAATAAAAGAAAAAGAAAAAATTGAAAACAGAGGAAAAAAAATTAGAGAAAAAAAGGGGAAAAAAGGAAAAAATTGGCAAAAAGGGGGGGGAAAAATAAAATTAGAGTTATTTTTCTATATGTCTTACCTCCATGAAAGATGTCAAAATAGACTCATGAAGGCGAACAATCAGTGGGTCATACAATTAAGACACGGGAACGTCCCAGTCCTCTTATGCCCTGTTAATGTGCGTTGGGTTGTCTGATTCAAAGGTCCTATGTTTGCCCTGACCAATTTGTCTCTAATGTTTTGAGGCCTTCTTAGACACATTAAAGGTGGGGATTTGAAAATCTCAATTCTTGCATAAGCTTTAGTGAGTAGGGGCCAATGTTTATGGATTAAATTGTGGACTCTCTGCATAGAAGGGTGATGGTTGTGGACAAATGGTAGTCTCGGTGGTTTTGGTATGGTATGAGTAGTACTGTTAGGTTCCATGAGTGCTTTGGTCATTTCTGAAGACAGAAGTGTGGAGGGATAATGTCTTGTTTCGAATATCTTAGACATCTCCTGCAGTCTTAGATCTCTAGTGGAGGGATTTGACACAATTCTAGTGACTCTCTTAAACTGTGACCGAGGGAGACTGTTCCGGGTGGATTTAGGGTGACAACTGTCATACAGAATAAGATTATTACAATCAGTAGGTTTGGTATAGATATCAGAGGTAAGTTTACCCTTTGAATCCTTGTGGATTGTGGTGTCCAGGAAGTTAATGGATTCTAAATTGTGTGAGATTGTGAATGTTAATTCCTGTCTGATGTTATTGATTGTATTATGGAATGTGGATAGACTGGTAGAGTCTCATAGCGGTCCCGCATACTTGAACAAAATAGTCATTCTCAAACAGAAAAAAGTTTTTGCGTAAAACTAGATTCAATATGTCCAAACATAATTCCTGTATACCTAGGTCAATCCCGGCTTGGTTTAGTGTCAATGAAACTGCATCAATTTCTTTGTCGTGTACAATCAATGTATATAGGCTGTTTATGTCAAATGTGCAGAGGATACTGTTCGGGGAAATACAATCGATAATACGAATTTTATTTAGAAAATCGCCTGGATCCAAAATGAAAGATTTGGTAATGTGAGTGTATGGAGTTAATAATTTTTCTAAGAAAATGGATAAGGGATTAACAATTGAGTCTGTTGAGGCGAAAATGGGGCATCCAGGTGGATTATGTAAATCCTTTTGGATTTTTGGAAGAATGTACAAGACTGGGATTACTGGGTGAGAATTGGTTAAAAATGTTTTGGTTTTTGTATCAATGGTCCTGAGTTCTATATGTTTATTGAGGATACAGTCGATTTTTTTCCGTATATAATGGGTGGGATCACTTTGAATTTTTTTGTAAGTGTTGGTGTCTGAGAGCTGTCTCCTAATCTCAGTCACGTATTGATTTTTGTTCATTACAACAATAGAGCCCCCTTTGTCTGCTGGTTTAATGATAATGTTGGGATTTTCTTTTAGGGATGTTATTGCTTGTTTTTCTGCTGACGGTAAATTATGGCGGACAGGAAGTAGGCCTAGACGTTGTTCATGTATGGTTCGTTTGATATCTCTGTCAAGTAAGTTCACGAAGGTCTCAACGGCATGGTTAGTTCTGGGTGGCATGAAACTACTAGGATTACGCAATCCTAAGGAATCTATGGAAATGGAAGGGTTAATATCACGACTCAGGGCTATACCTGCGATGTTGGTCGTTCGTGGTGGTGCGTCCTCAAAATGTACCTTAAGTCTAATGTTCCGATAAAACTGTTGTAGGTCTTTTTGTAACTGAAAGGAGTCCCATCTGGGTGTTGGGCAAAATGAAAGGCCTAGATTGAGTACTTTGAGTTCTAGGGGAGAAAGAGAATAGTCAGAAATGTTAACGACTAGATTTGGACTCCGACCTGTTGTGATCGGAGTATCATCTGACAACTCTGTTCTCCTCCTCCTCGACCGCCTTGTTGGCCTGTTCTTTGTCCTAAAAAAGGAACTCTTGGAAGGGATGTTCCACCACCATCGCTCCCGGAGCCCGGTGAAGAACCTCCCACAGGAGAGGATCCCCCAGAGGCTGTGTATCCCCCCGGTTGGTGACGGTTTCTCGACCGGAAGCGTCTTGGTGCTGTATCTTCCCATCTATAGACCCTGTTGTTCAGATAGTCTTCAGTATCACGTTGGAACTTAGACCTTTTTCTTTCCTCTAAGGTTTTCTGTTGTATAAGTAGAGCAGCGTCCACTTTATTTTTTAAAGTATTGAATTCAGTGCTGTTGAGCGTTGAGGATAATTGAGTCTCTATGGTAGTTATTTTGTCCTCAGTTTCCTTGATAGCTTCTTGAAGATATTCGATTGTGAGTAGTATTATATCAAAAGAGCATTTATTCAGAATTTTCTGAAAAGTGGCACAATACTTCGGGTTATCTGCAAAAAGGGTAGGTTTCAGATGACTACGGAGACAATGCACAATGTAGATCGTAAGCTATGAGTCTCTTTCTTTCCTTTTCCCAGTCTCTAGTCTTGATGTCTCTGCTGGGAATATGGAGAAAATCTGTACCAGATCTGATTTTGGATTAGATTGTTGATCCTAGGGCATCATCATACATATAGGTTTCAGACGTCATGGATACTGGGTCGGTGCTGATAACCAAAAATCAAATATAACGGATAATAGAGATGGTTAGCACTCGACCAAATGTTGTGGATATACGGTGCTAGTGAAAAGGGAACCAGTGGTCCCACTATCATAAGTCCAATGTAGAGTCACTGCATACGTGGATTTTTGCAAAAGTGAAATATTTTTATTTTTATTAAACGGTGAAGAAGCGACAACTTTTTGACGTTTAGGCCTCACAAAATGAACAGTTTCAAAAATGTAGCGACTTTTAGTATTTTATCATTAGTCTTGTTTTACTCAGGCAAAATGGATGGACCTGGGGTACAATGGGAGGTGTGGTAACATCCGTCCATCAGATTAATCAAACATGCCAGAGTTTTGTGTGCCAGAAATGCAACTCCAGTCATCAACTAAAGTAACAATTTTGGTGCAGCACATGTAGATGCATGCCACTTAACAGATGTGTTGAATTCATTAAGTGGCATGCTTCTATTTCAATGAGACTGGTATAGTATGATTGCACATTATGCTTGTCTTGATGTATGGGCACCATAATTCTGGAGTATAAAGAGATAGTGCTTTGGGTTAAACCAACCACACAGCAATGTGATGGAACTACTGGCTCAGCTCACTAACTGTGGGGATAAGCAGCTGTAGGAGATTGTATAATAAGCAGAATGCTCTAAGGAAGACACGTGCTGACCCAGTGTTGTACCTCCCATTGCGGCAGACCACACAGATGCTATGGGACCTGTTGGCTGGGGGGGCCTAGGACTGAGTGGCATCACCCCCCATCTCTCTGCTTCTCTAGGGGTGATACTTACATTCATACAATCATACATACATACTGTGTGTGGTCTCATACTATATACAAGTGGTGCTGTGTGTGGGCTAATACTGTATATTGGGGTCTGAATTGAGGCTCATAATGTATATAGGGGTGCAATATGTGGGCTCATATGGTTTATAGTGGGTTTCAGCATACTTAATTGTACTCAATATTAAATGATACAATTAATAAAAATATAAACTAATAATAACTTATTTCCGGTATTGGTTTTGCCACGTAACATGTTAGCATTAGAGATGAGCGAATTTGTTCGGAAAATGATCGCCAAACATAAATTCGGCACGAATATGGCACATTCGGATTCGTGATCGTAAATCTGAGCAAAATTTCATAAAATGGCTAAAAATATCGGTAACATTCAGTAAACATGCTGGAAAATATTTGCTTTGCCACCAAAATATTTTCTGCAGTTTAGCATTGATAATGGTGCTGTATCATGAGCGTTTGGCACGTGTTTGATGAAGGGAGGGGGTTTGCAGAGCCCAGATGTGCGGTGTTTTTGTAAGCACAGCTGTATTTTTTTTTCCTAACTTTATGTGTGCTCATTGCAGCTAGCCAACCAGGGCACAGGAAACACCAACAATGTCCTGACACAACGACTTGTGTCCTTGGCTGCTGAAACCTCATGTCCAAAACAAATTCTTCTGTTATTAACATCATACAGTAAAGGACCTGACTTGAAAAATAGTTTGTAGCATCTACTGTGCTATAGAGGCCAGATCCTTGGTCCCAAGAAAAATTCTTCTGTTAATAAGGTCCTACAGTAATGGAGCAGAGTTTAAAAATAGTTTGTAGCATCTACTGTGTTCTAGAGACCTGATCCTTGGTCCAAAAAAAATAATTCTTATTAACATCATACAGTAAGGGAAATGAGTTTAAAACGAGTTTGTAGCATCTAGTGTATTATAGAGGCCTGATAGATAGACCACAGATAAATTCTTCTGTTATTAATGTCATACAGTAAGGGACCTGAATTGAAAAATAGTTTGCAGCATCTAGTGCGTCATAGAGGCCTGATCCTTGGTCCAAAAAATATTTCTGCCATTAATGTCATACAGTAAAGGACCTGACTTGAAAAATAGTTTTTGTTATAGAGGCCTTTCTAGAGCGGGAATAGAGAAAGACCTGCTGGTCCCTATTCTACTATTTCTACTGTGGTGAAATTGATGCCACTTTGGAGGTATCGGCAAATAATTTTTAGAAATGTGAACACTGATGGTTGAATGTCCATCTACTGGATTGGGTGTAGAGAAAGACCTGTTGGTCCCTATTAGTCTATTTCTACTGTGGTGAAATTGATGCCTCTTCTGTGGTGTAAGGCCTTCATTTCCTTAAATGTGAGCACTCCTTGTAGGGTGTCCATCTGCTGGATTTTGTGTAGAGAAAGACATGTTTCTACTAATACTATCTAACAGACCAGACAGAATATCAAATCTGCAGGTTGTTGGGCATCTAGGAAATAGTGACCACAATATTGCACAGTTTCACATGTCTTTCGCTAGGGGACAAGTCAGGGAGTAACAAAAACTCTGAACTTTAGGAAGGCAAAGTTTGACCAGCTTAGAGTTGCCCTCAATCTGGTTGACTGGGACAATGTCCTCAGAAATAAGAATACAGAAAATAAATGGGAAATGTTTAAGAACATCCTTAATAGGCACTGTAAGCGGTTTATACCTTGTCGGAATAAAAGGACAAGAAATAGGAAAAACCCAATGTGGCTAAACAAAAAAGTAAGAGGGGAAATTAACTGCAAAAAGAAAGCATTTAAACTACTAAAGCAGGATGGCACCGTTGAAGCTCTAAAAAGCTATAAGGCGAAAAATTCTTTATCTAAAAAATAATTAACCCCTTAATGTCCAATGACGGACACAGTCCGTCATCAGACATTTCCCCTGCTTTGATGAGGGCTCCGGCGCTGAGCCCGCATCAAAGCCGGGACATGTCAGCTGTTATGAACAGCTGACATGTGCCCGCAATAGGTGCGAGCGGAATCGCCGTCCGCCCGCGCCTATTAACTAGTTAAATGCCGCTGTCAAAGCTGACAGCGTGCATTTAAATAGCATTTCCGGCCGCCGGGCCGGAAATGACGTCACCGCCGACCCCCGTCACGTGATCTATGAGACCTCTATGGTTGTTCCAGGCATATGGCTTTCAGCGCCACCCGGTGGTCGGCGCTGAAAGCACAGCAGTAAATCTGCCACATATGGGCGATCTGCTCATCGCCCATATGTAGCAGAGCCGATTGGGTTGCACAAGCTTCTAGCCTCCTATGGAGGCTATTGAAGCATGCCAAAAGTAAAAAAAAAAATGTTTAAAAATAAAAAAAAATTAAAAAAACCTAAAAGTTCAAATCACCCCCCTTTCGCCCCAATCAAAATAAAACCGTAAAAAAAAAATCCCACATACACATTAGGTATTGCCGCGTTCAGAATCGCCCGATCTATCAATAAAAAAAAAAGCATTAAGTATATAAGGGGACAATACAAATATCGCTCCGAGGATCTGTTTATACCAAGGAAGGTGACAGTCACAAGGGGGCATTCTCTGCGTCTGGAGGAGAAAAGGTTTTTCCACCAACATAGAAGAGGATTCTTTACTGTTAGGGCAGTGAGAATCTGGAATTCCCTGCCTGAGGAGGTGGTGATGGCGAACTCAGTCAAAGGGGTCAAGAGAGGCCTGGATGTCTTCCTGGAGCGTAACAATATTGTATCTTACAGTTATTGTTAGGTTCTTTAGAAGGACGTAGATCTGGGGATTTATTCTGACAGAATTTTATAGGCTGAACTGGATGGACTAATGTCTTTTTTCGGCCTTACTAACTATGTTACTATGTTGATCCCTATTCTACTATTTCAACTGTGGTGAAATTGATGCTATTTTGGTGGTATCTGCAAATAATTTTTGGAAATGTGAACACTCATGGATGAGTGTCCATCTGCTGGATTGGGTGTAGAGAAAGACATTTTGGTCCCTATTAGACTATTACTACTGTGATGAAATTGATGCCACTTCTGAGGTGTAAGGCCCTCATTTCTTTAAATGTGAACACTCCTGGTAGGGAGTCCATCTGCTTGATTGGGTGTAGTGAAAGACCTGTTAGTCCCTATTCTACCATTTCTTCCATTATTACATACTCCAGTAGTTGTAGACCAACAAAGATCACCTCAATAGCAAGGTGTATAACAGTCCTGTAATAGTCTCTCTCACATTAGCTAATTTTATGTATTTCCTGACCACCCATTGTTTTTAAATGTGTATGCAGACCATACTTTACTTTGCAGTGACATTTTAAAGCATCAATGCAGAATAAGAAGCCTTCTACAGAGAAAGTAGAGAAAGTTTATTATTCTCTCTGCCTTCCTAATTGCTCAGCATCTGCAATTATGTACACAGATTAGGAAGCATGATCATTGCTCATCCCTTAGACCCAATGATCATGTGATGAATGGGTGTAGGGAGGGATCGGGCATTCCTGGGTCCAGGGAGACTTAGTCAACTGTGCTATCCTGCAACAATGCTGAAATTCCCCTGTAACTGAGGCTCATATAAAATAATGTATTATTATGATAAACTAGATGGTGGCCCGATTCTATCGCATCGGGTATTCTAGAGTCTCTGTTAAAATAAAAAATAGTTATATTCTCACCTTCTGATGACCCCCGGACTCTTTCTCTCCTCTCACCACGCTCCCGGCATCTTCGGGTCCCAGTAATGCTTTGCGCGAAACACCGCTGATGACGTCGCGCTCTCGAGAGAGTGTCGTCATCTCCGGCCCTTCTCGCTAAGCAATACCGGGACTGGAAGATGCCGGGCGCGTAGTGAGAGGAGGGACAGAGTCCGGGGGCCATCGGAAGGTGAGTATATCACTATTTTTTATTTTAACAGAGACTCTAAAATACCTGATGCGATAGAATCGGGCCACCATCTAGTGTATTATACTCCTGTTACACTCGGAGATGCTGTCACTGTTCTGCTGTTACCTAATGTATTATACTCCTGTTACAGCCAGAGCTGCAGTCACTGTTCAGATCTTACCTAATGTATTGTAATCCAGTTACACCCAGAGCTGCAGTCACTTTTCTGCTGTTACCTAATGTATTGTGTTATGATTGAGTCACCGTAGGAGGCAGACACAAAAATAGAAGCTACGTCCAGAAAACCAGAGAAGTTGGCAACTATCAGATTGCAGACCCCTCAACCTATCAACACAACTAGCAGTAGCCGTGGGGGGTTCCTACGATGCCCTAGACCCCTCGATCACAGCCGGAGTGCTAAATAGCCTAAAGACAGAAAAGGAAATCTAAACTGCCCCAGAGCAGACCCCAAAGTAAAAGGCAGCCCCCAACATATAATGACGGTGAAGCAAGATGAAAAAACACTCACACAGATAGAAAGATAGACTGAGCAAAGACGGGGCCCAAGCTAACTAAACAGAACAGGAAAGGAAGGTTGCTGTCTGCAATCTGCCAAAACCCTATCAAAGAAATAAGCCAACAAGCTGATATGAAAAAGACCCTGAAGCAGCTAGGCTTCAAAAACTAAATCAGCACTCAGGTATTTTCAGAAGACAGAGCTAAAGGAATTCAGCACACCCCAGCAGGGAATGGCAGAAATCCAGAAAAACAAAACAAAACAAAGTCAAAGCACGAATGCAAAAAGCCGAGCAGAAAACTTAGCTTTAGAAGAGCAGGAATTCAGACTGGTCTCCAAGGATCCCACAGAGAAATCACCCGCAGGGCAGAAGGGCGTCAGCAGCCTTATATCCAGTCAGTAACTCCACTCAGCCAGTCATCATCATCAGACTCAGGTGTTTGATAATCAGGCTCACTACCTTTCTTTACCAGAAGAGGGAGTTCCTCGGGCCTCAGTAGTGAAGGGGAAAATGAACTCACAACAGTACCTCCCCTTGAGGAGGGGTCACCGAACCATCAACCACACCACCAGGGCGATCAGGGTGAGCCCGATGAAAGGCACGCACCAATCTTTTGGCATGAATATCAGAGGCAGAGACCCAGGAATTATCCTCCTGACCATAACCCTTCCACTTAACCAAATACTGAAGTCTCCGTCTAGCCAGACGGGAATCCAGTACTTTCTCTACCTCATATTCCATGTTACCTTCAACCAATACAGGGTCTGGAGGTGCCACCCCCGGAATAACAGGTTCAACAAACCTCATCAACAAAGATTTATGGAACACATTATGGATTTTAAATGTGACAGGAAGAGCCAAACGAAAAGAGACCGGATTAATAATCTCCCAAATCTTGTAAGGTCCAATAAATCTAGGCTTAAACTTAGGAGAAGCCACCTTCATAGCAATATTTTTTGATGATAACCACACCATATCACCAACCTTAAACTAGGGACCAATGGTCCTATGTCGGCTGGAAAATCGCTGGGCCTTTTCCTGGGAGAGAGATAACTTATCCACCACTTGGTCCCAGATCTGGTGCATTCTCTCCACCACAGTGTCAACACCTGGGCAGGCAGAGGGCTCCACCTGCCCTGAAGAAAATCGAGGATGAAACCCAAAGTTACAAAAAAAAGGTGACATCAAAGTGGCAGAACTAGCTCTATTATTTAAAGCAAATTCGGCCAAGGGCAAAAATGAAACCCAATCATCCTGATCAGCAGAAATAAAACATCTCAAATATGACTCCAAGGTCTGGTTTGTTCTCTCTGTCTGCCCATTGGTCTGAGGGTGAAAAGCAGAGGAGAAGGACAACTGAATTCCCAGCTTGGAACAGAAAGTTCTCCAAAATCTAGACACAAACTGGACTCCTCTGTCAGATACAATGTTCTCAGGAATCCCGTGCAAGCGAACCACCTGTTGTAAAATTGTAAAAGCAGGGGCACCAACTCAGAGGAAGATGGCAACTTAGGGAGTGGTACAGAAGAACCATCTTAGAGAACCTATCACAAATCACCCAAATAACAGTCATCCTTTGAGAGACAGGCATATCAGAGATGAAATCCATTGAAATATGGGTCCATGGCCTCTTGGGGACAGGCAAAGGCATCAACAACCCACTAGAGCGAGAACACGATTTAGACCGGGAGCACGTCCCACAGGACTGCACAAAATACCTGACATCACGAGACAAGGAGGGCCACCAAAAAGACCGACTCACCAGATCTCTAGTACCAAAAATACCTGGATGACCAGCCAAAGCAGAGCAATGAACTTCAGACATCACTCTCTTCTTCCACTGGTCAGGAACATACAACTGTCCACAGGGACAACGCTCAGGTTTGTCCTCCTGGAACTCTTCCAGAGCACGTCTCAAATCGGGCGAGATGGCAGAAAGAACTACCCCTTCGCCTAAGATGGTAGCAGGCTTGGTCACCACAGGAGAATCAGCAAAGAAGCTCCTAGAGAGGGCGTCTGCCTTGACATTCTTAGTTCCAGGAAGAAAAGAAACCACAAAATCAAAACGTGTAAAAAACAAGGCCCACCTAGCCTGTCTAGGGTTCAAGCGCTTAGCCGACTCTAGGTAAATCAAATTCTTGTGGTCAGTGAGGACCACGACTTGATGCTTAGCTCGCTCCAACCAATGTCTCCACTCCTCAAATGCCCATTTCATGGCCAACAGTTCCCAATTCCCCACATCATAGTTACGTTCAGATGGAGTGAACTTTTGGGAAAAGAAAGCACAGGAATTCATTTTAGATGTTACAGGATCCTTTTGGGACAAAACAGCTCCTGCACCAATCTCAGAAGCATCCACCTCTACCTGGGATGGAAGTGAGACATCAGGTTGCCGCAAAACCGGGGCAGAGGTGAATCTTCGCTTCAGCTCCTGAAAGGAAGAAACAGCCTCCGGAGACCAATTTAACACATCAGCACCCTTCTTAATCAAACCAGTCAATGGCTTGGCAATACTAGAAAATTTTGCTATAAATTTCCGATAAAAATTAGCAAAACCCAAAAACTTGTAAATGGCCTGTACCTTGGCCGTGTCCATTTCAATAGTTGATGGGGACAAAATAAATCCCAAAAAAGAAATCCTCTGTACTCCAAAAAGGCATTTAGATCCTTTGACATACAGGGAATTCTTCCTCAAGATCCGGAGCACAGTCCGAATATGTTCCACATGAGAATCCCAATCCTTGGAGAAGATCAAAATATCATCCAGATAGATAATCAAAAATTTATCGACAAAATCTCGGAAAATATCGTTCATGAAGCACTGGAAGACAGAAGGGGCATTAGTGAGCCCAAAAGGCATCACCAGGTACTCAAAATGTCCCTCCGGAGTATTAAACGCCGTCTTCCATTCATCCCCATGCTTAATGCGAATAAGATTATACGCCCCCCTGAGGTCAAGCTTGGTAAACCAGCAAGCACCTTTAACTCTGGAGAATAGATCAGAAATCAGGGGTAATGGATACTGATATTTAACAGTAATTTTGTTGAGGGCACGATAATCAATACAAGGTCTTAATGATCCATCCTTTTTGGCTACAAAAAAAAACCCGGCACCTAAGGGTGACGAGGATGGTCTAATATGACCCTTCTCCAACGCCTCCTTAATATAGGATCGCATAGCCTCGTGCTCGGGTACAGATAAATTGAAGAGCCGACCCTTGGGAAATTTACACCCCGGGCTCAGTTCAATTGCACAGTCATAACTCCTAGGAGGAGGCAGAGACGCAGACTCATTCTCACTAAATACATCATAAAAGTCCGCCAAATAATCAGGAACATCATGCGACTGAGGAGAGGTGGAAAACACCAGAGCCTCACTAAAGGCACACCGACAACCCCAACTCACCACAGACACTGATTTCCAATCCAAAACTGGATTATGAATTTGTAACCAGGGAAACCCCAGAAAAATAGTATCATGCAGATTATGCAACACCAAAAATCTGCAATTTTCTTGATGGTCTGGGGCGACCCGCATTACCACCTGGGTCCAAAACTGAGGTTTATTTTTAGCCAAAGGAGTAGCATCAATCCCCCTCAAAGGGATAGGCGTCTGCAGAGGTGTCATCGGAAATCCACAACGTTTAGCAAAATCCAAGTCCATTAGGTTTAGGGCTGCTCCCGAATCCACAAAAGCCTTGGCGGAAAATGTGGACAGGGAGCAGATCAGAGTAATAGCCAGAAGAAACTTAGGTTGAACACCACCAACAGAAAACGTGTGTGCAAAGCGTTTCTCTCGTTTAGGACAGACAGAAATAATATGCGAGGCATCTCCACAGAAAAAACACAACTTATTACTAGAGTTGAGCGACTTTTGGTTTTTTAGGGTCGCGTTTCGTTTCGTGAAACCCGACTTTTCCAAAAGTCGGGTCGAGCAAGATCGTCCGATTATAGGGAAAAGTCGGGGTCGTCCCGAAACACGAAACCCAATGTAAGTCAATGGGGAATAAAAGTCGGCAGTGAGAGGAGGACAGGAAACACACCTACAGTGCCCATTTGAATGCCAAAAGCATCAATTCTTCTTACTTAAGCTTGTCAACCTTAATTAACTTCATAATACAAGTTACGCACTGAAAAATGGGGGTTATTTGGCTAAAGTTGTGGGGGGGAGGGCTGGCTGCAGGTTTTCATGTGCCCTGGGCGAAAGAGCGCCCCTTTAACACATACCACAACTCATCATGCTCCGATACGGCAGATAAATAGCGGTATAGTACAATGAAAAATACCTCACTTTTTACATCTCATGACGAGGCCCATCTATTTCTCCATACAGAATCATTGGTCCCATATAATGTTTGAAACAGTATATGATGAGCTCCACATAATGCTACAGTATATGTTGGTCCCCATGGATGAAGCTCCACTGTCTTATGGGCCCAAATAATGCTCCAAACATAATGGGCCCCATTTCTAATGCTCTAGTGTATAATGGGCCCTGTAAATGCTGCTCCAGTGTCTGATGTCCACCTTTGGAATGTTCCAGTGTATGGTGGGCCCCATCTATCATTCTCCAGAGTATAGTGCTCCCCAAAAATTGCTGTCCCAACATTGAAAACAATCAAATAAGTCTCCTCGCTAGGGAATCCCTGTACTTGTCTGGACAGGTGCTGTAGCTTGCTTAACAGCTCGCCAGCCGTTCTCACGCCCAGTATGGATTGCACGTGATTGCACAAAGGTTAGAAAGGGTACCGTATCCCTGGATAACATGTATGGATAGCGTACACATTCAAAATATATGTCTCAGGAGGCAGGCTCAGACGGTGTTAGGCCCAGTATGGATTGCACGTGATTGCACAAAGGTTAGAAAGGGTACCGTATCCCTGGATAACATGTATGGATAGCGTACACATTCAAAATATATGTCTATACAGCATGAGGCAGGCTCAGACGGTGTTAGGCCCAGTATGGATTGCACATGATTGCACAAAGGTTAGAAAGGGTACCGTATCCCTGGATAACATGTATGGATAGCGTACACATTCAAAATATATGTCTATACAGCATGAGGCAGGCTCAGATGGTGTTAGGCCCAGTATGGATTGCACGTGATTGCACAAAGGTTAGAAAGGGTACCGTATCCCTGGATAACATGTATGGATAGCGTACACATTCAAAATATATGTCTATACAGCATGAGGCAGGCTCAGACGGTGTTAGGCCCAGTATGGATTGCACGTGATTGCACAAAGGTTAGAAAGGGTACCGTATCCCTGGATAACATGTATGGATAGCGTACACATTCAAAATATATGTCTATACAGCATGAGGCAGGCTCAGACGGTGTTAGGCCCAGTATGGATTGCACGTGATTGCACAAAGGTTAGAAAGGGTACCGTATCCCTGGATAACATGTATGGATAGCGTACACATTCAAAATATATGTCTATACAGCATGAGGCAGGCTCAGACGGTGTTAGGCCCAGTATGGATTGCACATGATTGCACAAAGGTTAGAAAGGGTACCGTATACCTGGATAACATGTATGGATAGCGTACACATTCAAAATATATGTCTCAGGAGGCAGGCTCAGACGGTGTTAGGCCCAGTATGGATTTGACGGCCCAGATTACACAGCGGAGGAGCAGGGAGAGGTAAAGATTACAAATGCTGGGGCCCTGCCCAAGCAAGGGGGGCCCACTCGTGGGCGTCGGTACTGGCACTGGGCCCCTCATAGTACAGCGGTGTGTCTGACGGCGGGTGTGCAACACCACCGTCAGAGACACTTGATTGCACTATGGGGGACCCTGTGCCAGTGCCCGCGCCCAAGAGTCGGCCTACCCACCTGTCCAGGGCAACGGCACTCGCACGGTGTCGTGCGCTAGGTGTTGACCCCGGCCATGGGGGGGGGAGGCAGCACAGTTAGGGAGTTTTAGAAAGTGGCATATGTTGATGTTGGACATTCAGCTGATGCAAAAGGCGAAATAAGTGAAATACCAGGAAGAGGTGGACCAAAGCAAGCCATTTTTCTGTCACCCTATGTGTCATCAGGGGAAGGTGGGAAAAAATCCTTGGAAACCCATGCGTGGTTCATTTTAATGAAGGTTAGATCATCCACATTTTGGGTTGACAGACGGGTCCTTTTTTCTGTCAGGATTGATCCAGCTGCACTGAAGACTCTTTCCGATAGCACACTTGCAGCTGGGCAAGCGAGCTCCTGTAAGGCATATTGGGCCAATTCAGGCCAGGTGTCCAGTTTAGCGGCCCTATAGTCAAAGGGGAATGACCTGTGTGGGAGAACATCGATATGGGAGGAAAAGTAGTTTGTAACCATAGTTGACAACTGCTGTCTCCTGTCACTTTCCATCGATGCAGTATTACCAGTTGTGTGAGCGGTATTTGAAAAATCAGTCCACAACATTGTCATGAAACCCCTGTCTCCAATGCCACTTCTGCTGTGTGCACCACGAACACCTCTGCCAAGCTGCCCCCGGCCCGTACGGCTCGTGTGAGAACCATCACCGCTGCTGTGTGCTGGGAATGCCTCAAGCAACCGATTTACCAGAGTTGCTTGTTTATTAGCCAATATTAGGTCAAGGTTCTCCTGTGGCATGATGTTTTGTAATTTGCCTTTATAGCGTGGATCCAGGATGCTGGCCAACCAGTAGTCGTCATCGTTCATCATTTTGGCAATGCGGGGGTCCCTTTTTAGGATCCGCAAGGCATAATCTGACATGTGGGCCAATGTTCCCGGTGTCAATGATGCACTGCGAGTGCTGGGTGGAAGAGCACTTTCTGGCAAATCCACATCCCTCCAGTCACGCACAAACCCTGTACCAGACCTTGCCACGCCAACATTTTCACTTGCCCCACGAGATGCATCCTCCTCCCCTAAGTAATCATCCCCATCATCCTCCTCCTCCTCCTCTTCTTCCTCCACCTCGTCCAGGAGAGGTCCCTGAGCAGACAATGGCTGAATGTCATCAAGGATTCCCTCCTCCTCTTCCTCCTCATCAACATTGGCTGCAGACGCCTGCTCCTTAAGGGCATCAAAGTTTGCATGAGCAGACGCATAAGTGGGATGCTCATGCTTAGGATGGCGTCGTCTGCGCTTACCAGCCGTGTGCATTCCTCAAAACACTGAAGGACTTTACAAAGGTCTTTCAGCTTCGATCACTGCACGCCTGTCAACTCCATGTCTGCTCTCAAAGTGCCTGGCCGTGTATCCTCCCACAAATGCATTATGGCCTGCCTCTGCTCGCACAGCCGCTCCACCATGTGCAGGGTGGAGTTCCACCTTGTTGCAATGTCGATAATGAGGCAGTGGTTGGGAAGGTGGAGCAATCGCTGCAGCTTCTGCATACGAACGGAGTGTACAGGCGACCGGCGGATGTGCGCGCACAGTCTTCGCACCTTCTGGAGCAGGGCTGTTAACTCCGGATAATTTTTGAGGAAGCACTGCACCACCAGGTTCAAGGTGTGAGCCAAGCAAGGTATGTGGCTGAGTTTTGAAAGGGCTATGGCTGCCACAAAATTACGGCCGTTATCACTAACTACCTTGCCTGCCTCAAGATGTACACTGCCCAGCCATGACTCAGTTTGTCGCTTCAAGTACTCGGCCAGCACCTCGGCGGTGTGTCTGTCGCCCAAACACATCATCTGCAACACAGCCTGCTGACGCTTTCCACTAGCTGCTCGATAGGGGGACACATTGTGTGCAACAGTGGCAGCTGCAGATGGAGTGCTCATACGACTGCGCTCTGTGGACGAGCTTTCGCTTCTGGAGGAGGAGGAGGAGGAGGAGGAGGAGGGTCGAACGCCTACAGCCAACTGTTTCCTATACCGTGGGCTAGGCAGCACTGTCCCACCACCGCTGTCCCCTGTGGACCCTGCATCCATCACATTAACCCAGTGCGCAGTGATGGACACGTAACGGCCCTGGCCATGCCGACTGGACCATGCATCAGTTGTGAGGTGCACCTTTCCGCTCACTGACTGCTTGAGTGCATGGACAATGCGGTCTTTCACATGATGGTGGAGGGCTGGGATGGCTTTGCGAGAGAAGAAGTGGCGACTGGGTAGGTCATAGCGTGGTACTGCATAGGCCATGAGTTCGCGGAAAGCTGTGCTTTCCACCAACCGAAAGGGCATCATCTCAAACGAGATTAGTTTGGCAATGTGGGCGTTCAAACCCAGTGTACGCGGATGAGAGACTGAGTACTTTCTTGACCTACTCATAGTGTCTGGGAGGGTGAGCTGGACTTGAGAGCTGCATATGGTGGAAGTAGCGGTGGACAGGGTGGACTGAGAGAGGGTTGATGATGGTGATGGAGTTGGTGTTCTTTCTGATGGCCTAGAATCAGTCTTTCGTTGATATAACAGTGGGATTCCCTGACTGCTGTGGTCTTGCAACGACACCTCAACATTTGCTGCTGTGCTAACCGGTGGGCTTACAGTGGGGGAAACAATGTAGCGCTGCTGACTACCTTCGTTGTGATCAGTTGCACATGTGGCACTTGAGGTTTGGTGTTGTGTCCACGCTTGCAAGTGCATGCTGGTTAAATGTCTAAGCATGCAACTGGTATTCAAATTTTTCAGATTTTTCCCTCGGCTAAAGGTCTTTGCGCATTTCTTACAGATAACCTTGGCCTGATCATGAGGATTTTGTTCAAAAAAGTGCCACACTGCACTCTTCCTTCTTTGGCAGACATTTTGCGGCCTAGCACGCTGTGATCTTTTGACCCTCTGGACAAGCTGTCCAGCAACTCTTTTGATGTTTGGAACCTGTCTTTGGAGTGCTCCGGGCCTGCCAGATAACAGCTGTTGCGATGTCGATGTCTGCTGTGGATGCTCCTCATCTGAGCTATTGGAAGCAGCACCCTCTTCCCCCAATGGATGCCAATCTGGGTCAACAACTGGGTCATCCATCACCTCCTCTTCTATGTCATGTGCAGCTTCCTCTGTGTCACCGTGTATGGTGGTATAGTGTGCGGGAAGGGGCACCTGAGTCTCATCAGGGTCAGAATCTGGCTCTGTACACTGCGAGGACAATGTAGTGCTCTGAGTGAATGTACCAGCAGAATCATCCATCAGCGGCTGTGCATCAGTGCACTCCATGTCAGATTCATCTTGGCCTGGGTAATTCACCATTTCACTTGATAATCCAGGCATGGTATGTGAAAACAGCTCCATGGAGTAATCAGTAGTATGGCCTGCGTCATCCTTCAATCTTGGTTGGGGTGAAGGACACAAGGAAAGGTGTGGTTCATGAACATGAGCCTCCAATGACGACTCAGTGCTTTTACTTTTTACAACTGAAGAAGAGGAGGCGATAGAGCTGGAGGCTGAGTCAGCAATGTAAGACAAAACTTTTTCCTGATGCTCTGGCTTTAAAAGCGGTTTGCCAACTCCTAGAAAACTAAGCGTTCGAGGCCTTATGTAGCCAGACGATGACGCAGGGTCAGCACCTCCTGCATTCGGTCCTATTTTGCTCTTGCCACTACCATCAGATCCACCACCAACACCATCATTACCAGCTGCCAACCCCCGCCCAATTCCACGGCCTCTTCCACCAGCCTTCCTCATTTTTGGTAGAAATGTAGACAAAATCCAACAAACTATATAGTAATGTAAAACAAGGTACAAGGTGTCTATAGGACAGGGGAGATTTAGAATTTCTGCACACACTTGTGGACAGTGGACACTTTTGGATTGTGTGAGGCCCACTGATATCTGAGCGCTATGTGACAGGCTCGATGGCACAGCTGTGACCAAAGTGACGAGAGGATAATGGAGATTTTGAATCTCTGCGCACACTTTTGGACACTGGACACTTGTGGATTGTGTGAGGCCCACTGATATCTGAGCGCTATGTGACAGGCTCGATGGCACAGCTGCCTGTGACAAAAGTGACGAGAGGATAATGGAGATTTTGAATCTCTGCGCACACTTTTGGACACTGGACACTTGTGGATTGTGTGAGGCCCACTGATATCTGAGCGCTATGTGACAGGCTCGATGGCACAGCTGCCTGTGACAAAAGTGACGAGAGGATAATGGAGATTTTGAATCTCTGCGCACACTTTTGGACACTGGACACTTGTGGATTGTGTGAGGCCCACTGATATCTGAGCGCTATGTGACAGGCTCGATGGCACAGCTGCCTGTGACAAAAGTGACAAGAGGATAATGGAGATTTTGAATCTCTGCGCACACTTTTGGACACTGGACACTTGTGGATTGTGTGAGGCCCACTGATATCTGAGCGCTATGTGACAGGCTCGATGGCACAGCTGCCTGTGACAAAAGTGACGAGCGGATAATGGAGATTTTGAATCTCTGCGCACACTTTTGGACACTGGACACTTGTGGATTGTGTGAGGCCCACTGATATCTGAGCTCTATGTGACAGGCTCGATGGCACAGCTGCCTGTGACAAAAGTGACGAGAGGATAATGGAGATTTTGAATCTCTGCGCACACTTTTGGACACTGGACACTTGTGGAGTGTGTGAGGCCCACTGATATCTGAGCTCTATGTGACAGGCTCGATGGCACAGCTGCCTGTGACAAAAGTGACGAGAGGATAATGGAGATTTTGAATCTCTGCGCACACTTTTGGACACTGGACACTTGTGGATTGTGTGAGGCCCACTGATATCTGAGCACTATGTGACAGGCTCGATGGCACAGCTGCCTGTGACAAAAGTGATGAGAGGATAATGGAGATTTTGAATCTCTGCGCACACTTTTGGACACTGGACACTTGTGGATTGTGTGAGGCCCACTGATATCTGAGCGCTATGTGACAGGCTCGATGGCACAGCTGCCTGTGACAAAAGTGACGAGAGGATAATGGAGATTTTGAATCTCTGCGCACACTTTTGGACACTGGACACTTGTGGATTGTGTGAGGCCCACTTATATCTGAGCGCTATGTGACAGGCTCGATGGCACAGCTGCCTGTGACAAAAGTGACGAGAGGATAATGGAGATTTTGAATCTCTGCGCACACTTTTGGACACTGGACACTTGTGGATTGTGTGAGGCCCACTTATATCTGAGCGCTATGTGACAGGCTCGATGGCACAGCTGTGACAAAAGTGACTAGAGGATAAGGGAGATTGGATTGCTTTTAAAAAAGCAGTTTGCGGAGCAGTGGGTAAACAGCAATGCCAGCGTGTCAGGAAGCCTTAAAAGGCAGCCCAACAACCAACACCACTGATACACCACTATATAGCCTCCCCTTGCACTGCACACACAGTGACTTGTGTGTTGTGCAGGCCAAATCGCTAGCAGCAGAAGCAGTTTTTTTGTCTTCTTCCCTGCCTAACGCTCTCCCTACAGAATCAGCAGCAACCTCTCCCTATACTAAGATCGGCAGAAGTAAGATGGCGGTCGGCGTGCACGCCCTTTTATACCCCCTGTGACGCCCACCAAAGCAAGCCAATCACTTGCATGCCCTTCTGAAAGATGGTGGTGACCCGTGCCTAGGTCATCACGTTGCCCACAGTGTCCGTGGATCCTGATTGGCTGAAAAAGAGCGCAAAACAATCTTTTGAAACGCGACTTTGGCGCGTAAGTCGCCGACCTCGTGGCCGACCTCATCCTAGGGTCGGGTTTCGTTTCATGAAACCCGACTTTGCCAAAAGTCGGCGACTTTTGAATTTTTTCGACCCGTTTCGCTCAACTCTACTTATTACGCCTTCTGAACTCCTGACGCTGCTCTCTGGAAAAAACTCTATCACATTGCATAGGTTCAGACATTTGTTCAACAGGTGGCAACACCTCTCGTGCAGCTTTGCGTTCGCGCAAACGCCGATCAACCTGAATGGCTAATGACATAGAATCGTCAAGACCAGAGGGAACAGGAAATCCCACCATAGTATCTTTTACGGCTTCTGACAACCCCTTCCGAAAGAGAGCAGCCAAGGCATTATCATTCCAGGTTGTAAGAACTGCCCACTTTCGGAATTTTTGACAGTACAATTCTGCAGAATCACGACCCTGGTTCAATGCCAGCAGGGTCTTTTCAGCCTGATCAATGGCATTAGGTTCGTCATACAACAACCCCAAGGCCTGAAAAAATGCGTTCACATTAGTCAGAATAGGATCATCTGGTTTCAAAGAAAACGCCCAATCCTGGGGATCGCCACGCAGCAAAGAGATGACAATTTTAACCTGCTGCGTGGAGATCCCTGACGAGTTAGGCTTCAAGGCAAAAAATAATTTACAATTATTTTTGAAATTCAAAAAATTAGACCAATTCCCAAAAAATACATCAGGTTTAGGAATCTATGGTTCAGCAGCATGTGAATGAGCAAGGTAGGTGGAAATTCCCCGCACTTCCGCAGCGAGCTGCTCCACACGATCAGACAATTGCTTTATTTCCATTGAGAGAAAAAAAAATTCCCCCTACGGCCTCAGAGATATAGAGGAAAAAATATACACTTTTTTTTTTTTTTTACAATTCTTTCCTGCTATTGAGTACCCTAGGATCTGCGGTGATTCTGTTATGATTGAGTCACCGTAGGAGGCAGACACAAAAATAGAAGCTACGTCCAGAAAACCAGAGAAGTTGGCAACTATCAGATTGCAGACCCCTCAACCTATCAACACAACTAGCAGTAGCCGTGGAGGGTTCCTACGATGCCCTAGACCCCTCGATCACAGCCGGAGTGCTAAATAGCCTAAAGACAGAAAAGGAAATCTAAACAGCCCCAGAGCAGACCCCAAAGTAAAAGGCAGCCCCCAACATATAATGACAGTGAAGCAAGATGAAAAAACACTCACACAGATAGAAAGATAGACTGAGCAAAGACGGGGCCCAAGCTAACTAAACAGAACAGGAAAGGAAGGTTGCTGTCTGCAATCTGCCAAAACCCTATCAAAGAAATAAGCCAACAAGCTGATATGAAAAAGACCCTGAAGCAGCTAGGCTTCAAAAACTAAATCAGCACTCAGGTATTTTCAGAAGACAGAGCTAAAGGAATTCAGCACACCCCAGCAGGAAATGGCAGAAATCCAGAAAAACAAAACAAAGTCAAAGCACGAATGCAAAAAGCCGAGCAGAAAACTTAGCTTTAGAAGAGCAGGAATTCAGACTGGTCTCCAAGGATCCCACAGAGAGATCACCCGCAGGGCAGAAGGGCGTCGGCAGCCTTATATCCAGTCAGTAACTCCACTCAGCCAGTCATCATCATCAGACTCAGGTGTTTGATAATCAGGCTCACTACCTTTCTTTACCAGAAGAGGGAGTTCCTCGGGCCTCAGTAGTGAAGGGGAAAATGAACTCACAACAGTATTGTATGCAAGTTACACCCAGAGCTGTAGTCACTGTTCTACTGTTACTTACTGTATTGTACTCCAGTTACACCCAGATCTGCAGTCACTGCTCTGCTGTTACCTAATCTACTCCTGTTACACCCAGAGCTGCAGTCACTGTTCTGCTGTTATCTAATGTAGTGTACTCCAATTACACCCAGATCTGCTGTCACTGATCTGCTGTTACCTAATGTATTGTGCTCCAGTTACACCCAAAGCTGCAGTCACTGTCCTGCTCTTGCCTAATGTATTGTACTCCAGTTACACCCAGAGCTGCAGTCACTGCTCTGCTGTTATCTAATGTAGTGTACTCCAGTTACACCCAGAGCTGCAGAAAAGGTTCTGCTCTTACCTAATGTATTGTACTCCAGTTATACCCAGAGCTGCAGTCACTGTTCTTCTCTTACCTAATGTAATGTACTCCAGTTACCCCCAGATCTGCTGTCACTGTTCTGCTGTTACCTAATGTATTGTACTCTATTTACACCCAGAGGTGCTGTCACTGTTCTGCTGTTATCTAATGTATTGTACTCCAGTTACTCCCAAAGCTGCAGTCACTGTTCTGCTTTTACCTAATGTATTGTACTCCAGTTACACCCAGAGCTGCAGTCACTGTTCTGCTCTTACCTAATGTAATGCACTCCAGTTACACCCAGAGCAGGAGTCACTGTTCTGCTGTTATCTAATGTAGTGAACTCCAGTTACACCCAAAGCTGCTGTCACTGTTCTGATGTTACCTAATGAATTGTGCTCCAGTTACACCCAGAGCTGCAGAAAAGGTTCTGCTCTTACCTAATGTATTGTACTCCAGTTACACCCAGAGCTGCAGTCACTGTTCTGCTCTTACCTAATGTAATGTACTCCAGTTACACCCAGAGCTGCAGTCACTGTTCTGCAGTTACCTAAGGTATGGTACTCCAGTTACACCCAAAGCTGCAGTCACTGTTCTGCTGTTACCTAATGTACTCCTGTTACACCTATAATATTTAAAAATAAAAAAGGTTATACTCACCTCCAATCTTCTTTCCACGCGCCTGACCTCGCGTACTGAGTGATGCAGCAGTGATGCCTTTAAGGCTGGTTTCACATTAGCGCTTTTGTGCGCAGCGCATCGGGCGCACCAGTGCGCATGCGCACTGCGCACCTATATTTTACATGATGTGCGCATGGTCTTGCGCATATTTGCGCTTTCGTGCGCATGCGTTTTTTTGTCTTTTGCGCCAGGCGCGTCAGACGCAACATGTTGCATTTTTGGTTCCGCCCTGTCTCGTTAAAACAACGCATGCGCACGGAATGCGCACGGAATGCGCAAAAACACCACATTGGAGCCTATGGGAGCGCAATACTTGCGCATGGTCTTGCGTTTTTATGCGCATGCGTTTTTTACATAAACATGACTGAAATTTGGTCTAGACAGTAAAAAAAAAAAATTGAACCAAGGTGATAAAATGGTGTGGGCACTGGGATTCCACAATACTTTAAGGATTGCTCACTAGTGGACACACAGCACAAGCTGCACCAATGTAAGTATGAAAAACCTAATGTCTGGCTGAAATTTCAATACATTTCTATGTACTTATGTCTCTTTTTTTTTTTTATTGCAGCATGTCTTCATCTGGTGAAGAATATGTCCCCGGGACAGGGCAAGAGGCAGAAGAAGTGAGTACTATGCTTCCGTATGGATTTGAAAAAATAAACACATGTGATTAATTTTTTTGGTTTAATTTTCAGAGCTCATCCTCCATCACGCCACCACCACCGGAGGAACGGCAGGAGCAGCAAGGCCAAGTGCGGGCGGGTAGACGTGATGTAAGTACAGATGGACTGTTTTTTTTTGTTTTGTTTTTTATTTTCTAGTCTGGTTTTTTTTTTTTTTTTTTTTTTTTTTGGTATTTTTTAGTTTTTTTTTTTTAAATTTTCATGGTTGTTTTTTTCGATGTTTGTTGTTTTTTTTCCATTTATTTCCATTTAAAACAAATAATTTTTTCATGGATTGTTTATCAATATCTAGGGCTCAAAGTGTGTATGTGTGTGTGTGTGTGTTTGTGTGTGTGTGTGTGTGTGTGTATGTTTGTTTGTTTGGGTATATGGGCACGGGACTATGGGATGGAGGATATATATGATGGGTATATGGGCACGGGATAGAGGATATGTATGATGGTATATGGGCACGGGACTATGGGATGGCGAACATGTATCATGTGTATATGGGCACAGGCATATGAGATGGCAAATATGTATGATGGGTATATGGGCACAGGACTATGGGATGGAGGATATGTATGATGGAATATGGGCACGGGACTATGGGATGGAGGATATATATGATGGGTATATGGGCATGGGATGGAGGATATGTATGATGGTATATGGGCACGGGACTATGGGATGGCGAACATGTATCATGTGTATATGGGCACAGGCATATGAGATGGCGAATATGTATGATGGGTATATGGGCACAGGACTATGGGATGGAGGATATGTATGATGGAATATGGGCACGGGACTATGGGATGGAGGATAATTTTAAATTTATATAACTAACCACAGTTAGTTACTATGCCCGGGCAGCGCCGGGCTCTTCAGCTAGTTATCGATATTTTTTTTTTTTAAATCTTTCAAAGATTAATGTTTGTCTTTCTTTTCTAGGCTCCACAGCGGGAGGAGGACCTCGCCCTGGACAACGACGAGCTCATCCGTCTAGTCCAGGAGCGAGTCCCGTTGTGGGACACCCGTCACCAACTGCACTCGGACAACGTGGTGATCCGGCGGCTCTGGAACGAGGTGGCCGCATCGCTGATGGATGGCTGGGACAACGCCTCTCCCCGGGTCCGCAAGGATTTTCGTAAGTATTTAAATGCAGTGTGATGCAGCAGTGATCTTGGCCGGGATCACCCAACTGTGTGTGATGCTATTAACTCCATGGAGTTTCTATCATCACACACAGTTGGATGATCACAGCCTCCAGTGCATAGTCTTACTTTTTTTCTTTTTTTTTTTTTTTCCATCACAGTGAACAAAGTCAGAACCCGTTGGCGCTCGATGAAGGACCGCTTCAACAGGGATATCCGTCAGGAGAATAAGGTTCGCAGTGGTGCTGCGGCAAGGACCGGCACGAAGTACCGATACCATCGTGCCTTGGCATTTTTAAGACCGGTCCTTGCCTCCCGAACGTAAGTATTTTCTAGTTGTATTGTGTTTTATTCTGTGCTTTTCTATTCCACAGGAGTTGGCGATTGTTAATTTATGGTAGTAATTTCTTTCTTTTCTTTTCACAGCACCTGGAGCAGCACCCTGCAACCTGGTCCCGAAGCGGTCCTTCATCAAGCTGCCCCGGACCCCTCCCAGCCATCCATCAGCGAGGAAGCACCTTGCAGGTCTGCACCACAGTCATCTGGAGACCAGGAAGCTGGTCGCTCAGGTGTTCCCCTGTCCCAGGTCTCTGCCACTGGTTTTGCGGGCACTTCCCGCCAGCAGCGGCAGAGGACCTTGGACAGGCCTCTCATGCCCGAGTTCGTTGAATTGAGCTCGGTCTTTCAGAGTAGCCTCAAGGCACTCTCCGATAGACTTGAGAGTGGTTTCCTCCTTTTGGACCAACGCTACAAGTCTATCGAGGGTCGCCTTGAGCGCCTGGAAGTCGACCTCGCCAGACCAGCGCATCATTTTTATACCCAAATAGCTCGGGACACGGCGGAACACCTTACCCCTGACCTCCAGTTGACTGTCATGCAGGCCTGCAACAATGCTTTTATGCAGGCTATGCAGCAGAGTAGGATTATGCAGCAGTCAGTGGTGGCATTTCCACCGGTGCCACCACTGACTCGTTTTACAGCATTACCTACTTCTGCTGCATATCACTGCAC